>NC_143017.1:156582681-156882681 GCF_055824585.1 Amblyomma mixtum | reverse complement strand
ACAAACAAACAAACAAACAAACAAACAAACAAACAAACAAACAAACAAACAAACAAACAAACAAACAAACAAACAAACAAACAAATAAATAAACCAGTCGGTCGGTCGAACTAAGTGAGATGGGGTGCGCATTTGAGACGATCATAAAACGCACAGGGCGGTACTGGAGCACACTCACAAACTTAAGATAGGTCGAGGCAAGCATATGCATGCAGTGGCAGCATCGGCGTGGAAGGGTCTCAGAAAAAAAAGAAGAAACAGTGCATAAGAGAATAACTCATACCTGCGGGAATGACAATACTAAGAAATGCACCTTCCATCTCGCTCATTCGGATGGACACCAACTCGGCCAACAACGCATCCTACCGAGTCTATGAAATTAGTCAGTGAACCACTAATGTTTCTGACTGCGTTACAGTTCCTCAGGACTTACCTCACGTTCTCGCACCATCACCTACATTTCCATAAATACCTGTACGCATTGCGGTGGCTACTATGGCATCGTTCACTCTGTTCAGAACGAGACCCCGGGCCGACTGCAAATGTCACTAATGGTCCAAAGCCTTCAACGCTCTGTGGGAGCAGGGAAGGGCTATCGTTCCCCCCACACAGAGAAGAGGGCCAGCGAGTGATTTAAGGCCGCTCTTCGTCGAACACTTTTTGGATCACGATAGGTGGGGTGCTTAACCCCGAAGCCTCGGGAAGAGACTGATTTAATTCAATTTGATTTAAAAAAAAAAACTTTCCCAGGAAGCTTAAACTCACTCAGCTCTCTGTTTCGCTTACTCATTGATTGAGCCACTCTTTCGCTCGCTTGCTATATGATTGATCAGCTGATTAATTCACTCACTCACACTCAGACTCACGCTCACACTCACTCGCACTCACTCACACTCACTCACACTCACTCACTCACTCACTCACTCACTCACTCACTCACTCACTCACTCACTCACTCACTCACTCACTCACTCACTCACTCACTCACTCACTCACTCACTCACTCACTCACTCACTCACTCACTCACTCACTCACTCACTCACTCACTCACTCACTCACTCACTCACTCACTCACTCAGCCTCACTGCTCGTTCACAGAGCATGGAAACGAGTATCCTGCTTGGTTGAGCAAACCTGCTTCACCAAAACAATCCGCACCTCGTGTTTCTCAAAGACCGCAACAGCGCTTGCGGCCCCAACTTCTCAGCCCACGAGGCTCGAAAAAGAGTCTCATTCAGCAGTGGCGATAAAGGAGCGGAACAAAGGGGGGAAATGCGTACAAAAAAAAAAATAAGGGAGAAAGAGAAAACGGTGAGAAAGGATGGATAATGCGAGCCCTCGCGCGAAAAGAAAGTGTCACCCGACGCGCACGACCGCCGAGCGGAGCGGCGTGACGCATAGACGCGCTCACGCCTGTTTGCGGCTCATCAACGCGCACAAACGCGAAACCTGCATCCAGTGCATAAATCAATCGCTCCTTTTATCCTCCCCTGGAATTCTTTGAAGAAGGCCCGGTCAGGCAATATGCTTCATTTCATTTCCTAACCACCCAGTCAGTTCGTCGGTTCGATGAACAAAAATGCGACCTGATGAGCGCTGTCATTCCTAGGCGATATAAACGAGAAGCGAGTCGGGAGGATAAACTGCTATGAATATCGCTGTTGCTGCAGGCTGTGCTGTGCGGGAGCTATCACACTATCTTGCCCCATTAAATACTCGGATATAATCCAAGAACAAAGAGGAAAATGCCCCTCAGAGGAACCCTTTCAACCTACGTTATTGACCTATTGTCATTACGTCGCGGTCAGTCGCCCTGAACTTGGAAATGAAGCTTAACGGTAGCATATGCAAAAGTTTGGGCATGACGTCATGAGAATAGGCAGATGCAATTGGCTGGGAGGCTTGAGTCTAAATTGCTGTAAGATTTCTACAAACACACGCACCCGTAACATAAAAACAAAAAAAAACTAGCTAACGAACTAAAAGTTAAAAGCTAAGTATTAGGTCAGTGTTACCTGCAACATAAGATGCGTCACATAGCTTCCTTCACCAATTAGAGGGAGCCCGCAATAGTGGTGACTAGTGTTCATCTAGATACTGGAAAGGGCACGGGGATTTCTACAGTGTGCATTACGGCGCATTCAACTGCTACGAAGCGCAAACCGCACGACGGTGGCGACCGGTGTTTCGCTCACCATGCTTAGGGCGACTGCGTATGCCTCGCATATCTATGCCCACTATGCCAAACAGAAAGCCACCCCTCAATCAAGGTCATTGTTTCGTCACATAACTATAAGACAGTATAAACGAGTTCGTCATAATCATCATCATAACCATCGTCATCAGCGAAGTTGAGCCAACCGTAGTCGCAGCATCTTCCACTGACCTCCAATTATTCACCGTAAAAACCTCCTCTTATTCGACGAAAATTTTGGTAATATATTCATCTCTTCGTTAAGGTTCGACAAGGAGGACGCAAGCAAGCGCGGTGCAATCCGACTCGGGCTTCGAGAGCCCGAGAGAGAGGGACGGCGCAGGCTGGTTTGCGGGCCAGCTAAGCGCGTACGTGAAGGAGCAGGGTCCGCTCGTATGAAAAATTAAGTGGGGGAGGTCTCGTCGCTTGCATGCAGTCATTAGTCGGAGCTCGCAGCGGAGGCGGCACAGACGCGTCTCAGCGGCTACGTGATCGGGTAACGTAATCATTGTCCGCCCCCCCCCCCCCCCCCCCCCCCCCCACGGTCTCCTCCGCAGCCGGCAGCAGCTGTCAGCCGGCCGCGGCGCTCGTATACTGCCCAGCCAGGCGGCCATCTCCTTTCTTTGCTGGAACTGACAGCGTACCTGGGGCTGGCACTGGATTCGTGCAGTTAATTGCAGTGAAAGCAGCATCTTGAGGGCGGCTAAGTCAAGCGGGTGGGGGACTCGTTAGAACACCGTGTATCACTCGGCCAACACGTCTGTATTTTACGCACGAGCCATCTGCACCGAAACTCCCTATAGGATGTTCCAACTCCCAAGGACACTGAAGGCGGTGGTTAGAAACCAGCGCTTACAAATTTGCTCAGTTATCCACATTTCTGCGGCCGTTTTCTAAAGCATCGAATGTGACACGTGTGGCACTTTTTCTCTTGATTATACTATAACTATGTGTGCTTTTAAAACGACGGATCTCGTCATGGCATGCTAGGCAGCGCATTTGTCCAAATTTCGAGCATTCTTATTCTTAGCGTTCGGTGCATCGTGCGGTACTCTGAGTATGAATACCAACCGATTGAGTTAACCGCTCTTCAGCAGTGCTTTCAGCGTGCCACACGTGGACGAAAAAGGGCACAATTTTAAGCGAGTTTTGTGCGAAAGACGAACTTTTCTTCACCTGCGATCATTCTGAAGAAAACTATAGTTTTCTTTTGCAGACGTGTGGGGGCGCTTCAGGTGGATGCTGATAAATAATTACTCCCCAAAATATCTATTTTCCACCTTCGGAGATTCCCCTAAATGAATTGAGGCTGTCAGCTTATCGCCCTAATGTCTTCTCCAGAGCCAAGAAATGGGCGAGGACGTTGAAACGGTGGTGACTCAACGAAAAAAAAAAAAAAAAGACAGCAACAACAAAAAATTGTCACCAATGGCCAAGAAAACAGCCTTGAGAAATGCTGTTCTCTACATAGTGCGAGAGAAGTACCTGAATGCGGCAATAATTCGCGGATGTCATGAGAGGGGGAAAATAAAGTAATGGTCCATAGGTTGAAAAGGGCAGGTGAAGGAATAGTAGTTAGAAAGGGCAGTTGCTCAGGCAGCGAAGACAACAAGGAAAA
Source organism: Amblyomma mixtum (assembly GCF_055824585.1). NCBI lineage: Eukaryota > Metazoa > Arthropoda > Arachnida > Ixodida > Ixodidae > Amblyomma > Amblyomma mixtum. Next base: position 156,878,868 of record NC_143017.1, on the reverse strand, counting down.
GCCACAGTCCACCTGCTGCCATCTTGCTTAGCGGTTCCATTCCTGACGCTCGAAGCTACAAATAAGGCCTTCCATGGATTGGTGCATGAGTCTGTGACATTACTAAAGCATTAGGAATTTTTTTTTTTGTCTGCACCCGCTTATTGTACCCGAAGGTGATACGGTACAACATGAGTCAGGAATCTGGCACTTTATTAATCTTTCTTGCTCTTTTTAACAATAAACAGCCAGGCTGTGCCGTATAGATCTCCAGGGATGACGGAACCTAAAAAATAAAGCAGTCCAATGGTAGAGTGGAAGCTTGGGCGAGTTGGTGGTTTTTTTCCTCTTCTCTGTTAAGAGCTTATATTGCCTGTTTTTTTTTGCAATAAAACTTCAGTTATAAGTTAGCGCCCGTCCCGTGTGTCTCCCTGTGTCCGTGTCTGTTTAGCGCTATGTGGCAAGTGAGTCCAATGGTGCTTGGAGTCTGCAGATTCTGCAAGTATGAGGGACGTGACATGCCAATTTCCGTTATAATTTTTTTTTAAACGCGCGTAGTATTAGCTAATGCCGATTGACGTTGGCAACAGATTAACGCAGAAATGCACTACCCGAAGAATATATCGGCTCTCTAACTACAACGCATTGCGACATCGCTGAGTCGTGTCTGCCTTCTTCCAACTTGCTCCTGAAACCAGGAGAAGACGAAAACTCGTCTTGAATAAATTGTCGCTTTTGCGGAAACACTACCGCTCCTTTCGACAAGCGTACGACTTTCTTCCTTGTAGCGACAACTTAGCACCTGATACGAATGAAACCGATCTATCCACTTCTTTTCGTCGTCGTTCTTTCTCTTATATTTAACGGTAAGGTTTTTTTTTTATTCCCACTTTTTGCGCAACATGAACTTGTTATAAGCGCTTCAGATCACCATACACTCACTTCAGAGCTCGAGCATGCCATAGTATGACGCACTCTATACCTCACGGGCCACATCGTGGGCTCTGAGCTGTGTTCTGAATTCTAATGTTTGCATGGACGGACCGAACCGAACCAAATTGGAGATACAGATGAAGGAGTTGAAGCAACACCCCTGGTCTACCAACCAGTGGCTGCGCACTTGGGACAGCCACTTGCAGCACCAACGCACGAACGCGACGCTTCAGGCGTGCATGCGTTATCTTCAATGTCCTCCCTGTCTCTTATTACGACCACGTTAAAAAAAATAATCACAGGATCACCTAATTCCATTATGTGTTGCCAACGCGATAGCATCAGCAGCTGTTGATGCCTTTCCGGAATTGACGTCATTTCCAGTCCCGTGACGTCACAGCAATCCGGCCAATGGGTGAATTTTCTGAACGGATACGGATTTCGGCGCCATGGGGCTCCTAACGCGACTGCAATAAAAAAAAGTATTTATGGTTTTCCCAAAGTCATCCTCAAGGTCAAGCTTCGCATAAACCGGTGAGCCGGTTTGACTTCGTGAAGTAGTCTTTTCGCACTAAAACACCACGCAAAGTTTGTCTATAAACTCAACGTGTCATATACAAGGCGGGATTTCCTCATATTACATCCTGCAGCCCCATGGCGTCCAGCGATACAGAAAGAGTATAACGGCTTCCTACTGCGGACTATCAATTTTACACCCTTTCCGGCGGCGTTTTGCTAAATGGCCTCATTTATCACTGTTGTCATTATTTTCCCCACTTCTTGTGCAGGCCACATGTCTCTCACACCACCACCTTCCTCCGTGTAAGCAGAAGCAAGGCGTTACGCCACCTGCACCCAATAGACTGCTCTTAAATATCCTTTCCTCAAGGGCGACAGAGAAGGACGCGCGAAGGAGAAGCAAACAGAATAAAGCGAGCCTTTCCTGTAGGCTTCCAACGTGAAGTTTCTCGCTCCGCTCACGAACGGGCGCAGCGAGACGTGCGATGAAAACACAATCCTTCAAGTCCTGATATTAGAGTCGTGTAAGTGGCGCTAAATCTCTTACTAATAGGACTGCTTTCTGTGTACAGCGAGTGTGCGAGATGAGATAGGAGGAAACAGCAGGTTAGAGGCGAGCGGACAGCTTGTACATTACTCACACGGGACTGCTCATTGGCACGCCGTACAAAGGGAGGAGGTCGAATGACCTCCTCCCTCCCTCTTACCCCCTCTCGCAACACGCGAAGACACTGATGCGAAATAATTCGCGTACAAAACAAAGCATTCCTTTCTTTCTTTCTTTCTTTCTTTCTTTCTTTCTTTCTTTCTTTCTTTCTTTCTTTCTTTCTTTCTTTCTTTCTTTCTTTCTTTCTTTCTTTCTTTCTTTCTTTCTTTCTTTCTTTCTTTCTTTCTTTCTTTCTTTCTTTCTTTCTTTCTTTCTTTCTTTCTTTCTTTCTTTCTCTCTTTCTTTCTTTCTCTCTTTCTTTCTTTCTTTCTTTCACTGAGTCTGCACATCACTGAGATCCTTATCGATTCCTGTCGAGGTTCTTGATCTGGGCAGGTCTACAAGGCGACCCAACTTTGCCGATGACCCTAAAGAACAAAAACAAAACTATAGAGAAGAAGCCGAAAACGAGAGCCTGGTGCGGCGGCGAAAGCTAGCAGAAGAGTAAAACGGAAAAGTAGACACAAAGGGACACACAAGCAAATTGCGCAAAGAGAACGTGTCGAGCACCGCACAGCGCAGATACATTATCGCTATTCGCAGTCGCAAGCAAGCGTTGCGTGCAAGCCGCCTTCACACGCGGGCGCCATCAGCAAGGAAGAAGTTCGCACTGCTCAATTACTGCCGTAATCGTGGGCACGTCGGCAAGGCGCGGTTGCCTCACTCTCGGAGAAACTAGATTCAGCGGCTTTGTATAGCTTAGCGATCGGTGTAATGACATCGTGCATCCTCTGCATTAGCCTCTCGCTGTTATTAATGCGTATTGGCTCATGCGTGGCGTCCACTCAGTAGTAACTCGGATAAGTTCGGGGAAGTTCGGAGAAGCGCCGCGTAAGCTGCAGCCAATAGAAGGAAGCTCGGGTAACATCGGAGGAGTGTCGCGCCAGCTGCGCGAGAAGTTGCTCGGAAAGAGCCACATGGGTCGCGCAACCCCTAGGGGAGGCTGTGACAGGAACAGCCAGCTGCCAATGCAGTGGCGTATAGCTCAACCGCTGCGCCAGTGCTGCCAACCTCCAGAGCCACTTCTCCCCAAATTTGCGAACAAAAAATCCCTAGATTTCCCTAGATAAAAAAAAATAGTGTTCAATTGTGAAAAAATGTATATTTATGCGTAGTTCAGTAGCAAGTTTTATCATGCAGCTACCCTATTACCAGACGTTGGTAAGCAAATTAGCTGTAAATTTGAAATGAAGGATCTGAAATGAAGAACTTCTAAATGAAGCTGCAAAATAAACCGTAGCGCTATTTGGAAATTGCAAGTTAAACGCTCTATATCGTGTATGTTTTTTTTTTCACTGTACGCAAGATATTAGTAAACATGCATCGGCATGTGGAATTAACTGAATTTTTTCCCCCTCATGTTGGGTCGGTTTAGACTTCAGCCGAAGGATACCACGTACAAAATGCCTGGAGGTCGCTTGAGGAGTGTACAGAAACTGCGACATAAAAGCTGCTTGTTCATTTGCTGCGATTTCTCTCGAGGGTGGCTGACGTAACAGTTTGACTGGTTTTGTTTACTGGGGTTTGACGTCCCAAAGCGACTCAGGCTATGAGGCACGCCGTAGTGAAGGGATCTAGAAATTTTGACCACCTATGGTTCTTTGACGAGCTCTCATATCGCACAGTGCGCGGGCCTCTAGAATTTCTCCTTCATTGAAATTCGACCGCCGAGGCGGGGATCGAAGCCTAGTCTGTCGGGTCAGCAGGCGAGCGCCATAACCACCGAGCCACCGCTGCGGGTGAACTGCGAATTCTTCCCCTAGTTAGACTAGCTAAGATTTCCAACTCGGCGCTCCTTTATCAAAGAAATGGCAGCCTTGTTCTTTCCTAATTATCAAAATAAACGTGCAGATATGCTTACTAAATAGGAATTTCACGTCGTGCAAATACAGCTCGAAATACAGCGCGAGGAAGGGGCGCGCGTGTTGAGGGAAGGTAGTCGTATGCCAGATCACAGCAGCGGGTGCCATTGGCCACGTCAGGGACCATACAAGTCCGACTACGTCCGTGTAAAGGCTGGTTCACATGCACGCAAGCGACTGAAAATTGAGCAGCACAGTGCGGCGAAAATTTTTTAATTCGTTGGAACATCGCCAACTAAAAGCTTGTAGAGAAAAAATAACGAAAAGCTTGCACTGTCTTCACAATTTGAAGGAAAAAAAAAAGTTCTGCGAGCAAATTAAATTTCCCTAGATTATACAAAAATCCCTTTCGTCCAAATTCCCTATATCTAGGGAAAATCCCTAGGATTGGCAGCCCTGCGTTGCGCCACTGCGCTGGCAGTGGTATAAGGACCCGCCGCCATCTATGAATGTTTAGTTGAGAATGACCAATTCTACATATATGTGCATTAACCACGGAGCTGCGAATGATGCGCGGTTTGGTGACCAACGCGAACTAAGTTACACAAAAGCACGAACTACAAACGCACCAACGAAAACAGCAGTGGTACACAACGCTTTCGCATTCATATCACGTAAGCAGACTTGAGTGCCCCGGTAGTTTTCCTTTTGTTGTCTAAAAACAATACGTTCTCATCACGTTTTCCTTATTCCGATATGTTTGAGAGGAGACGCTCGCAAAAATGAGATATACGTTCACCATATCATCATCATCACCACCACCACCGCCACAGCTGAGCACGCTGCAGGTTGGAAGTCTTCTTACGCTACAGCAGACTGCAGCGACGTTCCGACAAAAGGATGCCTTGACTCCCACCTGGAGAAAAAAGGCTTGGGCTGCTTACGATAAGACAGAGAAACAAGGAAAGGAAGTTTAATGTGCGCTCTAGAATACAAACGGAAATAGATAAAGCAGACGCAAGAAGGCAATCTTTTGTACTCGAAGAAAGCGTTTCCTGTATACTTATAAAAAAGAAAGTGCTGAGGTAATCAAGGAAATCAAGTCTACAAAAAAAAAAGATAAAAGACATTTAGAGGAGTCAGCAGGAACAGGCCTATGGAATGCTGCTTCGCCAGCGGCGAACCACTTGGGCGATGTACACGTTACTTATTTGGGGCTCTTCCCAGTGCAATTGCCTAGGTCGTAAACTCGACTGGCGAGCTCTGCGGTGCATTTTCTCTGACGAATGGTGCTCCGAGATACTGGTTTCAACTTTCTCGTCGTAGTTACCGTTTAGTATTAGACAGCGCCGAGAGCGCCTCGTTAACAGGGCGCCAGTCCTTTCGCAATTGCTATCTCTAAAAAAAAAAAAGAAGAAAAAACACTCATGGAGCTTAGTGAACAGAACTAAGCTGATTTACAACCTCTGTAGGAGCGAAAGGCCGATCTCAGTTAACACAGCGAAGGGAGAGCAAAATGCAAGTAATTTCTGACGCGCTGTAACAAGGCATTTGCTTTCGATCGGCGCGACATTAACACGCTAGCTTTACCGAAAGGGAGGCAGCCTGGTGTAAATTGCTCCTAGAGGGAGGAAGACGAGGGAGAAGATAATAAAATACAACTGCGCAGCGTCGCTGCTTCATTTAATCTTTGTCCGTAGGCGTAGTTTACATCATGTTGTCGGATGTCCAGTATTCTGGCACAAACATTTTGAATATGGGAAAACTGTAAGGTACTGGTATTGAAATATTGAAGGTAATGGTGCATTCTTCCGATGCGCAGCAAAATCTTTCTTTTAAAGGTTTTTCCATCGCTAGCACCGGGCAGTTAAGCCTGCCATAGAAAAGCAACGGGGAACGTTTTTGTCCGCAGCAAAAACGTTAATAGCAAAACGATGTAAGACCGCTGGCGGGAGATCTGCGGACATATTGACTGTTATATAGTGAATTGTTTCAATGCATGAAGAAATTGTGTTCATAAACCTTATCCTGTTGAAAAATGATTTTGTCCAGAATTTCTGGGTATTTACAGCTAGCCGAAAAGCATGCACGTTTGCAAACAGGCAGAGTTCATCTCACGCTCAGTTGTATACGTGACGATGCTACTCGCTTCTTAGCGTTTGTTAACGACTGTCTAAGCACATTGTGAATGTGTGGTAGTCTGCTCTCGACGTTGCTCGGAACTTGGGCAAAAGAAACAGTCTTAGCAAAATAACGAGGTTCTGCCGTAACGGTACTTTGAAAGTAACGACCGCCACGCACTTCGACTGGTGCAACTACGTCGCTTGCCGCCTCACATACCATTCCTTCCACCGCTACTTCCTTTCTACCCCATCGCTCATCTCATCATCATGAGACTCATGTTTGGTCTCACAACGCGGACATTGACAAGTACAACGAGGAGTACGGGGAGGGAAGATAAAGGGCTATGCAACCACCGGTTCCAAAGTGGACGTGTTTAGGCTTAGATCCGCGCAAAAGAAAAAAAAATGGTTGTGGTTTAGCTCTGGTTAAACCTGGAGTGACTCGAGAGCGAGCGCTGCCCCCCCCCCCCTCCCACTCGACACGGCGCATGCGCACAGCTGTTGCAGCTCGGTTTCGCCGCGCCGCCGGCAGCAGCAGCTGCTCCGCACCACGTGACCAACCGGCTCAAGGCCACGGCGTCGTCACGGAGCTCAGGGGGTGCCACGCTAAAGGCTCGAAGAGCTGGCGTAGTGTAGCTCTCGCTACAAAATTGAGGCAGACGTTCTGATCTAGAACTTCATGAACTGAAGAAAGAATAGCAGCAAAAAGAACGTTCCCAGTCTTTCCGCACTTTCCTGAGACCAATCAGTGGCAAGGATAACCATCTAACACCCCCCCCCTCCCCCCACCATAAGAGTGCCCAGTCCCAGCCGCACCCTTGTCACGTGACTACACATCGTCGAGAGCACTAGAGTCACCGGGAAATTTTTCCAGGGACTCAAAAGGGCACCAGCTCCCCAGCATAAGCGTCGATTATGAATCAGGCTTGTCTGGACTGCTTTCTTATTGAGCAGCATGTAAAAGTGATTTTTCGCTTACGACATACTGCGCCGACACCGACGGAGACGTAGTCATTGTCACTCATGCAGCTGCCAATGTAAAACACGCAGCGAAAATTGCTGAGGAAATTGAACTGTAAACTTGTAAAAGAATAAGACTTCAAAATATTAATCGGTTATGACGAATGGAAAGGCAGGGTAATTGTCTCACTGACGGTGCACACCAGAACCGCACCGTGAGGGAAGGGAGGAAGCAGGCAGGTAGGGAAAAAAAAGCCACCGTAGGGAACCGGGCCCTTGATTAATTCCGACCACTTGCCCTTCTTTAACATGAGCTGAAATCGTGCAGGACACAGGCGTCTTTCGGATGTCGCCTAAACCGCGTCCAGGACTGGATTCCACGACCTCTGGCTTAGCAGCAAAACCTCACAGCCACTGAAACGTCATGGCGGGCAGCATCGGAATTAATTATTTTCAGGGTGATTACAATAAATGGGCACACGACCAAACAATATGATGCGACGTTCCCGCGTAAGCAGTGGTGATTTTGCCTTAATGACTTTACGACTGCACTTTTTGAAAATGATGCCTTTGCTTTTGCTACTTTTCTAATTTTGCTGTATACAAATGCCTGAGCTTGAGCTATTTCATTTCATATTTTCTTTTGCACTTACTCTAGTGATGCATTCGTCATTAATTGACAGGTGTTGGTGGCGGTTTTGATATACAGGCGGAATTAGCCAGTCGGCAATTACTGCACCTGTCACTTAATAGGCTCGCCTGGGCTTGTCGAATATTAAGCCACAATGAAAGGTTTTCGTCATACAGTCGTTCAAATGCAATTTGGTCAAGGCTTTTAAGGAAGCCAACATTCATTCCAAGGAAAGTATAGGAGATTTTTTTTGTATGTTGTGTTGATTGATGGGAAATAAGCAGTGTATTCACTTCATGGCAATACAGCAGTACTGCTTACGCAGTAAAAGTGACATGCAAAGGAGGTCTCTCAGCCGACGTGAGTTTGGGGGCCTCATAATCTGATTCTTTTTCTTACATCTTCGTATGCCCCTCAACAATGTAAGTTCACGAACAACGAAACGAAGCAAGCAACGAGGTCGATGGCCGACGGCATGGCCTCCTCGACAGGATCGATAAGGAGGGCGCCGGTGCGACTCAGAATACTAGGCAGCCGGTTTAATGGCGACTAATAAGAGAGCGCTTACCGAATCAGACATGATTCACTAAAGCGGGGAGCTACAGGCCCAGGTCGAACAACGTTATTGGCTCCAAGCAGCTGATAACATCCCTCTTCGTTATCGTTCACATCGCGTCCATGAAAAGCGATCAAAGGGTTCCTTGCCTTGCATCGACGTTGTAGCACTTAGCCGGTAGGAGAGAATTACAGATAAAGAAAAAAATATCTATTTAAATGCTTTGATTGCTTTATTGAGCTAGCGATCATTAATTAACGCACCCAAGCGACATCTCTTCACTTCAGTCGCGTTATTCAATGACGAACTTGTTTTTCTACTCTGTGATTAATGATTCGCGGGTCCCCTGGCAAAATAAACAGAGCGATTTTGTTGGCACCATTCACATTCAGGGCTGGAGCGTTCATTGCGGTAGGCGTAGGGTCACAACGGGCGACTGAATTCGAATAAAACATCTTTCTGTTTTAGCTCTCTTCTGCTTAGTCAAGTATGTTTTTTTTTTCAATTGGATAAAGTATTTTCCTCAAACGCTGCCGTCACTTATTCCATTACGTCGAGAAAAAAACAACAACAGGAATTACAGGCTTATGTCTAAGCTTGAACGTTTTCTTGATAGGACAAGAGTAGACAGGCAAAAAACAACAAAAAAGTGCGAAACACCCAAGTCGAAACACAGAGCGAAAGACAGACCTCGCAGTGCTAACAACTAGGTCATTAGTTCACTCTAGCAAGCGCAACATATACCACTGATGCGTTGACTCGCTGGTGTGACCACCATTCGACGTGGTGGTATAGCGTGCTGCATCTTTCCGTCTTTCTGCCCGGGTCCTCTAGCTCTACATGGAGAATAAGTTCAACCTGGAAACTCAGCACAACAGCGACTAACTAGCGCTATCGCCAGCAAGCCTGAAAAATGCATCATCAAAAATTGAAACTTGAACAAATAAACCTTGCACATCGCTTGAAATCACGGGTTGTTTCGGGTCATTGCCTGGCCGGCACAAATGGAAAGGCGATCGAAAAGTTGACGGCCTCTTGTAATCGACTGGCTGCAAGGTTTCGCCGCGAGCCTGGAGCTGCCTGACGACATATAAGCCTCGTCCGGAAGCAAAAAAAAAAAAGAGGAAAAAAGACTACCAGAAGCGTTAATGCTTACGCCACTACTCTCCTGGTCCATAAAATGATTTATGAGAGAATTAAATAGTTTTTGAAAGCACCGTCCCCGTACCATTAAGCCCAGATCCAGCCACCGGTTCAACTCTTCCAACGTTGCACACGAAACTTCCTTATAGGCTTTAGCAAATGCAACGACCTCAAAGTCCGCCCGTAGCTCTGATTAATTAGCCGATAAAGAAAAGGAACCGATTAAGCGAATAGTATACTGCAAACTGGCGCCGAGTCCTACCTTGTTTACCGTCGGGCTTAGCAACGCTCCTAAGAATGTTGAAGATAAGATTGTTCTGTTTTGTCCGCGGAAGCCAACTGGCACTGGTCTTGATTTTCTTTCCAACAGGAACGCGGCGAGTGCAGGCCGGCCCATGAAGTTCGGTGTCGTAAAGATAAATAAGACGGCCGCAGCGCGGCCCGAGTGATCGATTACGACCCGATCGTTTCCGAACAATCAAGACGGGAGGGGGAACGGTTATGGGCTGTCACACGTATTGGTGCAACTTTATTGTTTGCCCTCTGTTTCGTTTTTATTTTTTTGGCCCCTTTCTCGCTGCTACCTCGGTGTCCCAATATCTCTGATTAGATTCAAAATGCGCGCGCTCGACATTTGCCCGCCGCCTGCCAGTGTCGTTCGTTAATGCGCGGAGTGACCCACTTCGTCGGCGACCACTGCGGGCCGCGCGGTAATTCATGCGACCTCGCCTCGCGAGCAATCGCATACGTGCTCGCACGGGTTGCTGTTGCATGCGAACAATCGCGCCGCCGGACAATGTAATCTGCCACGCGTCAGTGTAATACGCGAACCTTTCCAGTGTTCACTATCGCGACGCGTGCGCAGTAGGCATTAAACAATTTGCACTAACGTCCATTACGCATGCCAAGTCCCTTATCCTATACGTGTCGACACCATATCTTGCCTCTCCTTTATATACGTATCATTATAGGAGGAATGAAGGGTTTAACGTTCCAAAACTACACAGATTAGTTCTGAAAGACGCAATAATGGAGTGCTCAGGACTAATTTCCATCTTGTGGTGTTCTTGAACGTGCCCTGGCATCACACGGGCGTTTTTGTATTCCGTTTCCATTGAAATAATATTATCATCATCGTCATCATCCTATAACTACGCCCTCTGTGGGACAAATGCCTCTCCAATATCTCTCCAATTAACCCTGTCCTGTGACAGCTGCGGTCAGCTTATCCCCATAAACTTCCTAATCTCATTCACCCACCTGATTATCTGCCACTCTGCACTACGCTAGCGTTATCTTGGAATTCAGTACACTGCCTTTAACGACCTGTTTTCAACATAGTATGTCCTTTTTTTTTATGGGGGTTTAACATCCCAAAGCGACTCAGGCTATGAGGGACGCAATATAGTACGGGGGTTTAACACTCCAAGTCGAACGTGAATTATTAGGCACGCCTTAGTGGGGGGCTCTGAGATAATTATGACCATCTGGGTTTCTCACACTGCACGGCAAACTGGCGTTTTTGTATTTCGTCTTCATCGAAATGCGGCCTCCGCCGCTGGGATTCGCTCCGGCATCATCGGGCTCAGCAGTCGACTGCCAAATACACTCAACCACCGCGTTGTGAATTCTTCTCTTCAAGAATATATCATACCAGCGATTCAATGCAATAATCTGGCAAGTGCCCTATAGATACCGGGAAGTCATGTTTTCCAGAATTTCTAACACAAGCAAACAGCTCGTCCGATGTCACCTTCCTCTTAGCTTTTAAGTTTACCTGCTTAAGCCTTCAAACTGACAGGATCTTCCAAATGTTGACACTTCGTGCCTTCTCAGTCCTTGGCTCACTCAGTCAACGCTCTCCACAAAATCTCAAACACATACAGCGCCCAGAAACATGCACCTGCGTATAGCTTGCAGCAAGACGTACAGCAGCGTACAACAGAAAACAACGATAAATGCAAACATCAAGCAAGTATATTCAATAGTGACTGTAAGTCGTTTTGCACACCCTAACAAAACAATGTGAACGCCTGCTCGGTAGACCAAATCCCGATTTACCAAAAGCTCCGTACCTGTAACTCAACAGTTATAAGTGACATGGTCCACGTATGAATGAAAGCTATTTGATTGGATCTCTCCAGCGCCGAATGCATCGCCATTAATGGCGCACGAAGGCGCAATACACCATTCACATCGTACAGCCCCGTAAGCCACTGATGAACGACACAGTCCGCGTACTTCTAACTAATCGTCTTATAGGTGCCCAAGCACACCCGTCACTGCGGGCAATCGGGCAGCGCCCGCCCCACCACCATCCTATCATAATGTATATATATGTCCCACTAATGTGTGCGGAGTGGAAGTAGGCTCTCTCTTCGGTTTAATGGCAAACAAACGGTTGTTCTATACGACACAGGGCTGTGGCTGCGCACGCACGCACGCAAGCACGCACGCACGCACGCACGCACGCACGCACGCACGCACGCACGCACGCACGCACGCACGCACGCATTCGAATGCTTGCGCGTTCACGCACACAGGCGGAAATCAAGCGCGATCAAGATGGGCGATACGTGCGTTGGCAGCCGGAGCGCACACGGAAGCCATCGCTCCAGGCGCCGCGCGCTTACACCGTGCATGCGGTGACCGCATCGGACAACGCGGCGATCGGGAACGTATTAAAGCGTGGCGCTGTACTACGTGGGGGAGCCGACGGTAGCGCCAGTCGCAGCTTGGCGGAGGTCTCAACTTTCGCCGTGCTGCCGCCGCGCCGCGCTAATTAGAAGCAACGCGCATAACGCCAATTATCGCGCTTCGAAAAGGCGGTCGCGTACAGCGGGGAGTGTGGAAGAGAAGGAAGGAAACGTATAGGAGAAACACTACTCAGCCTCCCGTGTTTCTTTCTACACTTGTTGTTTCTGGGTTTCCCGCCTGCCAGCGAAATATTGAATGTGTACTTGTCAATATCTCGCCCTGGCTTAAGTGCCACACAGTTGTGTGCAGCGCTGTATACGCCTCTGTTGTCGCAGCATGCGTAAGAGAGTCTATAATGGCTCTTTCTCTTTGTCTGACTGACACGCACACAAAACCTAATGAATTATACGAGATGTATGCAACGTTGTTGTGACTATTAGCCGATGCGAACGTGCATTATATTTGTTCTTTTCCCATACCGTTTATGTCTACCCTCTAGGTGTCTGTATATAACGAGCCACGGTTAACTAACTGAAACAAATTTAAGCGCTCTCATTTGCCGTAGTGACTGGCCAATTAATATATCGGCGGGGCAGGCGTTACTTTCCTGTCGAGTTGGTTTTTGTGCTGCAGTTAGGTCACGTCTCATCATTGGTATTGCTTGGAAGGAGATGGAAAAGTGACAAGATAAAAAGCAAAAGATGCGTCAGTAAACAAGCCAGTTGATCGTTAGCTGGCAGTCTTATGACCAATATAGCACTATGGGCACAGATACAGGAAAGGAAGAAAGGTATGAAGAGAAGACAACCAAGACAGGAATAGCTTGTCAGGGATAGCTTGAAATCAGTGGTGATGAATCGATAGACTCCGTATCGACTTTCTATCCGAAGAGCACTGCTGAAAACACAGCATCGCCAGAGCTTCGACTTTTCTTGTGAAAATGAGTGACTTGCAAAATATTATTTCTAAGCGCACAAAATAACTTCAGCATGTGTTTTGAGAACCAATATGTCCTGCTGTTTTTTTTCTCTCTTTTTTTTTTTTGCTAAAGGATGCTCAGTTGTATAGCAAACGTGCGCTTAGGTCGAAACCACCGCGGACTAAAAAACTAAAAAACCAACACAAACTGCCGTATTCGGCATTCAGGCTATGCTAGAACACTTATTTTCACGATATGTCGCCGGTAACCTACAAAGCGGCCAAACCCCATGATATTGGTATCGTATTTACTATATGAAGACGTAGGAATACAAACGATTGACGTTTGAGACCTGCTTACGCTTTCTGGGCTGTTCTCTCCCCATCTCGCGCCCGCACGAAAACCTCGCTTGAACGTATACATACAGCTGGAAGCGCACTTGGAGTTTGAAAACGTCAATAGAATAACGGCTAGAATAGAATAGAATAGAATAGAATAGAATAGAATAGAATAGAATAGAATAGAATAGAACATCAGCGACGCAGCCGGTATTGCTTCATGTTTATTGCGAACTTTCTACGGCAGCGCAAGGACAAAGCGCTAGGCCGCCTTAAAGAGGCGCTGTTTGGCCAGGCACTCGATCGTGACTTTTCGTCAGCCTCCTTAATAGAACAACTGCGAATTGTCTTCGTCGCACTCGGCCTCACTCACTGAACAATCCGAACATGAATTCAATATAGACTGCCAGTCCATCTTTGTGCAGAGAGACAGCTTTCAGCCTCACGCAAAAGTGTTAAACAATAAGCCGGAGTAAAAGCTTCCATCAGCGCTACCGAGTCGAAACCTCTGTGTCAACTTGGCCGGTATAAAACACGCTGACATCAGAGCATCCTTTGCAGCAACTATATCTATAGCATGCCGTTATGCCGTGCTATAGCGTTAGTGGCACACGCGTTCTAATGAAGGTTCATGTTAATTCGGTTAGCATGTACAGTACATGAGGAGGGGCAACCTATTGCCGCACCTTGTTGCAATAGGTCGGGCCGTACATGTAAAGCGTTCACCTGTCTATAAGCGTCAGAAGGCCCACCATTTAGCCAGCGCAGGTAGATTTAACCTAACGAGCGTGCAGTCATTGCATTAACAACGCTTTTGGTGCGCAACACGCATTGCGAGAGCAATGCCTAGAGTTCCAAGGCTCGGCGCATGTGTACGATTTAAAAGTGCCTCATTGCCGAGACTGCAGGGGCTGCACGCTATCACCGACACGAAGACAAGACCATAGGCACGCAGCGCAACGGGCACGGGCGTCCTACGGAAACGTGCGGATATGCTCTGCGTGACAAATTCTCCAAGGCCGACCGGCCGCGCCGCCGACGCGTTCACACAATGCCGCCGCTAAAAGACTCCCCCCCCCCCAACAACTTCCTCCTCACCGTCTCGTTCTCTCATTGGGAACCAGCTGCGCTCACGGACGCCAGAGTTAAAAGAAAGAAGAAAATAAAAGCAAATGACATTGCGTGCGGCGGACACTGCGGCAATTACGCTTCCGGCGGCCCCCTTTTCTGCAGCTCGCCTCTCTCTTTTCTTATGTGTTTTTCGCCAGAAGGCGGGGAGGTACATTTGTCTGTGTACCGAGCCTCGAAAGACTCGTTTGTAAATTGAAAAGAAGGGAACGAGCGAAGAGGATGAAAGAAAGATACAAAGGAAACACACTCGGACAAACCAAACCACTACACGGCTCAGGTCGTCTATGGCGTCGCCACCGCAGCTTTGGGAACAGGAGTGGGCGAGAGAGATATTGTTTCGCGCTGTTGAAAGAGAGCAAAGGAGCAGTGAGCGTTGCGACCCATTTCGATTCCATTGTAATTGTTTGTGTTCCTCTCTCTCTCGCTCTTTCTCGAATCGTTACCACGCACGGCTTGCACGCCGACAAAATACAAACACCAGCATGCATGGCACACGTAATGGAAGTACGGGACGGTTGAGGAGGGGCGGGGGGGGGGGGGGGGATGAACTAAAGGATTGGTTGTTTGATGTTTTGTGTGTATAGTGGTACCTGTATACACACTGTGAAGCGGGAGAAAAGAGGAGGGAAATTGGGGGGAGGGCAACCGGATAGCTCTGCTCCCCCTCCTCCGTGCAGCGACCAAATAGACAATTCCGTGCACAACAAACGTGCACGCTCACCCGCGCATGTCGCTTGTGCGTCTCGCGCATTATAAGCGAAGAGCACGCCTGAGTCAACACGGCTTCCGCGCGGTTCCTGATTGCCGTAACTCAATATGGGAGCGTTTATTTTATGCCGTCTCGCTGTCTTCGGCGACCGGCGATTGTTTTTTTGATATAATAGTCGCGAGGAGGGCCGGGACCGTTTATTTCCTCGTTTCGTCGCTCCGCGTTGTTTAGCGCGATTTCGATAAGGCCTGCCTTCGAGGCGGCTAGGACGAGCGCACGCATGGCGTGGTGCGTAGCTGCTAAGCTTTTCGTTAAGCGGCTTTGGCGAGCGCTGGGCTGGCTTCATGTTTTCGTTAAGACGCTGTGCAGCGGTTAGCCGGAGTAATATAGTTTTGAACAAAACTAGCAAGTCATTTTATGCGTGCATGCAAATCAAATGCCGAATTTTCGAGATATGATGATGGTAATAATAATAACGGTAATTAGGTAAGCAAGGGTGCAGTAACCGTCTCACTGGTGATGGAAACGTTGGCGGCAATGTGATCCTATAGTATTAAATGAAGGGTGTGTGGTGCATGTGACTGTTCACCGAGTTAAGTGGCATCACTGCAACTGAGCCATGGTGCATGGAATAGGGGAGACTGGGACCGCGCCGTGAAGGACGGGGTCTCTATAGGGAGTAAAAGGACGGAGAAAGAGGAAGTTGTCTTTTAGTCGCGCAGCTTTGCAGCCTTTCCAAACACTTCGCCGCTTATTCTAAATGCTTCTTTTCGTAATTCACATGCGATGTGCTGTGGTGCTCAAGATCGCCGTGCTTTTCCGTTGCGCACCGCCGTCGGTACCGCTTTCCCTCAAAGCGCGACGACGCCAAGTGATGATGGTGGGCACGTGTAAACTCATCATCATCGCCTCTCGACTCATTAAAAAAACAAAAAAAGAAATTAGCACGGACACCTAATTAAATTATGTTGGCAAAGAGACGGTATTAGAAGCAGCTGATGCCTTTACAAGAAGTGACGTCACATCCGGTCTGGTGACGTCACTTGCCTCCAGGCGACAGGCGAATTTTATGACCTATGACGCTTCTAAGCTGTCGCATTACAAACGTCAAGTGCACGTGGAGACCGAAAAAAACATGGCTGCAAACGAGAGCATAGAAACAGGATGCGACCAAGGGAGCAAAGAACAATTAGGGCTGGTAACCGTCATCAATATGCTGAGTGCAGCGAGCACTAATACCGCGACTGACAGTGTCCCTCTGTTTTTTTGTTTATTCTGAAATTTTCCTCGCCCATTTTTTTGCTTCAGAATGAGAGAAGGGGGGTAGACCGGACGGAACGCACTCGCCGTACTGCTTCACTGCGACGTATCTATGACAGTAATTACGCTCGGGTAAAGCGCTTCGCAGCGACGTACATTGTTTGTCCGCGGTGCACAATTAGCCGCTGTGATTGCTGGTTGCGAACCATACCCTATTGCCGCTGCTTGAATAAGGACTTGGGCTCGAGCAACGGCTATTACCATCTATATGGTTGTCTGGCCGAACGGTCATTTGACCTCCCGTAAGTCCTTTCTGGACGTAGCGATGCATATATACATATTCAGCCAGTTGAAGGAACCGCTAAGCACTCCGCAATCCATAAAACTAACTGCGGCTAGTTTCTTGGATCAAGCAGCCCTTCAGACAATGGTGTTGGGGAAGGAAATGTACAGTCAGGCCGGAATGAAACGCGGACGCGCATATGCCGTGTTTTCTGCTTTGAAGCGACATACTATTCCTTTATAGTCAGTTTATTAATATGTACTTCGGCATACCATTTACCCAGAAACTTGAATCAGGCTAGTTGTACACTGTAGATTAAAGTACACAGGTAAAATATTTTGTTTCGTGAACAGGCGCTGTTCGCGTTTCGTTCCGGCCGGACTGTACTGCGCATAAAAGTTTCCGGAACTCGGAAGAGATGAAAAATCTAAGTTGGTGGGCACTCTACGCATGCAGCAATTAACAGCACGCTGTGCTTTGTACTTTCTGTCTTGACCTGTTCAACGTGCCCCTCAATGCCAGGTCACGCCTGTAGGCAGCGAAGAAATTCAACTTGTTCACGTCTTCCGTGTTCATAAAACTTCTGTGGGAACCTGTACATATTATTTCGAGGTTTTAATCAATTTTCGTGTCGAGCTGACATATGTGGAAGCTCGGACTAGTTGTTAGCTTGTTGCAGGTGGTAGCGAAATTACAGCTGGGGTAATAAAGGCGAGAACGACGGAACAATGCCGCTTACTTCAAATGAATATGAGTCCCTCTCTCTCACTCATTAAAATAAGTTAGCTCAGTACCGGTATTCCTATCCACATTCTCATTTATTTATTTATTTATTTATTTATTTATTTATTTATTTATTTATTTATTTATTTATTTATTTATTTATTTATTTCCTTACTTACTTACTTCATTGAGCTCTAACCATTTTCATTATCGAAGCTGATTTTACAAGGCAGGTACTACGAACAGTGTTGAAAAACCCGTAAGTTCCATCGATATGAACTTTGCAATATTTTACGCGTTAGCCGCCGCGGTGGCTCAGTGGTTATGGTGCTCGGCTGCTGATCCAAAAGACGCGGGTTCGATCCCGGCTGCGGCGGCTGAATTTCTTTGGAGGAGAAATTCGAGGCCCGTGTACTGTGCGATGTCAGTGCACGTTAAAGAACCCCAGGTGGTCGAAATTTCCGGAGCCCTCCACTACGGCGTCTCTCATAGCCTTAGTCGCTTTGGGACGTTAAACCCCATAAACCAAACCAAACCATTTTACGCGTTAGCGTAAGTGAAATTCTCTGAGAAAATGACCGGCCAAATAAATATGCAATCCAGGCATTCGGAATAGAACACATTAACAAAGACCCTGTATGAGAAGCTGGAGAGACAAGGAAACATGCATATTTGTCGAGTCATTCTTACAAAAGTGCGTGATTAACTGACTTGCTTGGCGAGCGAACGTGAAGTGTGCGAGTATGCGTTTTGTTGGCATGACAGAGCCAACGTCGGATTATACGCCATTGTAGTTGAACGTGCAGCCGGTCCAAAAAGCGTTGAAAACGGTTCGGAATTAGGTCGTTTAGAGGAAAACGAAAAAAGAAAAGGTAACGCTAGGCGAGTCAGCACTTATGTCTCTCTGCAATTGCCTCCAGCACACGTTAATCCCTGTAATCCAGCAGAAGCCGGCTAGCAGCGTATAAGCTTTGCGCGTTAACACAAGGAATTAAAGCAACGCTTTAGAGGCCGTACTTTTTACCGCCGTTTCTCCTTTTGTCTTTGCACGCATATGCACTCTTATCGCTAAGCATCCAGGCCTTTTTTTTTTTTTCTATTACTCCAGTGTGAAACCAGAAACATTAAGGTAGAAGAAAAAGTAACACTCCAAACGAGTTCTGCATTTTTGTTTTTGTATTTCGATTTCCGTGTCAGCAGCGTGCTACACACCTACACGCTAAGCATCCAGGCATTTTTTTTATCCATTACTCCAGTGTGAAACCAGAAACACTAAGCTAGAAGAAAAAATAACATAAGTATAAAACACTTAAACGAGTTGTGCATTTTATGGCTTAGCGTTTTGTTTTTGTATTTCGATTTCCCTGACAGCAGTGCTCTACACACTCCTTCCTCGAATGCCACTGTGCCGTTAACTCTGCCTCGAAAGGTCGCCCGCCTGGAGGCCGCGATGATTACCAAGAATCACAACGACACGCGCGGACGGTCGGTCGACGGCCGGCTGCATACCCGGCTGGCAGAATAGTTTGCAAAACACGGCTAATTACACGGGACGAGGAAGGAAGGGGGAAGCCGATTTTGCTCGACCTAAGCCTGCTACACAAGCAGCCCTCATTGTATGCAAAGAAGCGACAACACCCGCCCCTTGGCAAGAGCGTTGGATGCCGTTGAGAGCACACACACACACCCGAGTCGGGGAGGGAGCACGCAAAACACGCGGAGCGATGGGGAGGGGGGGGTGCGGAAGGAGTAAGAGCCACGGGTGTCGGAACGAAAGCGAGCAGCGCGATCAAATTAGCAAGCAGGAACAGGCAGAGCATGCATCAGCAGGAAGCCGGGGGAAAGAGCCATCGGCCGCAGCCGCTCCAAGAACTCGCGCGCCCGCCCCTGGGTCCAGAATAAAGTCGCTGCCCAGCCCGGGCAACCGTCCAAGAGTCACTGAGGTGCAGACCAAGATGCTGTCGTCCCTGCCTCGAGAAACGGTTTGGGATGCCGCTGGGTGCAACGGGCCGCTTTTCGCCAGCTGACGGCGGCGGAACCGCGCTCTGCAGGGGTTCGGGCGCTTTCCATGTCCGGGCCGCGGCTGCATGTGTCTGAGGGATGATTGGCTCAGAACAAAGTCACGTGGGTTTGAAAGCCGTCCAAAGGTGTTGCGCGAAAGCTTGGTTAAGTTTTGGTCCGAAACTTCTATTTGGCAGTGCAACGTGTGTTTCTTTGTGGGTTTGGAATAAATAAATCATCAAGCCGATTTGGATGCTGATATATTCGCTTTATTTGAGGGAAGAGGGAGGGGGGGGGGGGGGGGGCTGCGGAAAGTAAGCATAATAAGCAATCCTTAAAAGAATGTTGGTTGTTGTTGGTTAACTAGAGTTTATACTGAACCTAAGCAGAGGAATCCTGAAAGTATTGTCAAGGTGCACATTCATCACTGGAGATGAACATACGCACCAAATATTAAAGAGAAATGGAGGAGCTGACCTCGATAATGACAACAACCACCATATCGGCTTCTGTACCAAAAAAGCGACGGAGCTTAATGACCTGGCTAGCGTAAATGATTATGTTCGAAAGGATATAGACTGACCCGACGGTTGAGATTTCACATAACTATGACAGACATGAAAAGCTGGCGCTAACTATAATCACTCTACGATTATCGCGTCTTTCTGCGCAGTCGCAGGGTTGAATTACCAGAAACACGTCGACCATTACTACGACTTCCGACCTTGCAATGATTCTCAGTGTGCATGTACATGTATAACGCCTTGTGCTGCGCATAGTGCGAGACGCTATGGGCAAGGCGTGTGGGAACACCTAGTGCGTACAGGAAATTACCAGGCCGAACGCGCTGAACGACATGAATGTTTTTCCCAACACCTGCCTACATCGCGGTAAAGCCATCGTTGGACCCACGTTACATGTGGCATTAGATATTCCATTAGCGTAAATAATCAATGCGGTGGTGCCTCATCAAAGGTTGAGCAGCGGTGTCTGAAATGAACGTCGCCGGTTATAAAAGGAAAATAAGAGGCTCTCATACTTCTCTTCTCTGAGGTGTGATAGTAGTACTGGAACTCTTCCTCCTTTCTCCATGCCGTTAACTTCAAAAAGAAAAAGAAAGAAATAAATCCGTCATCTCCTTAAAAAAGAATGTCTGGCAGAAAGCCAAGCTATCTACAACCACTCTCTTTGTTCTTAAGTCGTATAGAGCGCCTCCTAACGATGGTTTACTTTCATCGTTGTAGCGTGAAACGCTTAAAATTCGTCGAGCCGAATTTACACAACCTGCGCGAAAACTTGCCAAAGGAGGCAAGCTTCTCTGCACGGCTTTGGATCAAAAGTGGCGTCCCGTGCCGAGGTCTCTTCGCGCTCCCGTGTTCCGTTGCTTTGGCAGCGTGATTACCAACCCCGGCTCTCTCTATCTCTCTTCCTCTTCTCTCCTTCCCTCCTCCATCACCCTCGCCCGCGCGCCATACGCACAAGCGGTTGCCAGTTGAGACAGACAGGACGAAATGCCGCGCATTCTTAGGCAGATGCGGCGGGCGTTCCAAAATACGACACACGTCCCGTCGGGTGCGTGTTTCGACAGCGAGCGGCAACTGCTCCGCTCTTCGAGACTCCCACCCACCCGCGCATGTCTCTCGCGCGCTGGGAGCCTCCGCGGTCGCGTTCTCTTTTCTTAGCAGCCGAGCGAAGCGCGCTGAGCTGCGGGTGTCGAACAGAGGAAACAGGGGAGGGAGAAGTAATGGCTCGAACGAGTGAGTCGGCGACACCGCGCATTTCCGAGAAGCTGACACAAAGAGGAGCAAGACGGAGACAGAGGAAAGGAGCTGTCACGCAGCGGAGTAGTAAAAAGACAAAAGAGACAGGGAGCGTGAAACTTTGCTGCACTCGAAACACCGAAGGCCTAGTTAGTTTCAGAATTGGGATTTTGGTTTTTGTGCTTTGTTCGAAGGGGCATTTGAGGAATTCGCACGCCTCGTTTGGGACGCGGTCAGACGGAAGTCGTAAAGCAGTGCTTGCTGAAAGCGCACACACACAACAAAAAGAAAAAAAAATTCGCATGTCGTACAATGAGACAGTGAGTCATGAGCTACTCGATTTAACGCAACACGTCGTAGACAGGCGCTTTTTCAGCTATACGAGCAGGCAGCGTGATAATTTATATTCCAGTAGCTGGATAGCTTTGTGCCTGGTTGCACATATTTCACAGTCGCAGTGACCCATACCACTGCTCACAAACGGAGTTACTTTGTTTCTTCTTGTCGCGTTTAACGCCGAGCAAAGGCAACTGAAGCGTGCGGCTCAAGGAAGACGCGGGAAGAAAGGGGAATGATGCTGGTTTTCTTAGTTACACTTTTCCGTAGCCAACAGACATCAAATCGAAAAGAAGGAGCTAAATGTTCACTGCATCCCTGTAACGAATACGTTTCTCTGTTCATCATCATCATCATCATCATCATCCTAACTACGTTCACTACAGGACGAAGGGCTCTACCAACTAACCCTGTCCCACGCCAGCTGCCCTTATCACCGAAACTTCCTAACATCATCCGTCCCACTGACTCTCTGCCGCTCCCTGCTACGCTTCCCTGCTACATGCCCTGCCATGCCCTTTTCTTCTCCATGATTTCGACTAGGACATCATCAACTCGCGTTTGTTCGCTGACACACTCTGTCCTCTTCCTGTCTCATTTGAAACGGAACTGCGTGACAGCCGAAATATTTTTCTCGGTGTAATCAGTGTCGCACCCATGTCTCGAAAACTGTGGTACAACAGCGACTAAAAAAAATGGCAGTGGCTCAGCTCAGCTATGCCAGATTACGAGTATACGCAGCGAGAGGTACGGTATATCTCTCTTTGGCCGGAGGCGAGCGGCGTCTGCTCCGCGGTTGGCGCGCGGCGCACCAGCTGCGCAGCTCTGACGTCACTCGGCTCCTCGCGCATGCGCAGAAGTGGCGACCGACAGCCACAGCGAAACGGCGAGACTGCGGGTAATGTAGCTCTCGCTACAAAAATAAGAGCCGGCTTCCTACGTAGGTGCACTCCGAACTTCTCAATTTCTGGTGATCATCACTGATCATACCGATGCTCAGCATCGATATGATCCCCTGAGAGAATAAAATTACGCAGGGTGTTCCGAAGGGCCGATAACCTGGATGCTGGTTTGCGATGTAGCTTCTTCTTACTCTCCCTTTCCTCTTCGTCATTGTTTCTGCTACAGAAAGACGAAGTAGTGCGGGAAGAGATCGAAAAGCACAAGCAACCCCACCTCAGATGTTGCAACCTGAGCTAGCTTTATGTCCAATGCGATGGGATTGAATCACATTATTTCAAACAAGAAAACCACATTATATAAAAAAAAAAACAAGAAAGCCCGCCAGAAGACACACGTACGCGCTTACGCACACGCCCAAAAGTACAAACAGAGGGTGCCCATAAAATTACCGGCACACACAAAGAAGTTGCCTAATTTGACGCACATGGCTTTCACATCTATGTACATTCGCCCAAACTATACATGTCGCTATATTTCCTCCTTCTTCATTAATTTTGTAAAGTTTGAGGAAATCTTGAAGTTCTTGTGAAGTTTAAGCATGCAAACACGCCACTGGATTGATTCGTGTAAGAATCGGGGGGGGGGGGGGGGGGGGGCAAATACTGACAGCATCAACAAGAAGGGGGTGTTGCCGCTGGCTAAAAACCAAAGGTGGTAAAGAAAAAGCTCTGTAGGCTACGTTACCATCTTATGACAACACCTTGGGTCAAAAGTTTTCTGACCGTATGGTTTGTACTCAGCCGCGTGGTGGGGAGCTTATGGTACTGCTGTGAATATCTGCAGCGTGCTATCGTCATCGCTTTCAAGAACTTTCGGCCTTTAAGGTAGGGGCGCCTCTGCGTCTATCACAACCACAAATGAAAAAAAAAAGTAAGTGCATGACAGTAGCGAAAGCTGACAATCTGTATATCCTGCGTTGTTTTGGTTAGATATAGTCTGATTTGGAGGCAGACATGATTACGTAAGCTTCATTGTTCTTTGCGAAAGCGTGACTTGAGAAGAATACCTCCACATCCCTTTCCATGTCAGATGGAACACCACTCAGCGGAGGCCCGCGAGCAAGCAGTTCGTCAACAATAGGCAAAGAAAACAAAAATTTGAATGGACGCAAATATATTGACTCACGATACAATGCTCCTGTGTTTCCGATGTCTTGATGGTGTCTTCGGGCCGGCATGACCGAAAGGGCCTTCCTTCTGCCTGCGGCCAACTTTCATCCGTTGACAAGTAGATCTATAGAACCAACAGGGAAATGTAATGCTCATGCGGCCTGAATTCCATGTGTGCAATTGGAAGGATTCTAGATTCAGTCAAGGTGGGATGAGCGTTGTGCGCAAATTTCCTTTCTCACGCTTAACACCGGACAGCCAAGAAATCTGTGTTTGAGTTTGGTTAAAAGTCTACAAAGAATATCGGAACAGTATGGACATCTCCGACCACATAATCCGAAACGACGACGAAAAAACTGTTCTTACTTTCAGGGATGCGAGGAGTTTATTATTGCCAATGGAATAGCATGCAGAAAAAAGCCTGAGTTGAGGCAGCAGTAATACTGGTATGGTGGACAGGTCTTGCGTACGAACCACTCCGGTCAGTAACTAGTCACTCAAGTTGGCGGTCAGCAAACGCCCAGAAATATACGTGACACGTACACGGCTTTTCACTCTCGTCTTTCACAGCTGACATGCAAGACATCTAGCGCAGTGGGGCCGTGCCTGGCCCGGACTTGTAGCCCACAGCAGTGGACAATAAAAGTTTCTTCTCTCTTTACAACCAGGAGTGGACTTGTTGCTAACAACTGCATGCTGCTGTAGGCCTGCCTTGGAGGAGTTATTACTATATTTCACATACTGCATATGATTCTAGCGGCAAAACAACTAAAGTTCAAGACATAAATCTCTTCGTGCAGATTCAAACAGACCATAGATTCCTCCTTACACAGCTATAAGCGATTCTGGCTAACGGGATATTGTACCGTTATTCCATGACTGCATCGCAAAGTTCAGTGTTGTATAAGCGGGAGGTGTTGATCGTTTGATCGATATACGATCGATATGATCGATTGGAAGTTTGATCGTTAGCGAGATCAAAGAGAGGTCAGCTGACAGTTTAAACGCCTAGATGGCACTACGCCGACATCTATGGATTTGAACCGCCTGCACGCATCGAGTTTCCCGACGCCGCTTTGTTGTTAGGTACAACCAAGAACGACAGGTGACATGACTGCATGATAAGCAGCCCTGCTTTCCACTTCATAAGCTAAAAGGAGACTCGCACTAGGAAGTCAAAGCATATACCACAATGAAACTGGACAGCTGGACTCTTCAACATCATATCAGTGACTTAGCTACTAGCCTCTTAGAGTGTATAAACACGTCTGAAACTGGGCGCCATGGCATCGAAACCCTCCTGAAGCCAATACATGTCTCTATAGTTCTAAGGGGCTTCGTCGACGAGGCCCCATTCTGTAGGAAACGAATCCTTTGGACACTTGGCACGTATAGTTTGCCGACCGCAGCCAAAAGTGGGACCGACGGCCTCAGACGTCGAGCACGTGGTTGAGGTACGAGATGTAGCAGATGGCCAGGCGCAGGATCTCGATCTTGGACAGCTTCTTGTCCGGCGGCAGCGTGGGCAGCAGCCTCCGCAGCTGGGCGAATGCCACGTTGAAGGCTTCGACGCGGATGCGCTCGCGGGTGGCGTGCGCCAGCCGGTACTTCTGCGTGGCCCTGCGTCTGCGGCGCCGGTCCTCGCGGCTCAGCGACGCCAGTGGCTGGTGGCCCTCGGGGCAGCCCGGGCTGGCCGAGCCGCAGCACCGCCGGTTGGGACACGGCTGCTGGGCGCACACGAACATGGCCACCCGGCGAAGCAGCCGCGGCTCCGGCCCGCCTCGCTGCGGAAGGACACACGAATGGACAGAGTCAAGAGGCGGCTTTCACGTGACGTCACAGGCGCCATGATGGTGAACCACGGATTCACTGTGTAGGCCAGAGCAGCAAGAAGCACGCAGCTTCTTGCTGTGAGCCCGTTTCAACAACATGGATTGTAACGTAAGGTGGCCTGGCTTGTAACGGATCCTGTAACGTCTGTGCAGGCCATCTGAAGAATATGCATCCGCGTCTGTGGTGTTACTTACAAGGACATTGTTAAAATAACATGCTCGTATTTTTGCCGGGATAGTTGATGCACTTCTTGCATACACGACAAGGCGGGGTATACAGGTTCATGCAAGTGAATTGCTTACACAAGTGAACTGTCTTAAACACAAGCTCGAAACCGCCCTGTTTAGAGGTAAAACATGCTCACTTCACCGGAGCAGCTTGTCTGTACGCAGACATGATGTTCTGGTTAAGGTCTCTGGATGTGTACCGCGGCAATTCAAAACGCCGGACATGGTGTTCCATTAAAAACGGTTCATTGGTATTTCTCTTTCCTGACAGAAGTTGCAAGTTTCGTACATTTATCCACTGTGCGCGCGTCTTATTTGCTCGGCAACTTTGTATTCACGCATAGTGTCAGCTTGAGTTCGCTGGTCCTTTAAAGCGAAGGCAGCACGAGTATCAGTACACACCTGACAGGCGGAAAAGGTACGTGCTATCGGTGTGTGATAGCCCTTTAATCAGCCCCACAGTGCGCATTGTGACTTGCTCTCCATATCTTGTATGTGCTTAGTTATCACATTATATGCGTGTTACTACCATTGTTATTTAACCGCGAACACTCAATAAATGTGCGAATAGTTTGATTTCTTGTGTTGTAAGCATGTCGGTCCCAACATGCTGGTTTAATGGGCGATTTAAAAAAAGTGAGAGTGAAGGATTGATTTTGAACTAGTGTATGTGCAATATGATAGGGCCCTTTGTTTTTCCACTCGTAACGAATTCTTAACAATCGGACCAAACCCGATTTATACTCGAAAATGCGTGCTCTCAGGGAACGTGGCTTTCAAGTGCACAAAGCTAACGATAACGATTAACGGTTGAGCTTATTCCAAAGGTGGGTTTTCAATTAACTGTTTATTCCAAACCTGTGTAACGCTTCTTACTGATGACGTCGCTTACTTTAGGGATAAGTTCGACAACCAATTTGGGAAGCGACGGGTCAAAACACTGGTACTGACAATTGGAATCAATGAATTAAGCGTTTACCTACGCTGACAAAGTCTTGCTCCAATTACCTCGTGTGTTTAAAATGGTCAAATGGTCGCTGTGTAGTTGAATTAATCTTTTCGAAGTGTGCAAAGAAAGGTAGGTCTAGCAAGGACACGGCAGCACGTAGGACGAAAAAAATCAATGTCACGTGACAGTAACGCGAGGTGTACTCAGTATACTATAAGCTTCCGAATTAGTCGATCGTGGTCCCTCTATCAGACAGCCCGAATCGAGCCATTTTTAAGCTGAAATTTTCCCTCTGGAGCCATTTCGCGCTCCTGTTTCAGTTTGAGACAATAAAGCTCAGTGGCGTGTTCTCTGAAACTGTAGACATACGCTAAAAATACCAACCATCAGTAACTTGTCTCATCATGAACAGTAGTCAACAAAGGCGCAGACGGCATTTCAATTTAACAGCGGTGGCTGCATCGGGGCATTATCCGAAGGAATTGTGTCGTTGAACGCCGTAACGTAAAAATTGCTGTACAATTCTTTGTACATCTCAATTTAACAGCGGTGGCTGCATCGGGGGCATTATCCGAAGGAATTGTGTCGTTGAACACCGTAACGTAAAAAATGCTGTACAATTCTTGGTACATTTCAATTTAACAGCGGTGGCTGCATCGGGGGCATTATCCGAAGGAATTGTGTCGTTGAACGCCGTAACGTAAAAATTGCTGTACAATTCTTTGTACATTTCAATTTAACAGCGGTGGCTGCATCGGGGGCATTATCCGAAGGAATTGTGTCGTTGAACGCCGTAACGTAAAAATTGCTGTACAATTCTTTGTACATTTCAATTTAACAGCGGTGGCTGCATCGGGGGCATTATCCGAAGGAATTGTGTCGTTGAACACCGTAACGTAAAAATTGCTGTACAATTCTTTGTACATTTCAATTTAACAGCGGTGGCTGCATCGGGGGCATTATCCGAAGGAATTGTGTCGTTGAACACCGTAACGTAAAAATTGCTGTACAATTCTTTGTACATTTCAATTTAACAGCGGTGGCTGCATCGGGGGCATTATCCGAAGGAATTGTGTCGTTGAACACCGTAACGTAAAAATTGCTGTACAATTCTTTGTACATTTCAATTTAACAGCGGTGGCTGCATCGGGGGCATTATCCGAAGGAATTGTGTCGTTGAACACCGTAACGTAAAAAATGCTGTACAATTCTTTGTACATTTCAATTTAACAGCGGTGGCTGCATCGGGGGCATTATCCGAAGGAATTGTGTCGTTGAACACCGTAACGTAAAAATTGCTGTACAATTCTTTGTACATTTCAATTTAACAGCGGTGGCTGCATCGGGGGCATTATCCGAAGGAATTGTGTCGTTGAACGCCGTAACGTAAAAATTGCTGTACAATTCTTTGTACATTTCAATTTAACAGCGGTGGCTGCATCGGGGGCATTATCCGAAGGAATTGTGTCGTTGAACACCGTAACGTAAAAATTGCTGTACAATTCTTTGTACATTTCAATTTAACAGCGGTGGCTGCATCGGGGGCATTATCCGAAGGAATTGTGTCGTTGAACGCCGTAACGTAAAAATTGCTGTACAATTCTTTGTACATTTCAATTTAACAGCGGTGGCTGCATCGGGGGCATTATCCGAAGGAATTGTGTCGTTGAACACCGTAACGTAAAAATTGCTGTACAATTCTTTGTACATTTCAATTTAACAGCGGTGGCTGCATCGGGGGCATTATCCGAAGGAATTGTGTCGTTGAACGCCGTAACGTAAAAATTGCTGTACAATTCTTTGTACATTTCAATTTAACAGCGGTGGCTGCATCGGGGGCATTATCCGAAGGAATTGTGTCGTTGAACACCGTAACGTAAAAAATGCTGTACAATTCTTTGAACATTTCAATTTAACAGCGGTGGCTGCATCGGGGGCATTATCCGAAGGAATTGTGTCGTTGAACGCCGTAACGTAAAAATTGCTGTACAATTCTTTGTACATTTCAATTTAACAGCGGTGGCTGCATCGGGGGCATTATCCGAAGGAATTGTGTCGTTGAACGCCGTAACGTAAAAATTGCTGTACAATTCTTTGTACATTTCAATTTAACAGCGGTGGCTGCATCGGGGGCATTATCCGAAGGAATTGTGTCGTTGAACGCCGTAACGTAAAAATTGCTGTACAATTCTTTGTACATTTCAATTTAACAGCGGTGGCTGCATCGGGGGCATTATCCGAAGGAATTGTGTCGTTGAACGCCGTAACGTAAAAATTGCTGTACAATTCTTTGTACATTTCAATTTAACAGCGGTGGCTGCATCGGGGGCATTATCCGAAGGAATTGTGTCGTTGAACACCGTAACGTAAAAATTGCTGTACAATTCTTTGTACATTTCAATTTAACAGCGGTGGCTGCATCGGGGGCATTATCCGAAGGAATTGTGTCGTTGAACGCCGTAACGTAAAAATTGCTGTACAATTCTTTGTACATTTCAATTTAACAGCGGTGGCTGCATCGGGGGCATTATCCGAAGGAATTGTGTCGTTGAACACCGTAACGTAAAAATTGCTGTACAATTCTTTGTACATTTCAATTTAACAGCGGTGGCTGCATCGGGGGCATTATCCGAAGGAATTGTGTCGTTGAACGCCGTAACGTAAAAATTGCTGTACAATTCTTTGTACATTTCAATTTAACAGCGGTGGCTGCATCGGGGGCATTATCCGAAGGAATTGTGTCGTTGAACACCGTAACGTAAAAAATGCTGTACAATTCTTTGAACATTTCAATTTAACAGCGGTGGCTGCATCGGGGGCATTATCCGAAGGAATTGTGTCGTTGAACGCCGTAACGTAAAAATTGCTGTACAATTCTTTGTACATTTCAATTTAACAGCGGTGGCTGCATCGGGGGCATTATCCGAAGGAATTGTGTCGTTGAACGCCGTAACGTAAAAATTGCTGTACAATTCTTTGTACATTTCAATTTAACAGCGGTGGCTGCATCGGGGGCATTATCCGAAGGAATTGTGTCGTTGAACGCCGTAACGTAAAAATTGCTGTACAATTCTTTGTACATTTCAATTTAACAGCGGTGGCTGCATCGGGGGCATTATCCGAAGGAATTGTGTCGTTGAACACCGTAACGTAAAAAATGCTGTACAATTCTTTGTACATTTCAATTTAACAGCGGTGGCTGCATCGGGGGCATTATCCGAAGGAATTGTGTCGTTGAACGCCGTAACGTAAAAAATGCTGTACAATTCTTTGTACATTTCAATTTAACAGCGGTGGCTGCATCGGGGGCATTATCCGAAGGAATTGTGTCGTTGAACGCCGTAACGTAAAAATTGCTGTACAATTCTTTGTACATTTCAATTTAACAGCGGTGGCTGCATCGGGGGCATTATCCGAAGGAATTGTGTCGTTGAACACCGTAACGTAAAAAATGCTGTACAATTCTTTGTACATTTCAATTTAACAGCGGTGGCTGCATCGGGGGCATTATCCGAAGGAATCGTGTCGTTGAACGCCGTAACGTAAAAATTGCTGTACAATTCTTTGTACATTTCAATTTAACAGCGGTGGCTGCATCGGGGGCATTATCCGAAGGAATTGTGTCGTTGAACGCCGTAACGTAAAAATTGCTGTACAATTCTTTGTACATTTCAATTTAACAGCGGTGGCTGCATCGGGGGCATTATCCGAAGGAATTGTGTCGTTGAACGCCGTAACGTAAAAATTGCTGTACAATTCTTTGTACATTTCAATTTAACAGCGGTGGCTGCATCGGGGGCATTATCCGAAGGAATTGTGTCGTTGAACACCGTAACGTAAAAAATGCTGTACAATTCTTTGTACATTTCAATTTAACAGCGGTGGCTGCATCGGGGGCATTATCCGAAGGAATTGTGTCGTTGAACGCCGTAACGTAAAAATTGCTGTACAATTCTTTGTACATTTCAATTTAACAGCGGTGGCTGCATCGGGGGCATTATCCGAAGGAATTGTGTCGTTGAACACCGTAACGTAAAAATTGCTGTACAATTCTTTGTACATTTCAATTTAACAGCGGTGGCTGCATCGGGGGCATTATCCGAAGGAATTGTGTCGTTGAACGCCGTAACGTAAAAATTGCTGTACAATTCTTTGTACATTTCAATTTAACAGCGGTGGCTGCATCGGGGGCATTATCCGAAGGAATTGTGTCGTTGAACACCGTAACGTAAAAAATGCTGTACAATTCTTTGTACATTTCAATTTAACAGCGGTGGCTGCATCGGGGGCATTATCCGAAGGAATTGTGTCGTTGAACGCCGTAACGTAAAAATTGCTGTACAATTCTTTGTACATTTCAATTTAACAGCGGTGGCTGCATCGGGGGCATTATCCGAAGGAATTGTGTCGTTGAACGCCGTAACGTAAAAATTGCTGTACAATTCTTTGTACATTTCAATTTAACAGCGGTGGCTGCATCGGGGGCATTATCCGAAGGAATTGTGTCGTTGAACGCCGTAACGTAAAAATTGCTGTACAATTCTTTGTACATTTCAATTTAACAGCGGTGGCTGCATCGGGGGCATTATCCGAAGGAATTGTGTCGTTGAACACCGTAACGTAAAAAATGCTGTACAATTCTTTGTACATTTCAATTTAACAGCGGTGGCTGCATCGGGGGCATTATCCGAAGGAATTGTATCGTTGAACACAATAACGTAAAAAATGCTGTACAATTCTTTGTACATTTCAATTTAACAGCGGTGGCTGCATCGGGGGCATTATCCGAAGGAATTGTATCGTTGAACACCGTAACGTAAAAATTGCTGTACAATTCTTTGTACATTTCAATTTAACAGCGGTGGCTGCATCGGGGGCATTATCCGAAGGAATTGTGTCGTTGAACGCCGTAACGTAAAAATTGCTGTACAATTCTTTGTACATTTCAATTTAACAGCGGTGGCTGCATCGGGGGCATTATCCGAAGGAATTGTGTCGTTGAACGCCGTAACGTAAAAATTGCTGTACAATTCTTTGTACATTTCAATTTAACAGCGGTGGCTGCATCGGGGGCATTATCCGAAGGAATTGTGTCGTTGAACGCCGTAACGTAAAAATTGCTGTACAATTCTTTGTACATTTCAATTTAACAGCGGTGGCTGCATCGGGGGCATTATCCGAAGGAATTGTGTCGTTGAACACCGTAACGTAAAAAATGCTGTACAATTCTTTGTACATTTCAATTTAACAGCGGTGGCTGCATCGGGGGCATTATCCGAAGGAATTGTGTCGTTGAACGCCGTAACGTAAAAATTGCTGTACAATTCTTTGTACATTTCAATTTAACAGCGGTGGCTGCATCGGGGGCATTATCCGAAGGAATTGTGTCGTTGAACACCGTAACGTAAAAAATGCTGTACAATTCTTTGTACATTTCAATTTAACAGCGGTGGCTGCATCGGGGGCATTATCCGAAGGAATTGTGTCGTTGAACGCCGTAACGTAAAAATTGCTGTACAATTCTTTGTACATTTCAATTTAACAGCGGTGGCTGCATCGGGGGCATTATCCGAAGGAATTGTGTCGTTGAACGCCGTAACGTAAAAAAAGCTGTACAATTCTTTGTACATTTCAATTTAACAGCGGTGGCTGCATCGGGGGCATTATCCGAAGGAATTGTGTCGTTGAACGCCGTAACGTAAAAATTGCTGTACAATTCTTTGTACATTTCAATTTAACAGCGGTGGCTGCATCGGGGGCATTATCCGAAGGAATTGTGTCGTTGAACACCGTAACGTAAAAAATGCTGTACAATTCTTTGTACATTTCAATTTAACAGCGGTGGCTGCATCGGGGGCATTATCCGAAGGAATTGTGTCGTTGAACGCCGTAACGTAAAAATTGCTGTACAATTCTTTGTACATTTCAATTTAACAGCGGTGGCTGCATCGGGGGCATTATCCGAAGGAATTGTGTCGTTGAACACCGTAACGTAAAAAATGCTGTACAATTCTTTGTACATTTCAATTTAACAGCGGTGGCTGCATCGGGGGCATTATCCGAAGGAATTGTGTCGTTGAACGCCGTAATGTAAAAATTGCTGTACAATTCTTTGTACATTTCAATTTAACAGCGGTGGCTGCATCGGGGGCATTATCCGAAGGAATTGTGTCGTTGAACGCTGTAACGTAAAAATTGCTGTACAATTCTTTGTACATTTCAATTTAACAGCGGTGGCTGCATCGGGGGCATTATCCGAAGGAATTGTGTCGTTGAACGCCGTAACGTAAAAAATGCTGTACAATTCTTTGTACATTTCAATTTAACAGCGGTGGCTGCATCGGGGGCATTATCCGAAGGAATTGTGTCGTTGAACGCTGTAACGTAAAAATTGCTGTACAATTCTTTGTACATTTCAATTTAACAGCGGTGGCTGCATCGGGGGCATTATCCGAAGGAATTGTGTCGTTGAACACCGTAACGTAAAAAATGCTGTACAATTCTTTGTACATTTCAATTTAACAGCGGTGGCTGCATCGGGGGCATTATCCGAAGGAATTGTGTCGTTGAACGCCGTAACGTAAAAATTGCTGTACAATTCTTTGTACATTTCAATTTAACAGCGGTGGCTGCATCGGGGGCATTATCCGAAGGAATTGTGTCGTTGAACACCGTAACGTAAAAATTGCTGTACAATTCTTTGTACATTTCAATTTAACAGCGGTGGCTGCATCGGGGGCATTATCCGAAGGAATTGTGTCGTTGAACGCCGTAACGTAAAAATTGCTGTACAATTCTTTGTACATTTCAATTTAACAGCGGTGGCTGCATCGGGGGCATTATCCGAAGGAATTGTGTCGTTGAACACCGTAACGTAAAAAATGCTGTACAATTCTTTGAACATTTCAATTTAACAGCGGTGGCTGCATCGGGGGCATTATCCGAAGGAATTGTGTCGTTGAACGCCGTAACGTAAAAATTGCTGTACAATTCTTTGTACATTTCAATTTAACAGCGGTGGCTGCATCGGGGGCATTATCCGAAGGAATTGTGTCGTTGAACGCCGTAACGTAAAAATTGCTGTACAATTCTTTGTACATTTCAATTTAACAGCGGTGGCTGCATCGGGGGCATTATCCGAAGGAATTGTGTCGTTGAACGCCGTAACGTAAAAATTGCTGTACAATTCTTTGTACATTTCAATTTAACAGCGGTGGCTGCATCGGGGGCATTATCCGAAGGAATTGTGTCGTTGAACGCCGTAACGTAAAAATTGCTGTACAATTCTTTGTACATTTCAATTTAACAGCGGTGGCTGCATCGGGGGCATTATCCGAAGGAATTGTGTCGTTGAACACCGTAACGTAAAAAATGCTGTACAATTCTTTGTACATTTCAATTTAACAGCGGTGGCTGCATCGGGGGCATTATCCGAAGGAATTGTATCGTTGAACACAATAACGTAAAAAATGCTGTACAATTCTTTGTACATTTCAATTTAACAGCGGTGGCTGCATCGGGGGCATTATCCGAAGGAATTGTATCGTTGAACGCCGTAACGTAAAAATTGCTGTACAATTCTTTGTACATTTCAATTTAACAGCGGTGGCTGCATCGGGGGCATTATCCGAAGGAATTGTGTCGTTGAACGCCGTAACGTAAAAATTGCTGTACAATTCTTTGTACATTTCAATTTAACAGCGGTGGCTGCATCGGGGGCATTATCCGAAGGAATTGTGTCGTTGAACGCCGTAACGTAAAAATTGCTGTACAATTCTTTGTACATTTCAATTTAACAGCGGTGGCTGCATCGGGGGCATTATCCGAAGGAATTGTGTCGTTGAACGCCGTAACGTAAAAATTGCTGTACAATTCTTTGTACATTTCAATTTAACAGCGGTGGCTGCATCGGGGGCATTATCCGAAGGAATTGTGTCGTTGAACACCGTAACGTAAAAAATGCTGTACAATTCTTTGTACATTTCAATTTAACAGCGGTGGCTGCATCGGGGGCATTATCCGAAGGAATTGTGTCGTTGAACACCGTAACGTAAAAAATGCTGTACAATTCTTTGTACATTTCAATTTAACAGCGGTGGCTGCATCGGGGGCATTATCCGAAGGAATTGTGTCGTTGAACGCCGTAACGTAAAAATTGCTGTACAATTCTTTGTACATTTCAATTTAACAGCGGTGGCTGCATCGGGGGCATTATCCGAAGGAATTGTGTCGTTGAACGCCGTAACGTAAAAAAAGCTGTACAATTCTTTGTACATTTCAATTTAACAGCGGTGGCTGCATCGGGGGCATTATCCGAAGGAATTGTGTCGTTGAACGCCGTAACGTAAAAATTGCTGTACAATTCTTTGTACATTTCAATTTAACAGCGGTGGCTGCATCGGGGGCATTATCCGAAGGAATTGTGTCGTTGAACACCGTAACGTAAAAAATGCTGTACAATTCTTTGTACATTTCAATTTAACAGCGGTGGCTGCATCGGGGGCATTATCCGAAGGAATTGTGTCGTTGAACGCCGTAACGTAAAAATTGCTGTACAATTCTTTGTACATTTCAATTTAACAGCGGTGGCTGCATCGGGGGCATTATCCGAAGGAATTGTGTCGTTGAACACCGTAACGTAAAAAATGCTGTACAATTCTTTGTACATTTCAATTTAACAGCGGTGGCTGCATCGGGGGCATTATCCGAAGGAATTGTGTCGTTGAACGCCGTAATGTAAAAATTGCTGTACAATTCTTTGTACATTTCAATTTAACAGCGGTGGCTGCATCGGGGGCATTATCCGAAGGAATTGTGTCGTTGAACGCTGTAACGTAAAAATTGCTGTACAATTCTTTGTACATTTCAATTTAACAGCGGTGGCTGCATCGGGGGCATTATCCGAAGGAATTGTGTCGTTGAACGCCGTAACGTAAAAAATGCTGTACAATTCTTTGTACATTTCAATTTAACAGCGGTGGCTGCATCGGGGGCATTATCCGAAGGAATTGTGTCGTTGAACGCTGTAACGTAAAAATTGCTGTACAATTCTTTGTACATTTCAATTTAACAGCGGTGGCTGCATCGGGGGCATTATCCGAAGGAATTGTGTCGTTGAACACCGTAACGTAAAAAATGCTGTACAATTCTTTGTACATTTCAATTTAACAGCGGTGGCTGCATCGGGGGCATTATCCGAAGGAATTGTGTCGTTGAACGCCGTAACGTAAAAATTGCTGTACAATTCTTTGTACATTTCAATTTAACAGCGGTGGCTGCATCGGGGGCATTATCCGAAGGAATTGTGTCGTTGAACACCGTAACGTAAAAATTGCTGTACAATTCTTTGTACATTTCAATTTAACAGCGGTGGCTGCATCGGGGGCATTATCCGAAGGAATTGTGTCGTTGAACGCCGTAACGTAAAAATTGCTGTACAATTCTTTGTACATTTCAATTTAACAGCGGTGGCTGCATCGGGGGCATTATCCGAAGGAATTGTGTCGTTGAACACCGTAACGTAAAAAATGCTGTACAATTCTTTGTACATTTCAATTTAACAGCGGTGGCTGCATCGGGGGCATTATCCGAAGGAATTGTGTCGTTGAACGCCGTAACGTAAAAAATGCTGTAGAATTCTTTGTACATTTCAATTTAACAGCGGTGGCTGCATCGGGGGCATTATCCGAAGGAATTGTGTCGTTGAACGCCGTAACGTAAAAATTGCTGTACAATTCTTTGTACATTTCAATTTAACAGCGGTGGCTGCATCGGGGGCATTATCCGAAGGAATTGTGTCGTTGAACACCGTAACGTAAAAAATGCTGTACAATTCTTTGTACATTTCAATTTAACAGCGGTGGCTGCATCGGGGGCATTATCCGAAGGAATTGTGTCGTTGAACGCCGTAACGTAAAAATTGCTGTACAATTCTTTGTACATTTCAATTTAACAGCGGTGGCTGCATCGGGGGCATTATCCGAAGGAATTGTGTCGTTGAACACCGTAACGTAAAAAATGCTGTACAATTCTTTGTACATTTCAATTTAACAGCGGTGGCTGCATCGGGGGCATTATCCGAAGGAATTGTGTCGTTGAACGCCGTAACGTAAAAATTGCTGTACAATTCTTTGTACATTTCAATTTAACAGCGGTGGCTGCATCGGGGGCATTATCCGAAGGAATTGTGTCGTTGAACACCGTAACGTAAAAAATGCTGTACAATTCTTTGTACATTTCAATTTAACAGCGGTGGCTGCATCGGGGGCATTATCCGAAGGAATTGTGTCGTTGAACGCCGTAACGTAAAAATTGCTGTACAATTCTTTGTACATTTCAATTTAACATCGGTGGCTGCATCGGGGGCATTATCCGAAGGAATTGTGTCGTTGAACACCGTAACGTAAAAATTGCTGTACAATTCTTTGCCGCTAAATCTGTCTGCTGCGGAACTAGCTAGACGGAGAGAACGAGAGGAGCAAGAAAGAAGGCAAGGAGAAAGCAGGAACAAAATGGCGGCTATAGCAGTATACAACATAAAAATAAAAAACATCATTTGGTAACAATGGGTCATTGTTCGCGGCATCCTGTATTACTCCGCTGACCAATTCCAACGGCAAACGAAATAAGCTTTCCCATCTTTTACTATATAGTAAACAAATCAGCAGCATCAAAACTTTCGGGCTAATAATTTCCTCTGATAGTTAGCTTCTGGTTTGGGCAACAGGAAAAGCTTGAACAGCGGACTATTTTTTGGTCAGCGAGGAGTACAGCATGGCGGTCACTGCAGAATAAAGCCCTTTGATTCAAAGGACTTTAGACGCAAAGGGCCCGCAGCGCTCCTGAGCGGTGGCTACAAGAAACGCCGAGCGTGGACAAACGGAAAAGAGGACATGAGAGCAGAAAGCAAGAGCACCACATCATTTCGCTCTTGCCACCTCGACTGAGGACGACTCCATATAATTTTTGGTCTCAGTAAAAGTCGATTTAATGGTCTTTTTTTGGCTACGTTGATGTTTGTCTGCCAGCAAAACACTCATTTATTGCTGAGAAAATTGGATTTAAATGTAAAAAAAAATCTCGAATAAAACTCGTGATCGCAGTGTCGCCTAGCCTCGGGTAATCGGCCGGTGCTGATGACATCTGTATTTGATTTTTTTTTTGGATGGCGACGTCCATCAAATCGCGTCACTTCGCGGCGCACGTGTCACGTGATCATCTCTGGCGATGGAGTTACTGCTTTAGCTTCTTCTGCGCGGGAAAGGGAAAAAGGCTGGCACTTTTTTCCAATGACTGGTCGGGCGCCGGTGAAACTTTAAAGCCGTGCATATTTCGAAAACAAATCTAAATATTCTTTTTATTTATACTGGATTTGCGCGACAAGCATGTAGTCTTTATGAGCCATTTAAAGTGGTCAAACAGACAGCAGCGTTTTTATACTCAGCTATGATAATGCAAGCTGCTGTCGGCGGCGCTGGACAAACAGTTTTAAATATATTCCCTGGAGTGAGAGGCAAGGCTGTAAAAGATCGTTAATATTTTTTTGTTGACACTAATTGTTTTGTGGTCCTAACTTTCACAACCTAAACATTTACCTGCCCTGCTTACATAAGGGTCCGCTAACCAAATGCAGGAGCCCGAGCCCCGGGTAATTGGCCGCTGATCAGGAAGAAACGCGTGCAACCGTTGCTAACAAAACTGTGCAAGCATCAGAGGCGAGCGGCAAACAGCGCCCGCTGTGAGGCACAATCACACGCACGCGCGAGCGGCTTCCAATGGACGTTTTGTCTTCACGCACGACGTACACGAGTAGCGTGACACGTGACCCAGCCAACCGGTGTGCCTGTCGCGCGCAAAACAGCAGGAGCAGAATAGAAGAAGAAAACAAAAGAGAAATGTCGAAAGCTGTCACGCCTGGCGCTGAAGCACGCGTCGGTGGCGGCGTCGCTTTAGCGCCTCGCAGATGCGTATAAGCTGTCTAAAGCCGAGTCGGGCGACCCACTACACCGCTTCGTTCAACTCATCCATCCCTCCCCCTCTTCCCCACCCGGCTTATTTGAAGCCATCCTCCCCACTCCACTGTCGACGAGGCGGAAAAAACCAGCAGGCCGAAAGCCGTCCTCAAAGCGGGCGACATTAAGTGAATAGCGGCGCTACTTCAGAAACACGTCATGCGGCGGTAACAAGCCACCACGCGCGTCGCCTCCTTCGTCGCGTCTTCTTTTCGTCTGTCGGGTCTGACACCGCGCATGCTCGGACGGAGACTGCGAGGCAGACGGGAAAGAGATCGGTTCTGCTACTGCTGCTGGTACAAGTGCCACCGAAGGCGTGGGCGATGTCGAAAGAGCCGAGAAGCAAAAGGATGAGGAGAAAAGTGAGGAGGAGGAGGCGGTCCGAATTTAAGCCTAAACGCAAACGTTTGCCCCGCGCCCCATAAAAAGCCCATTTATATCCCCGAGGTCGCCGCGGTCTTGCGCCTGCCAGCTAGAGCGAGCAACCCAGAGCTCGCGCGCCATCAGCGTGCTGGCGGCGCCACCCCTCGGGCGATCGAGCAAGCGCCGCTTCGTCAGGGCGGTAAGACAAAAGCGTGTAGGGGGATTCCCCAACCCCGGTTTGTCCCTAGGGGCTTCGGCGTCCACCAGACCAGCTCACGCCGAGCCGAGTCGGGTTAAGGAGGGGCCGCGTCCGGGAAGCCGACCACGCTCGTGCGGAACCACTCCATCTTCAATGGGGATTAGGGCTGTTGAGCCTGATTTCCCGCGGCTACGCCTACGAACGGGAGAAGCCCATTCTTCCTCCCTCTCCTGGCACCTATTTTCCCTTGTTCGCCGAGCCTCTTTCTCTCTCTCTCGCTTTTTCACTAGGCCTCGTGCCTTCCTCTTTTCCTTCTTTTCGTCCCCTTCCACCCCCCTCCCCCAGAGAGAGTTCTGTTGGTGTGGCTGTTGTGGCTCTTCCGATCAATTTGGCCAAATTGAATCAAGCGGCTTTGGCGGGAAAACTTTCTCCGACCCCACACTGGTGGCGGAGCTGTACGCAGTGGACCTAGGAGGGACAGTGAGGTGGTGGTAGGGATGCCTCCGTCCCCATCTGCCTGCACGTGTGAGCGACGGTGATCCATTTCTTTGTGCCACGCTCAGACACCTCTGGTCATTCTATCCCTCGTCTCCCGGGCCCTGTTATCTTGTCCATTCTGCTCCCATTTTGCCTTTTGTTTTAACTCCCGTCGTTGAAGATGAAAAGAAAGTAAGAGAAGGGGAAAGCGGTTAGAAAACACGAAACGTGCCAGTTCCTCTGCCGTCGCGATCGGCTCATTTGACGCTCCGCTGAACTTTCCACGCCGGTCCCTTCTTCACGCAGGTGTGAATCGAAGGGACGGAGATTCACGCGGCCCGATGGAACATTTGTCTTTTCTGGACATGATAGTAAACAACCGAGGACTGACACAACAATAGAAGAGAAGGACACAGGCAAATAGATTGCGTAATAAGAGTAAAATAAGAGCATGAAACCATGCTCAGAGCTGGCGCGTGCCGCAGCATGCAAGAGCCTCCTCCACTGGCCTCCGCGACCTGACAACCTGACGTCCCCCCCCCCCCCCCCTCCCCCCCATTATAATTTACTGCGACACACTGGACGCGTCGAAGGTAAACGCACTTGTCCAAGGCCTGTAGCTGTCCGCAACGGCCGAACACTCGCGCCAACCTGCTTTCGTTCCTTTGCTTTACTTTATTCGTTCGTTGTTTCTGGTCCAGCTGCTATTTCGGTCTTGAAACGTGCCTCAGTCACCGCGGTACTTCATAAATAAGGACCCGCTCAGCACTTATCGAGAGCCGACTGTCCAGTGCTGAAAGAGTGGCACAATGGATGGTGCTGGCGACTTGCGTCAGCCGTATACTTAGAATGAGTACACACCCGCGTGGTCTGCTGGTTATGAGGAAACGGATGAAGTCCCCAGCAGGTATAGCAAGTAACCGTAACCAAGAATAGAGAAAGTTTGGTAGCGTGACGAGAATCGCACGTGTGAGCGTGCCTTTACGGCTACCTTGCGTTCGTGTTCGCGTGAACCAGAAAGGACCAACTGCAAACGCACGAGTTGGAAAACAACAAAACATTACAGTCTGCGGTTAATGCGTTCGTATGGGCACATCAGGGAAAACCGGGGCAGCAGGCCGAAAAAAAAGAAATTTAAGACGATCCCATCGTTAAGGTTCTTCTTGGTCAGTTTCGGACATGAACACCGGCGTTTCGCCGTTTCAGGCATCAACCCATCGGTGCCGTAATGTGCCGTTAGGCGGAGCAAGCGCGGTTGGCGGAAATTGTGGGGACTCTTAATCCTCGACGGAAAAAGCAAACTCTGGTTTTGGTCTTTGCACGTCGATAAATGGTATGCTGAAGATGATGGAATTAAATAAATAAATAAATAAATGATTAAAAAATAAATGACTGGCTATGAGCAAACGGAAACCACAGTAACTTTGTCACTCAAGGTGGACACCCGAGCCGCGTCGAGAGGGAAGTGGTGACGGAGGAGTGTACTAGGCAGGGAGAGAGTCTGTCGCCGTAGTGAAGGGATTAGGATTCATTTTGGTTTCTTAGGGTTCTTTAACGTGCACTGGCAGTGCACAATGTGTACATCGCTTTTGCTTTAGATATTTCCCTATGGGAACAGCTGTTTACGATAGGTAGCCAGGTGCTGGAAGCATTGAGGGAATGCGTCTACTTAGGGCAGATAGTGACCGCAGACCAGGACCACGCATTGAGGGAATGCGTCTACTTAGGGCAGATAGTGAACGCAGACCAGGACCACGCATTGAGGGAATGCGTCTACTTAGGGCAGATAGTGACCGCAGACCAGGACCACGAAAGTGAAATCACTAGACGCATTAAAATGGGGTGTAGAGCATTTGGCAGGCACTCACACATGATGAATAGCAGTCTATCAGTATCCCTCAAGACGATGTATATAACAGCTGTATCTTGCCGGTACTCACCTATGGGGCAGATACGGGGATGCTAACTAACAGGGCTCAACTTAAAATGAGGACAATGCAGCGAACTGTGGAAAAGAAAATGATAGGTGAAATGCTAAAAGACAGAGAAGAAATAAAGAAAAAAAAAAACGGGCGAGGGCAAGCTGTGTAATGCGAAGACAAGATAACCGATGGTCGTTAAGAGTAACGGAGTGGATTCCAAGGGAAGGCAAGCGTAGCAGGGTGCGAAAAAAGTTAGGCGGGCGCATGATATCAGGATGTTTGCGGGGATACGGTGACCGCAGCTGGCACATGACCGGATTAAATGGAGAGAGATATGGAGAGGCCTTTGTCTTGCATTGAGTATAGTCAGGCTGATGATGATTTCCCGATCATTTTTAGCAGTTGCTACTTTCACCTACGTG
Organism: Amblyomma mixtum; assembly: GCF_055824585.1. Lineage (NCBI taxonomy): Eukaryota > Metazoa > Arthropoda > Arachnida > Ixodida > Ixodidae > Amblyomma > Amblyomma mixtum. Next base: position 156,836,884 of record NC_143017.1, on the reverse strand, counting down.
AGGGGTTGCAGCATTCTTCTCGGAGAGAAGAGAAATGGAGGGACCGGCATCACAATGAGTAGGCGCCAGTCTAGCGGTCGTCAGCGCAGTGGCTTTTGAAGCCTGTGGGCGTATGGGAAACGACGTTTTAATGGGGGCGCGCGGAAGCAGCAGTGCTGAGAGGAAACTGTAAGTCGGTCGCAAATTCCCGGCCCCTGTATTGTCTAGCTGATGCGAAACAAGGCGTACATGGATGCTCTGTAAAAGCTGCGCCTAAGTCTACACTTCTGTGCTGTCTGCATCTCACTTATATATATATATAGTCCCTCAGGGTAACGGAGTTCATTCCAAGAGAAGACAAGCGCTGCAGTGTTGCGACAGGCGGTTAGGTAGAGGATTAGATGAAGTTTGCGGGGATAAGAAAGCCGTAGTTTTCAAAGAACAGCGTTAGTTGGAGAAATATGGGAGAGGCCTTTGATCTGCACAGGGCTTTGTTAGGATGATGACAATGATGATGAGGATATGTTCCAGGGTTGCTTTCGACTTTACTCAGGCCAAGTAGTTCGTATTTTTCAAGATTTCCTCAGGATTATAAAGCGCTTTTGGGCCTGTACATCAAAGAATGCTAACGAACAGCTTTTTCGTGCCATGCTTTGCTAATATGCTCAACACGGGTGAAAGAGAGGGACAGGTAGTGAGTGAGTGGGAGAGAGCGCACTACAGAGAGGACTCAAACAATCCTCTTTCATCTCGGTTCCGATTTCTTCTACATATCCGCACAGACCTTCCACTGCCCGTCCCAGCCGTGTCTGGGTACAGCCGGTGCGTGACCATGAATTTCCTCGAACAGGGGATCCTATATGGCTCCGAAGCCGCATTACAGCTGTTGCTGCCAAAGCGTCGGTGCGGGCGGCATCTACAAAGGGAGATCCGTACACGCCGGTGGCATTATTTTTCGGACAGTGCCAGAAGAAATTGAAAACAGAAAGAAGAAAAAACAAACAAACAAATAAACGTGCATGCAAGAAGACAGAACACGACTGCCGCAGAAGAAAAAACAAACAAGAAACAGACAGAAGTGGGAGAAATGAGAGCTCAAAGAAGCATCTGTCCGTTCCCCAGTCGTGAACGACCGCCTGAGTCAACTCGACGGGGCGAGAAAGGAGCCAAATTGGATCTGCGTTACGCGGTGAATATATTAACGCGGCGCTGGCGGCGGTGGCCCAACTAGAAAGCACTTCAGGAGGACGAAGGTGGTGCACAGCGGAGTGTGCTTAACAGTGGCGCGGCCGCTTGAAGCCCGTTCCGAATGACTGGCCACACGGTGCTGAGCTCGTCGATTGAGTAACGGGGCTTCAAATTTGCCGGGTCCGCTCGGCGCGGTCCCATTCGTGAACTGTGGAGGACTGTACGCGTCCACTCTCGTATTTCAAACGCGGCCGTTCTTTATTTACTTTCGTCTAAGTTCTCTACTGTATGGGACAGAGCAGCAGAAGGGTTTGCTCTACGCCTCACCCCCTCCATTCGCCTTTCAACTTGCCGACAGCTTCTTAATCAGTAATGGCATTATCTATGCTAAGTGTTCTGGCCGTGCCTGAAGTGTAATTCACGAAGGGGGAGAGTCGGTACTCATTGATAGCACAAAAAATTAGGGACGATCATTTAGACTGATGCGGAGCAAATGCGACAGCATTCTTCTTTCACTCGCCAATCTATTAAAGTTCTGACTCTATTCCAATTCTGAGTTCTTCGTCTTTTATTCGAGAATAAACTATTACAATTCCGACTACGCAAGTACGCAAAATGTGCCGCATTGTTAGATCGGGGCGAGTCCTCATACCACTATCGGCGCAATGGCGTAGCAGTTAAGCGCTGCGCCACTGCAGTGGCAGGTGGCTGTTTCAAACACTGCCAGCAGTGGGGCTTTTGAGACTCAGGTCGCTTTTTTTTAGAACAGTTAGAGAAGGAATAGGTCCCGGAAGCTTCATTTTTGCACAAATAGTTCTTTGAGAAGCTTCATATTTTACACGTACGTAGGCAGGCTAATGTCTGAGTCATTTTGTTCTCAGTCATTTTCATTTTTTGCAGTCACTCTTCGTCCGCCCTCTCCCCGTACAAGTGCAGAGAGTTGAAGGGGAGAGGTGGACGGAACACGCCATTTAGCTGTTCGCGTTTAATCTGACGCTGACTGTAGGTGGAGCACGGTAGCGCCACATATACTACAATTGTGTTTGTGCTTTTACTGTCCCGAACTACTGACTAGTGAAACGCTTTCGGCTCAATGGCCAGCACGAGACGACAGATTCGAGACCTGTTTGCTTGGCTACCGAAAGCGTGAGATGCGGTCTGTCTTGTCGCCGCGTGCATAGATGCAGGAGCGAGGTATACTATAACACATCCTAGGACGTGTCATTGATTGTGCTAGCCGCACTCTTCAAGTTGATAACGACCAGGACATTATCGTGTTCAGCGCGATGTTCATCCGGTTTTATTCTTTGCCCTTCGCGACCGCCAAAGCCATTGAGACACATCGGTCCGGGTCTGATGACGATGAAATCCAAAAGCAATACATCAATTTCCAGAACGTTATGTCGGTGCAGGCAGCTGTAAATTTAGATTTTCGTACTTTTTGTTTACATTGAGCATGGAGTAAACATACTTTCCCCGCACTTACTCCTTTCATCTTAGAAGGGAACTGAAGTGGCTGCAGTTTTTCTAAGATATAATGAATGACTCAGTACTTGTTGACAAGCTGTGTTAAGTAAATGATTATACATAGCACTTACCCCGTCATAAACATACCAGACGCGTTACGGACGAAATTTTCGAAAGGCTACTAACCTAATATATTTTCTATCAACAGCGCGAGATTGGATTAGACTTCCAGCACATGTTGTTACGTCATCAACTAGCGAACGATTTCAGTCAGATCTTCGTGATGTGTACAATAGTCAAAGCTAACGCTGTGCTTATTTTTTTGTTCAGCTGTTAGTGTTTCTACTTCGTAAAGTGTTTAAAGGCGCTTCTCTAGGAAAATTGTACCTGATGTCAGTATGCACAGCTCTGTGATTGTTTTTATTTATTTTTTGTTTTCTGTGCCTGCCACCTGTCTGGGTCCGAGTTAGAATCGATAGTTTGTCGGAGTTCAAATACAAACAAACAAACAAACAAACAAGCAAGCAAGCAAGCAAACAAACAAACAAACAAACAAACAAACAAACAAACAAACAAACAATAAGTCGGGAACCTTCCGGCGTTCGGACGCACACAAGCAAACAAACTGTAATTCGGAAACCTTCCGGCACTCGGACGCACACACGCATCACACTCAGGGCAGCGCACTCAGCGGTCTGGGTCGCCGCCTCAACCACTGCAGCCCTACACCGCGCTTTGCTTTCCAAGCGCCTTCGAAAAAAAAAAAAAACGAATACTGCAAGAGCAAAAGGTAGGAGGGTCTGCGCTTTCCGAACGCAAACAGAAAGCTGTACGCAAAAAGAAAAGAAAAAAAAAAGCTACATGAGCTGCCACTGGCGGCGCATCGGCGGTCTTCCGGTTGAGTGACCCCGGCCCACACGCGTACAGCCTGCTAGCCGGCACGACGCGAACCACCGCGCTGTACTACTACGTACGCGCGCGCGCGCGCGTGCGTGAGCGAGCTGCATGTGTTCCGCATGGGGCGGCAGAGACTTGGAGCAGCCATAAGCAGCAGCGCCCGCTCTTTTGAATACACGGCCGGCCGGTACGAGGGTTGGATGCGCAGTACGCCATATACGGGCGCGAAAACAACACTCGGCGACGGCGGCGTTCAACTCGTGCCGCGTCCGGCGCGACACTCGGTTCGGAGCGACCGGTCACGATCGGGCTCGCGACAATCCGCCCATCTGCCTCCGCGAACCCCCATTTCCCTTCCCCGCTCGTTCTTTATTCTCTACGATGTTTTTGGAGGAGTGCCGCTAGCCGCCGCCCCTGCACACCTCACGACCGCCAGGCGGTTGCGCCTCCTCTTCCGCACCCTTTTAACCCTTTACTTTTTTGCTTTTTTTTTTCGCGCTGATGGGATTGTTGGAGGCTGCACGCTTCTGGCAGCGACTGCCCCGCCCAGCCGACTGTACCCCTGTGTGCGAGTTTCGGGTGATACGTCGCAACTGGTCTGCCAGGTAAGCATGTTGGGAAGACAACAGAATAATAAATTGAAGAAAGAAAGATACAAAGTAGAATACGCGATTTTGTAGACATTTCTAGCACCATGGAAAAGTTTCAAAAAACAGCGTTCTTAGCATCGTTTGGGTAATGGTGATATGCGGCAAGAGAGAAAGAGGGAGAGAAAGAGGAGTGGAAGAGAAGGCAGGAAGGTTAACCAGTCGAAGTCCGGTTGCGTATACCCTGCACTGTTGGAAACAAAAATAAACGAAGAGAATGCAATGACGGAAAGGAAGAGAGGAGAGGCATGCAGGGTTTACTCTCCTGAAGCTGCCCACGGGCTGTGAGGGAAGCTGCAGCGGAGGGCTCCGAATTAATTCTGATACATCACGCTTACGTAATGTGCATCATAGGCATGCGAAGAGCGGAAAGGGAGGAGGGGGTGGGTGTGGCTCCCCTAATACACATAGGAGAGGGGGGCTCACATTTTGCCCGGTATTGTTCCCTGCTACCCAGAAGACACGAGCGGGCGCTGTTGTGTGCTTTGTGTCACGTTACGCAGATACCTGTGCACGCTTATGACGTGCACTGACACCGCACACCACGATTTTGAATTTCGCCTCCATCGAAACATTGCCGCCGCGACCTGGACTAAATCTTGCGATCTTGAGCTCAGTAGTTGAACTCCAAAGCCGCGGAACCACCGCGGCGGGTTGCTCTGAATGCGCTCAAGTGTTTGTGCACCACTCTAAACACGAAATGAGTAAAGAGGGACTAAGCTGTCCTCTAGCACACTCCCTTACATAAAATGGGTTACTAGCTTATAGGACACCTTACTCTCTTGTCATTCCCATATAGGTGTATTTGTGTTTAGAGTGTGGTATCGAAGCAGTGTGGTATTGGTCGACCTGGGCCACCGTATACGCGTAAATACGGCGCCTATAGCGCCCTCGTCTTAGGTGAGCCCCTCCTTGTGCTTATGGTCACTTGCATTGCAGTTTATTTGTATACTAATGAGCCGGTCAGGAAATGCCGTCCTTCGCAACGGTGCGTGCTTCCGCAGCGTCTATTCAGCAGCAGCTGCCGCGGCGTGTGGTACCTCGGTTTGTATGTTTAGTGGCTAGACATCCAATGCAATCTTCTGTGTCCTTTCTTGCATCACTACTCAGTTCGACAGCTATGACTTCGCGCCTCCAGAGCGTCCGATGAGATCTCAGTTCGTGCAGCCGACGTCAGCCGTGCTCATCCAGAGGATCGTGACCTCTTTGCTCGCTTCTTCTCGATGCGAGGATGACCTCGACCTCTGGCGGATGTTGAAATTTCGAATTTTAAGTCATGTGTATTCGTAGAGGTAAACAGTATTATTGCTTTTACTAAAAAAGTAGATAAAAATATCACAACGAGATGAAAACTGGGCTTTTGGTACGCGGCTGATTGTAAAAAGAAATAACTAAAAAAAAACCTCATAGGAAAGGTGTCATGGTTTGTGTAAGCGATCGTGAAGGCAGCAAGAACGCGACACCACATTTCTGCTGCGCATGTCGAACTACACATACTGCCGCCTGTATAGAAGATAATCCCACCAGTAGCTGGCAAAAACCTAAATCGAGAAGCAGCAAGAAAACAGAAGACAAGAAAGAACTTCGGCGGCGTTACGCAACTGGCCATGACTCGGAGCGATGAAGATCGTTGACACTACATCACGAAAACACAACTGAGAGAACAAGAAAGAAGTCGGCACACTCTCTCCATCTGAAACTGTTGCCAGGGACTTAATCATCTAAATTCTGCGGTCCTCTCGGCATATTCACATTGCTCTTCTCCACATTCCAAGAGTATATCCCCTCCCCCCTACAGAAAAATCCTGTATGCAGTGAAACCGGATTTAGCAGGAACAAACAGGTTTCATACCAGCCCAGTTCCAGGCTAGCCGGGAATAGACGGAATAGACGGGTTTGCACAGGTTCGGTTTACCGCTCATGCCGGAAAGACCGGTGCTGTTCGGAACTCAAACTTGCTTAACCAGAGCTGGTTTAGCGCTCAACCAAACTGTCCGAGCCGTTCGGAGCTTAAACAGGTTTAACCGGATCCGGCATAGCGCTCATACCTAGGTACGTCTGAGGTCTTTATACCAAAATCGATGCTCATTAAACATCCAGGATATCGGTGACAGGTCCTGTCCGCAAGACGCTTCAGCACATTTGCACGGCAATCGGCTAGCTACCATCGCAATTTCTACACTGTTAAAAATATGCAAACAGCTAAAAAGTGCGGTTACACTGGGCAAGCAAAAATAACATCTGGTTCCATCGATGACCGCGGCTTGTGGCGTATTCTAATCGGCGATCCGGAGCAGCTCCCGAATCCTCGAAGGACCAAGATATCCGTCGCGGTCCAATCAGAACTCAGGATCTACACCCGAATCCCCATTGAAACACGTTCGGTTTCGCGGATCAAGGGTACTCCACTCTACACCATTATTGATTACATTACGAATACACCATTAATATTACCAATACACCATTATTGATTAACGTGCTCAGCTGCGGCTCCGAAGGTGAATGGTTCGAATTCTATAAATGGTTTGTATTCACGCAGGAAATAAAACACATTGAATTGAAATGAATCAAATCTTGACTATGAAGGGCTTTTTATTGTTTTCCTCGTTTTAAAATTTCTATTTCCTTAAAATATATCCAATTGTTAGTAGCTCTGAACTTTCAGCTCTTATTTTCTCTTCAAGGAACTAGGGCCGCCAACTAATAGAGTGCAGTCCCTTATTATACAGCACCATCCTTTTTCTTACAGGTTCCTCCTCTTCATTAAGCGCGTGTACCCAGTCCTGCATAAACGTCACAGCGGAATTTTCAATAGGGGTCCTCTTGCGTGACATCTCTTCACTGACCACCACATCCTACTACGACTATGGCGCCACCCATTAGGAGAAAACCTCACTGTAATAACCACCAAAGCTATAGCGCCAAGGACCCAAAGCTGTAGCCGCTGCAGCTTGCCATCCATATACACTCTTGTTTCCGACACCGACAGGCCGGGTCGCGTTTTCTCTTTGTGCTGCTGCTATCGCTGCTTCGCGCAGCCGTTGAGGCACGGGGCGAGGAAAGCCGGCAAAACAAACAGGTTCCGCGCCGTGACGGCACGAAACGGGACACGGCGTCTTGTGAAGGCCGCCGCCGCCGCACAGGTGCCGCGGCTCCCCACGACGCTAAACGGTTGCCGCCGACGCCGCCGACGCTACTGCTGCTCATTATACGCTAGCGGTGACTCGTATACTGTCGATGCCGACGGCGTAGACAAGGCGCGAGCGGCTTATACCTTGCTCCCACTTGCACTCATGGCGCAACAGGGAGCCCCTTTCATTATATGTTACTAGAGGCAACTCCCAGATAAAGCGCTTGTCTTCCTTGTGAGATAAGTTAACTGCCCGGTCGTTAGTGGAAAAAGTATCGCTGTTTCATTCAAACACAGCAATCAAACGCATACATGCTTGCATTGCCTTTTCTTCTTCTATGTTCCTTCATTACTGTAGGCCGCGTTTAATATTGTACGAGTTAGTTTTCCTGGTTAGATATATAGTGTAGTATTGCGTTCAATACCGCATGCTGTGCGGGTGAGAGCGGTCGGTCGCACGCATTGGTTGTTGTGCGCATTCTCGGCTTGATTAGCGCAGGTATGTAACTGCGCATGTTTGCCTTGAAGCCAGGTCATCAGCTGGCGCACTGGCGTCAACGAGGTTACATAAAATGCTAACGCAACCTGACGGCAGCGATGCGTTTATGGCCTGGGAAACAATAGAGCGGCCAGCCATCGATCTACCGCGGCCTATATAGAAGTTTGCTGACTCATTGAAGTTCCCAGGGTACAACCTGGTAAGTCTAACAGTCGCTGTACTTTCCGGTCGGGCTGCTGTGACACTTCTCGTGCTTAAAGGTTTTAACAATGATGTGGTGTGTGTTGAAGCGTCAAGAGATGACATCTACAATGACGATAGCTATTTGGTTTTTAGTTGCGAAAGTACAGCGTGGCGAGAAGGCGCCATGGCTCAGGTGTTTTTTGGTCAGCACGAGGTGGGGTGAAGGACCCATCTTCCCCAGCCCACAGACAGAGCCGAGCTGCTGGCCAAGGGAAATGGGTAACAGTTAAAAAAACAGTGGTTATACAGAGGCGACTAAATGTCCACTAGAAGGCGGGGAACAAACGTTGTAGGCGTTCCTTTCTTCATCGGGACGGATCGACTGAGAGTGCGGAACACATATTTCATGCTGATGACCAACGAGAGCTAGATGACATGTGGGTAAGACGGAGGAGCAACTCAACTTCTAGTTGATTATTCTGACGGTTTATTTTCCTCAATAGTGATAGCCGCCAACTTTCGCTCACCCCCTTTCCCTAATAGCTACTTCTCTTCTACTCGTATAAATTCTACACTTGTGCGCAGCTATGAGGTCGTCCTTCATTGGCGAATGGCTGTCACGCTCCGCTCTCTCGCTCCTTGACCCGACCGCGTGCACACTACTTAACGTGCGAGGCACACGTATACGCAGCCCTTGATCATTAAGTGCACTCGCTCTGGTTGGCAAGGTTAAGTCATGTTATACGACCACCGCGGGTCATCATGAATGCTAAGAAGAGCAGGATTTCATAACTGCGACTACTTAACACTCACTTCGCGTGGCTGTGTCCGAGCCGACGATTATACGCTCGCCTGTGCAACGCGGAAGCGCTTTATCGCCGCCGTGTTACCGCGCCTGTTTGCCAGAGACTTGGAGAGGAGGTTAGCAATTAGTTACATTAGGTTATACGCACGCTGCGCCCTTGACTCTGTGGCGGCACGGTGTAGGTGTTGCTTTTTTTTTTTCCCCTGTATCCTGGTTTGGCACGACTGTCGCACGGACCACTCGATCATGAATTTATATCTCGCTCGATACGCGGAGCGAGTGAGGAGCTGACCGCTGTTTTCCCCGTATATAGCTGGTGCGAAATGGGAGCGGAGCGGCGTAGTCCGCGTGTATATGCGGGGACGGCGTGTATATGCGGGGTGGGAGGCCCGCATTCTGGATCACTGCCGAAACCGTGACCTGCTTTGTCAACGCGGCCAAAGCGCGTAAGTGGGTCGTGCGCGGGAGCCACCCGCGGTGCGACCGGCCGGCTATTTTGAGGGGCCATTGCACACACGCCGCGTCTTTGTGGAGCCGCCCTGGGAGGACGTCGAGATCATCATGCGCCCGCGTTTTTCCGTTTTCGCAGCGGTAGCTCGAAATCTATTGTGACTGCTGTGAGACGCACTCGTATATATAAAGATCATCATCATAGCTTATTATTTGCTTGAGGCCTAAAATATATTACGTAAAGAAGGATAAAAACGCAGGAGGTGCATATGCAAAACATGGCATCAATTTTTAGCACAATATAGAAAACAACAAAACGATAACGACGATTAGAAATTGTCTATTGGCGTCTCGTGATATTTGTATACATTTACACAGTGAGATGATGATGATGATTCCGTTTTTTTTTTTTTTGTGGCATGGCACAAGGTATTTTCGTTTACACAAAGTGGGGTGAAAGAATGATTTCCCAAGCATTTAACCGCTGATAAGCCGAGCAACGGGCCAGGAATACATATAATACATATGTATATACCGAGACGCACGCTTTATACGGGTGACTGAGCTGCGGCAGAAATAATTTCCTTGCTTGAATAATTAAGGTCTACAAATTGTCCATGAAGCTCTTATCACCTAAGTGATTATATATAATCTGTAGACTGCCCATAGACTAGAATCGGTATGGATATCGATTTGTTGCCCATGCATGGTCTGGTCTATATAGGTTGCATATAGATTCAGGCAAATTGGAAATTCTATTCGTGCGCTCTTTTCGAGGTCTATGAACTATATAGATGCAGCTCAATAAGCAAGTCAATTTCCCGCCTGTTTGCAGCCTGTAGAGTTTATGAACTGTCTGCCCGAATAGTATATACACAATCTAGACAGAAAACTCTACTAAAATGTATGGTCATAAATCCGTATACTGTCTGTCCCCAGCATATGACAGCTGTTTACAGACTAAGTTTCCCTGATAACAAACTCGACAGACAGGTTCGGAATGTAACTAACATTTTCCCGGACCACATCTAAAGGACAAGGAAAAAAACAAGACATTAACGGTCATTCGCGCCAAATTCACGCGTTACATATGTTATCGGTTAAACCTCCCGCGAAGTACGTGTGCAATACATTCTAAAGAAATTTCACAACTCACGCGCCCACCCCAGGGACCCACCATGCCTTGGCTCGCTTCTAACAGCTGATCCTATTCTTGTGCATAGCTTTGCGCTTTTTCGCGTAACTTCTTGGCTTGTACTTCTTCAGAACATTAGTTTATGAAAAGCGGTGCCAGCTTCTTCCCTTTGCCTATGGATCAACGGCGCCGAGGCGGCAAAGGTGACGTGTGCTTATTTATTTGTTTGTTTGTTTCAGGACTTTTGTGACGCAATATACCCGGTTGCACCCCCTTGGCGTGCCTTCATTCGCTCAGGTCGAGACGGGGGACGTCGGAGTTTCCAGAGAGGGGTCAAGATCCCCTCGGGGCCCGCACAGGTCGAGCGGCGCCTAAGAAAGGGGCGCGCCGCTCCCTCCCGAGACTGGCGCGTATCGCTCTGCGAAGAAGGGGAATGGGCACTCAATAAAGACGTCACGTCTAGGCAGAACCTGTCGGGTAGGCGACAGAAAGGGTGGACGGAATTTTTTGCCCGCTTATTTTTTTATGCCTGACTTTTTCGTCTTTTCTGCGGCGCGACAGAAACAGTGCCGTCAAAAGCCCATTTCACGCGCTATACACGGAGAAAGAGGAAAGATAGATTCGCCGATACAACTTGTTTATGGCCTTCCGAACTTGTTCCAGGAGCGAAACGGCGAATGAAACGAATAAATATTCGAATGAAAAGAAGAAATCTGTGTGCGGGCAAGCGTTCGGCAAAACGTGTCCTGGAGATGTTCCCAATGGTTCACTTTACAAGGAGATCGAATCTTGCGCTGTCCGCGCAGGAACGCAAGTATACATATACGCAAAACGAAAGGCGGGTGAAAAGTATTAGATAACACGCTACTGTGAGAGAAAAAAAACAGAAAAAAAAACCCCAAAATACTTTACCAAAGACTGCGCCTTAGAGAAAACCCCTGTGCATTTTGCACAACACTGCCACCTAGCGGCCACTATGTGATAAAGCCCACTCGAAGGCAGAGGCGGAATAACTGGCAACTCTTAGAGTGAGTGAAGGTGTGCAGTATCGTGTGCACCGTGCATTTTTTTTTTTTGGAATTTTTATTCTGTAAAGAAAAGGGGACCAGCGGGTGTCTTCCGAATTAAGTTGTTCGCCCAGGGTTGCCTCCCCTGGTCCTCCGTTTACCCCTCCCACCCTACCTGGCCCTTCAATCTGATCCCGCCTTATGGGCAACGTAGGTCGGGGTGCACCTTGGTCGCAGGCGCACACAGTGCACCTTCTAGAGAAAGGTTATTCCTCGGTGTCCACCTAGGCGCCATCCTCGTTAACCAAAAGCTGAATGCAAGAGTTTTTGATTACGACGTATTACGACGCCATTTACTCCGCGGAAAGTCGTCCATTCATATGTCGCCTAAAAACGAGCGCGTACGGGCGGCGGTCGTGAAACACGCAATTATCGACATCAAGCGTCTGCGATTCGTTCACAACGAGAGCTGTGTAGCGGAAAGGAAGATATCAAATCACAGGATATACGCATTGCATATCTACCCAATGTGCCTTGTTACAACTTTACAACTTTAGGAAGATATATTTTCTGGCTCTAACTCCTCTCAAGTAAAAGCGATCCTAGCTGTTGGTCTCTACAAAGCATTCCATATCAGAGAGCTTTAGCATAGCGTGGGCCGTCTGCCGTCCCCGCTTATCGCGGTCGCCTGCCGCCAGCCAGTGCGCATGCGCAGACGTTCCTGAGGCGCGAGGCGCTCCCGCAGCTTGCTTGACCTTGGCTTGTCGGCGCTATCTGTGCATACGTATTGGGAGCTGGTCACTGTAAGTGGCGACGGTATGCTGTATACGTTACGCTAAAACTCTCTAATGTGAAACATGACGTTAATTTTTAAGAACTGGAGGCCAATGGTTTTGAAAGAGGAATCTGCCACCAATTACCAAGGTTTCCAATGAACAGCTAGAACATTTAATATCACCTTATGTTCGCGCACGACACAAAACTATTACACACCAAGGTTCCGTGCTCTCACAAAAACTTTTCGATACATCCACGTCTGAAGTTGGCAGCCAGCTTCAAAATTAGGATGACACTAAATATACTAGTAGACTCTTATGATATTCGTCATACAAAGAAGGGAGTACCAATGTAAAATGCTTGTATTGCTCGCCTATAGCGAATCGAAGTTGCTAGTGGCCAGAAGACATAAATGCTAAACACGAACGAGAACAAAGAGGGGCTGCGCTAAATGAGGTCTCTGTGTCTCATAAACAACGGGTAAAAAGTATAGGACTGAAGCTTCAAAACTCTACCAAATCAGACATTGCGGTAAGCCACTTTCTAAAGCAATACGAACAACTCTCAATAATGAAAAAGATGACTTCAAAAGTAAAAGAGCTGAAAAAGGCTGATTACATGATAATCATACATGCGATTTTATTATAACGGTTTAGGTATCTTAAACCGCACCTGAATTCAAACCACTCACATTAAGACAGAGTCAAGACAACTCACTTCCCGTCAGAACTATTACCTTGGCCATAGAGGTAACACGAACAATTATTTGGATGAGAGAAAACGTCGTTGTGCTAGAGGTCGACAACTGGTGACACTTAACGTCAATATTATTCGTAGTTTACACTAGAGTCACCAGGGGCCGTTCCACGGCAATCCGACACGCTGAGTACAGATATCTGACGTACGGAGGCAAATGTGTCGCGTTTGCTCTGAGCCAGATGTCTTATTACGAAATAAAGCGAATAAGGTATCTGCACAGTCCTTCTGTCTTGAAGCAAACGTTTAAATGCACAGTCGTCATCCCGATCAGCAAGTTGTCTTCACTGTAGAAAGAGTATTCGGGTGAAGCGCGTTTACAGGAGGTTATAGAGGAGCTTCTTCAGTTAGAGCTCATGTAGAGAATGTGGGAAATGGCATCAAGATACCTTCCCTGTGTAATACAAAACCAATGTTTAACTGAATCCAATGCAGCAAGAAAGACGCCGCAGAAATTCTTAGCCAGAGCTCTTGCTCAGCTCGCTTGCTGAAGTGCTAAAGAATTTTGCTTACCTAAGCTGCAAGGTCCATATACACGTATACTGGGAGGAACTGAAGGGTATGGACTAATTTAGAGCAATCACCTTGTGTTGTCGATTCTCCCCCTTTTGTCCGTGCTTCGTGCGCTGTTGTGAATAATGAATAAGTACCAACTCGCCCAACTTTCGTCACTCACCTTTTCATCTCATTATACGATCATTTTTACTGCGTTAGCATTATAGCTGCCTTTTGGAGAAATAGCCGTGCTTTGTGCATGGGTTAAACTTCCGCCCCCTCTCCCCGAGCGCCCCTAGTTATCGGAGCGTATCGGGGCACCTACCGGGCACCTTCCGAGCACGGAATGTGCCTCCGACGGCACACCATCTCATGGGTGCACATTCGAGCACCCACCGGTAAAAATCCATCTCCCACTCACACTCAGGAGCGGACTTATGGGTTCCTCTTGGAGGGGGCGGTCGGCAGCGGGGGAGGGGGGTGGGGGAGGGGGTTACCATATAAAACATGGATTTCTTGTACTTTCTTTGTCCAAAAAGCGGGGTTCAGCATGGTTTTCCTATAGATCTTTCCATCGGGCGAGGATGTCGAAACGCCTCCTCTCTGGACTGCCGGAAACCGGTTACGCCGCCGCTTCCACCGTGCTAGCGTGAGGTGCCCATGGCAGTCCACCCATGCCCACGCATCAGCAGAGAGAAACAGTGAGGGAGAAATAAAATCCAAAGACGCTATTGGAAGACGACCAATGTAAAAGGGAAATGTATACAGCCATGCAGTGCAAATTTGTTGCATCACATCTTACAGTCTCATGTTCATATTTTTGCTGTTGCACTGCCCACTGCACCGCAATTGGATTTGAACCAGCGAAATATCGTCCTGAAGCTAATGTTGTATATATAGATGTGAAGTTTTTACGGAAGTGTTATACGCTCTCGGTGAGGCTTCAGGACAAGGTGATGTCGCCAGGGAGGGCGGGGCACTAGATTTACGGGGATGGATTGGCCCTTAAATTGTCCCTTACGGCGCAGCGACTCATGTCGCCTTGACATAACTTTAGAGGATTCATAATGTCATCGCAATAAAACTGCTTTCTGGCAAGGATGTTCCGGACCACGCGTATCATGTCTCGACGTAAGCAACATTCAACTCACTCTCAATTACTAAAGGTGCCTTTCACAAGCTTGCAACGCACCACCCTCATCCGAAGACTTCTTGCAGACACGGTGGTTCTTGTAGAACGGAAGAGCGCGCTATTTGACGTAAATTCACATCTAGGAAACAGCGTCAAGGGGACACACGACAAAAAAGTCTACAGGGCAAGTGGCAGCGCCCCTCCTTTCATCTCTTTTTTTTTCTTCGTGTGGGCATTTGCGTCCCTCTATCGCTTGTCCTCAGAACGTCAGTGCTTCTTACTTGCTCTACGGCGTCTGTAAATACACCAGCGCCACCAGATGTCGCGGAGTACAGAGAACGCAGCGCTTCAAAGAGAACTATAACTTGACGCCTGGCATTTCGCTGTCACTTCTTAAGTAAGGGGTTCTTCTGGTCGTCCGTTTATGGACAAGGCAGTGGCAGCCGTTACGAGCGCAGAGATTCATGCACGCACACCTGCCCGCTGCACGGAGCCACACTCGTCCCACGCCGCGCTAAATCAAACGGTGCCGTCCGTTTCGTCGTGTCCTCCTGTTTTCGACGCCTCTGCGTCCCGGTCGTAATTCTCGACAGACCAGCCGCGCTCCGTCGGTTTAGCGGGCTCTCTCCTATTTACGTGTGTTCTTTCGGTGCCACTTTGTGTCGTGGTCAGCCGCCGCACAGATGGTCACCGAAAAAACGTGCTTTTGGGCTAGTTCGTTACAGTTCACGTTGGTTTAAAGGGCAACTGCACCACTTTTTGAGAATTTGGCGATATTCAAGGATTCAAATCTATATAGGCTGTAGGTAAAGCACGCCAAGTGTTTTTGCACTAGCATTTAAAATAGTTACATAATCAACGATTTCATTTTTCGCTTCTCCTCACAGCATCGGAGAAGTGCGGGGAAATTCAGTGCGACGTCACGGAAGGTATGATTTCAAATTACCGCTGCCGTCAGCCACACCCTGTCGTGCCTCGTTGGATGCTGCCAAACCACGTTCGGCAGACTTTACCTTCGGTGGCCTTGGTTTTTTTTTTTTTTTTTTTTTTTCAAAGGAGGCGTTTATGCATTGGAAATGTACCGATACCTTCGCTGACGTGATAATAAGCCCCCCACTTGGCGTTGTGCACTGCGGAGAAACTTGAAGACCATCGCGATTTCAATCAGCAATTACGTCACCATTTCAAAAGCTAGCCCAAAAGGACCTCGCATGCTTTACGTGCAAGTTTCACACATTCGACCCTTTTAAGCTCGATGATTTCTAAAACCCATGCCATTGCCCTTTCAGGTGTCAGCAGGAGAAAAATGACAGGAAGACGACGGGACGAAGCGCCACTTACAACTAATTTTATTGTATAAGAGGATACATATGTAACATATGTCACGGACAGTAGCATATGTATTTGCACTTGCGGAATTACACTGAAAACCACGATTTTCAGGCATATCAATGCTACATGAAACCCCCGAAACTTCTGGACTCGCTATTCATCGAGAAAAAGAGGCACTCTGTGTGCGAGGGAAACTTCAAATTCACTACAGGTAACCGAGAACAAACTCGTATACATCTTGGCACTTCCTGGATGTTCTTTGCGCATGCATGTTAGCTGTGAGTGACACTTATTCCATTTGTCGTCCTGTTTTGTTCTGCACCGGTGCATTCAGCCAATATAACGAACGTTTCAATCGGGATCTCTGGGGCCTTATCATCTTTCTTGCAAAAATGTGTTCCCTGCCAGGCTCCCATGGAAATCAGTCTAGTGTATATATGTGGTTCTCCGTAGAGCTGCGCATTGGGATACTTGGCAACTGCACTCTACGGAGTGTAAGGTGCACCCCAGAAATGCGCCTCATTCTGAGGTACTTGTCATCGTTTACCTGCACATTACAGAGTTAATGGTGTACGATCCAGTTCTGCAATAATTAATTTTCGCTCACTCACTGTCACTTTTGAATGCTGAACGTGTTATTAGCTTGTTTGCACGCCCTGACATATAGCGCCATTTTAGACAACCGCTCTTGCTCAATAACTCTGTGCTGCACTGCAGTGGAAGTTAAGTTGTGAGCAGTCGGCTTCCAGACCTGTGTGTATTGATGGCGGCGCGCTTATGAAGCAGTGTCACACGAAGTTGTCCCGGAGAGTACTTTCGCTCCCTACGGTACTGCACTTTATTCAGTTTCTGGCTTTTGGATTTGTTATCAGCGCTCGCGTTGAATGCCCCTCTCCCCGTGGACACCGCCCTCTGCGCATGCGTCGGCCGTGAGGGGCAAGGCTGGGGCAAGAAGACGTAGGCTATGGCGGGTATCAACAAATATTTGTCAAGAGACGTTGTTTAGTCATACATCTGTTCTACTCCAAAGACATCCAGCGCTCTACAGCGTCTTTCCCTGAGTGATAACACGTAGCCTCCGCATCACGATTTAGAATAATAATGCTACAAATACGTTCTTACCGTCCCGAATAGGCGCAGCTCGAGTACGAATAGCCAACCACTACGACCACTGAATTCTGGCCTCACGGCAGCTATCGAAGTTCATTGTCAACATTATATCCTGGTACGCGGAACGCGCCAATCCCTGAAGACAAATGGATGCAGCGACCCCGCACTGCACGGAAAGGTCGCGTCGCGGGTTCAAGGACACAGAGCCCGGGCACCTTGTGACGGCTACAACACTTTGTGTGCCGCCGCCGCCGCCGGGGCCAAGTGTCCGACGAGACAAAGGAACCGGTCCGCGAACCCGGACAGCCAAAAACGGCGGCCATCAAAAGGCGTCCGCGATGCCGCAGAACAACGGCAGATCCTGAGCGTCGTCGCCGGCCGCGTTGTTGCTGCTGCTTTGGGACGAGAGACGCGCCGTAAATCACACCGCTCGCCTGAAAGCGAAACGTGCCCGCCGACCGCGGTGCAAAAGAGTGGAGGCGAAGGAGGGGGCAACGTTCGATAAACATGCCAACAGCTGCCACAGCCCGCGCACGACTGCGCGGTCTGTTTCAGAGCTACAAGACGCCGCCTGCGCGGTCTCATGCCGCTGTAGGGCTTTCGGATGAGCGGAATGCGAGGAATCTCCACCGCGGGGGTGAGCTCGGCGGAGCAAAGCTGTAGCGTGGGACTGGTTAGGTTAGCTGAGGTTCTTCGGTCCTTATACATATATGCCGAAACTTCGATGTATGCCATACGTGCCATATATGCCCATACATGCCGAAACTTCAGGAATTAAAAAAAAAGTTGAAATATTTTTATATAAAATGTCCATTTAAATTCAGAATTCAGAAACATCCTTGTATTGATAGAATTATTTTTCTCAACATTGACTTTTGAGCCGTCCTACAGTGTAAGATACTAAGAAAATGCGTTGCGTATTAGGTATGGTAGAGCGTCACATCTCTTATCGCATGCGGTGGTTCCCTTATGACCATTCGCAAATTTTGATGTTTTTCTTGCGGAATCACGATGCTTCCAGAAAAGACCGGCGGTTCTTTCGGAACGCTCACAATGCATAAAATTAAACGCACACTGGAACATGCACACAGGAATATGCGCAGGAAAAGTTTAGAACCTGTTTAACCTATATGACAGCGGGCGCAAGCTTTTACACGATAATATTTTAGAGTTACTGCTAAAAAAAAGAAAAGAATGCGGTATGCTACATGTAGGACGCTAGGGATACGAGGTCTGTTAGAAAAGTATCCGACCTTTGGCCGTAGAAAAAAAAACTTGCATAACTGGAGCATTCAAACCTAGTCCCCTTCAAAGTAGTCTACTTGGGACTCCACACACTTCTCTCAGCGGTGCTGCCATTTTGGGAAGTATTCTGAAAAGGCCCCTTTCGGAATGGAGTTTAGCTCAGCTGTCGTTGCAGCCATAATGTTCTTCCTTCTCTGAAATCGCAGGGGCCATATCAGGAGAGTAAGGAAAGCCGCCGCGGTGGCTCAGTGGCTATGGTGCTCGGCTGCTGGCCCGAAAGACGTGGGTTCGATCCCGGCCGCGGCGGCTGAATTTCTTTGGAGGAGAAATTCGAGGCCCGTGTACTGTGCGATGTCAGTGCACGTTAAAGAACCCCAGGTGGTCGAAATTTCCGGAGCCCTCCACTACGGCGTCTCTCATAGCTTTAGTCGCTTTGGGACGTTAAACCCCATAAACCAAACCAAACCAGGAGAGTAAGGAGTCTGTTGAACTACAGGAGTCTGGTTTTTTGCCAAAAAAGTCTGAATCAAGTGCGAGGCATGTGCAGGAGCATTGTCGTGATGGATGCGCCACTTTCCTGTTGACCTCAACTCCGGGTTTTTGCGCCACACAGCATCACGTAGGCAACAAAGGACATCCCTGTAGCACTCTCTGGTCATTGTTTCACCCTGTGGAGTGCGTACTCGTGGTCTGCCACACAGAGGGTGTCAAAGAAAGCAGTCAGCATCACTTTCACATTGCTGCGCACTTGGCGGGCCTTCTGAAGTCTTGGTGACGTGGAATGCTTCCACTGTGACGACTGGGGTCTGGTTTCCGGGTCGTACCTGTACACCCAAGACTCGTCACCAGTTATTATGATGTTGATGAAGTCGGGGTCACTGTTTGCGGAATCCAGCATGTCCTGTGAGACTTCAACACGAAGCTGCTTTTGCTCCACCGTGAGCAGCTTCGGCACGAATTTCGCCGCAACTCTCTCCATGGCCAAATCTTCGGTGATAATGGAATGTGCGGAAAAATTGCTCATGTCCACCTCTTCCTCAATTTCTCGGATAGTCACGCGGCGGTGTCGCATCACCACAGCGTTCAGTTCGGCAATGACCTGGTCATTTCGGCATGTTGATGGTCGATTGGAGCGTGGCTCGCTCTCCACCGATGTGCGGCCATCTTTAAATCAATTGTACCACTGCTTAATCTGTGTGCTGCTCATAGCATCGTCACCGAAAGCCGTCTGAATATTCCGAATGGTTTCCACTTGGCTGTCGCCCAGTTTATGGCAAAATTTGATGCAGCAGCGCTGCTCTTGTCACTCCGCCATTTTCCTTGCAATAAAAAACCGACGAGAGCACTGCGCACCGCCTCACTCAAACGCTGCGTCCCAGCGACTGACGCTATCGGCAGGCGGGAAAAAATTCGTGCAGGCGCACGAAGGTTCAAGGTCACGTGATGCAAGCGCGCTTGTTTCATATCCGTCAGGTGTTCGCAAAAAAAAAAATAAAATCGGATACTTTTCTAACAGACCTCGTATATGGGTTAACATATCGTACGATCTAACTTGGTCCACCCATGTTACCCATTACTGACGAAGCTAATTGTGTTCTGTCTTATGACGTTCCTAACTTCCCGTTAACCTCTTATTCTGTTAAGTATCTCACATACATAATATTAGTTCACCAAAAGGTGAAATACACATGCATGTGCAGTGTGGGATCCTCTCATTTCGTATTTGACTAAAACATTGTGATCAGTAGAAAATCGTGCAGTTAGATTCACCTGGTCGTTCTACTGTCAATGACATGAAATCTATAGTTAGCCTGCCTGACCTTGAGATACGGGGGAAGATCTACACGCTGAGCCTGGCTCACGAAATTTATTCTGCATCCTCCGCAGATCTAAAGCCATCTCATCACGCACGAAAGATGTTTATTCTCCTCGTGCCCATGTTATTCGGATTTATTTTATGCACACAGCAGTCGACAAGAGTGGCCTGCCTGTTAATGTCGCAATCCGCACCAGCAAATTCAATTTTAAGAACGCAATCCAAAAAATTATGGTTTATCTCCAGTGTCCTTGACTGTTGATCCATATTAAATAATATAATTATGCCCTGGACTTTCCGGAGTTTATTTCTCAGAAAAACGAACGGTTGTTTTCCATCTCTTATTTATTTTTTTGAAAATCGGTGTTTTCCACCTAGTTGTAAGGTGCAAACCCAAAAGCGGTGGTTTTCAGCGAAAAAGCAAAATCTCGAAGTTTACAAAAGAGCCATTTATTTTACATCGCACGCACACAGGTTATGCACAGCTGGTTGCAACAGTAGGCTTGTTGACCTTGTTCATTTGATCGCGTCAGCTTACTCATGTTGACAGGATCCAGCTTCGAAAACGCTCTTTAAACATCAGTACTTAAGAAGTTAAAAGGTGCTCGGGACAATATGGGCTAGTCGCACGCGTTTGGCTTCCAAAACAACAGGGTGGCGACGACAGCACGGCGGCAAGTCTGGTTCTTCGACTGAAGCTGCTTCGGGTCAAATTAATCCGCACTATGAGTCTCTAGGTCTGCTCGTAATGCGCGAATTCCTTTGGCAACTTCATTTCCCACAAAGGTGAACAATTTGAGCGCCGATCTAGGGGTAACCTGTAAACTGCAAGTCATAGTGGGTGTTCCGCTAGATTTTCTTGAAACTGTTTTAGCACCTTGTAGAACGCTGTACAAATGCTACGAGCTATATTCATAGGCCCTAATCACCATTTAATTAGTCTGTGCACTCTTCTGTAGCCTATCGCTGGTGCTTGATTCCATTTCTTTATCAGGGCGACAATTGAGTTTCCCACCAAGGAGAGGACAGATCTCATATACAGGGTCCTCCTCCGACACTTCATAAACTCGAGTAACGAGGCCGATGTCTCGCAGTGAAAGGCTATTCTCAGAAGTTTTGTGAATATTCTAGATCTTTGACAAGGGCTTTGAGCTTTTTACGCTTCCCTCTGGAAGCGTCAGTGCTCTTGAGAAAAGGCGAAATTTGGCGCTAATGCTTTACAACATCTGCAAGAGACTATTAGAAAACTACTATGGGGGGCTACGGAGAAGCTCTTTGATTCAAGACCTAATAAGATACAGAGGGCGCTGAACTTAACGCCACACTTCCTCGTGAGATCCGTGATCCAGCACACTACGCCTAGACGGCTAACCCTTTTGCCCGTGAACTCGGAGGAACCCGAACTTTCTTCGCCACCGGCAAAAAAAAAAAAAGGAAAAAGAAATGGTTCCGCGGATCATCCACGAAAGCTCGTTAATAATGACACAAACTTTCCTAGAATAGAGCGGGCCCGCAAACTTCGGCCTGACAGGCCAATATGACCCGCCTTCCAGTTAAAGCTTTCTGTGCTCTCGCCGTACCCTCCTCCTTCTAAGGCAACTATCCTCCAGTTGGCGATTCCTCGGCTGTCGCCATCCTCATCTTTCCGCAGTAAGCACCTTCTGGACGGTTCCCGCGGTAACCGCCCTCCGGTTACGACTTCCCACACTCTCGCCGTACCCTCCACCTACACGGTACACTTCCGCCTCCTCCCAGGGAACACCTACCCTCCAGTTTGTGCCCGGGGCAACCGCCCATTGGTTGCACCTTCCTACGCTCTTGCATATCCTCCTCCTTTCGCGGTAACCATACTCCAGTTGGGGATTCCTCCGTTCTGGCGGTACCCTCCTCCTCCCACGGTAACCACCCTTTAGATGGTTCCGGTGGTAACCGCCCACCGGTTACGCATTCCTCTGCTCTCGTCATACCTTTCTACTTCCGGCCAATCATTCTCCGAGTGGTTCCCATGGCAACGCACCACCGGTTACGCTGACTACTACGACATACTACGACGCGAAACCCAGAGACGGGCGCTGGACACCTGTAGCTGTAAAAAATTAGGGGGGCACTCAGACGATTTAAAGTGCGCGAGGCGAAAGCCTTTTGCGCCCATTAAACGCCTATGTTGCTAATGACTAATTACCAGTTAATGACTAATAACTAATCAATGAGTAATTACTAGTTAATGGTTACGACGTACTATGCCATGATGAATTCAGTGATTGTTTACGCCGTATTACACCAATGATGACGTCATCAGGATGACTGACAGCAATGACCACAGGTGTACGTGGATGGAAGGGAGATACCAAAAGTAGACACAATACGAATATTGGGCCTCCACTTACAAACACATGGAAGAAACACGATCACAATTCACAAGTTAGGAAACCCCGCGACCCAGACATTAAGCCTCATCAGGAGGGTCTCACGTAAGGGAGGCGGCCTCAAGGAAAAAAACATCCTGAGATTGGTACAGGCCTTCATCAGCTACGCCACGCCATTTTTGAACCTAAAGGCAGATGAGAGGAACAAGATAGACGCGCTCCTCAGGAAATGCGTAAAAAAGGCTCTAGGGCTCCCACCATGTACATCGACGGAGAAGCTACTGACCCTAGGACTGCACAATACGATTGCAGAAATCACGGAAGCGGTTAAAACCTCGCAACTTGAAAGACTCAGCACGACGCGAGTGGGAAGAGCTACGCTCACTAATATTGGAATGGCCACAGACAGGGGGCAAAAGGATAGGGTCGACATTGACAGGGAAATCAGGGCGCACCTTCGAATCCCTCCCCTACCCAAAAACATGCACCCTGAGATTAATAAGGAAAGGCGACAGAAAAGGGCGGAAGCGATAGAAACAATATATCGGGGCAAACCCCGAAATGAAGTCGCCTACGTGGATGCGGCAGGGGACAGACACAGTCGATATATGACCGTAGCGGTGGTAGATGGAGGGGGGGGGGGGGGGGTACCCTCATCACGGCGGCCACCATAGGGAAAGAAACCGAGATAGCGGAGGAAGCCGCGATAGCGATGGCTTGCGCTGGCACCAAAGCTAGATACATTATTAGCGACAGTAAAACTGCAATCCAAAATTTCAGTAGAGGGAGGGTAAATCCCTCACCACCAAAATTTTAACACAAGGAGCGATTGATAGGACGATCAACATCATCTGGACCCCGGCACACGAATCTGTCAGCGGTAACGAGGCGGCCCACAGTGCAGCTCGAGATCTCTACCTCCGAGCTGTACAGGGAGGGTCGGCTCAGGCCGAACATGATAGAGATAGAGTCATGATAGAGTCAGGCGACGGCGTGGAGACGCCTGCAGACTGGAGTATACCCAAACCCAGTACCAAATAAACATATCCGATCGGACTGCGAGGACGATAAATGTAGAAAGTGTGGGGCGAGAGGAACCCTCGACCATATAATTTGGGAGTGCACTTACTCCCAGGCAGGGCGCAAAACATTAGTAGTAGGGAAGCCTGGGAAGCCTTGTTGCGGAGCTCGGACCCTGAGCTGCAACTAACCGCCGTCCAACTGGCAGAAGAGGCCGCCGGCGAAACCAACCCGGCCAGCATCGACTGCGACCATCCCGTGCGGCTGGGCCGCTCCTAAGTCCCCTCCCCCGTAAAGGGGGGTGAGACAGAGCGGCCCAGGAGGTGTGGTCCTTATCTGTTGGACAATAAAAGTTTTCAACAACAACAGTTGTTGTGTGACAGTTTTCGCGGACGGATGGAGGGACAACGATGAGCCATTAAAGGCTTTTCGCCTTAAAACTTGCTCCCTTCATTTGAGCTGGGTTCACGGAATTTAGGCTAACTTTGTGCAAAAAAAATTGTAAATAGGGAGGGAGGTTATTAATTTAGACCACCCGGGTTTTTTGAACCTGCACCGAGCTCGCACGCCATTTGCGTGCCGCCTCCATCGAAACGCGACCGTATACGCGATAAACCCGGTTGCGACCGCGTGGGTTCGTGTTTCCTTGTCTTCGACAGGCGCCACACGCATACATCTCTCGTGGAACGCGCGAGGCATTACATTATCGCGGAAACAAAGTTCACAGCGATGCATACTGTATACTGCGGTGGCGAAACCAGGCCGTCTCTGTGTGACGGAAGGGGTCTCGAGGCGCGGCCCAGTATAACAGCGTCAAGAAAAATGGCTAATGAATTCAGTATCGATCCAGGGCACCGCGGTTTTTGCATCTGTCGGTCGGGCGTATAAGCGCGAGTATGCATAATGAGGATCATATCTCGAAGTCGGCATCTCCATTCTGCGTCAGTCTGCCGCACTTAAGAAGCACGCGACGTGTGCAGGCTTCGTGCGTCGCGTATGACGGTATATAACGGAACGCCATGGGTGTATACATATGCGTGCGAGGTTTTCGTTGACACAACGCGAACGGCGACGCGCGGCGCGCCATGAATGAATAATTCGCGGCTGTATCACCGCTGATCTGTACCCGACGGTGCGGCGCGTCTTGTAAGAACAAAATCGAGGCAACGACCAAGAATCCGCTCCGCAGTCGCGCGGGGTGCGAGATAAGTTTGCGCTCTCCGTAACGTAGCTTCGAGGGGCGTGCGAAACTATAGGAAAACGCGGAATGGCGTATTTTCCACAGGGTATTTATTGCATGATGAAAGCACCCGTCGGTTGGGAGCTTATTTTTCCTTCGTTCGCGGGTTCAGACGCAGTACCGTATAAATATGAAATAATAAGTCTATGCAATAGAACCCTTGAATTCGAACTTGCCTGATTCGAACTTTCGGTTTATTCGACATGAAGCTTTGGTCCCGTCAGTACCACTTGCGTTAAACAATTACTCGGGCGGTTAGTTGTCATTCTCCAGGACAGCTGATATCAACGATGCCTACGTAGCAGGGTTGTAGCAGTTGTGCGCTTCGTTTCCTGCTCGCCTATTTAGTTTCTACGCGACAGCCTTTAGGTTGTCGTCTTGCAAAAAAGACCCGGTTTCTCCAAAACGAAATTCCCTGATTGGTCTAGAGGCTCCTGACGTCATCAGCACCTCCAAATTTTAAAATACGAGGACTAGAATGTTCGAGTACGTTCAGTTCGACTATCATGTGGGATTGTACTAACCCGACGGTAGGTCTACTTCCAAAATTTTGGGGGTCCTTTGGAATTTCGGGTGGGTGGTGTTTGCGTGGGCGGAGAATGAGTTTAAGAAGACTCCCAAGTTTTTAGGTTCGTGCTATGGATAGAGGAATGCGATGTACTTGAGTTTTTATTTTTATTCTTTGCGAAAGTGTACAGGTGAGTGTACAAAAAGAGATTTGGGCGCGGCGTGCCTCGGCATAGCATAAATGGATTATGCAGCTCTACAGTGTGAACAGCGATTGGTGTAACTGCGCAAATAGCGAGATCAAGAACTTGGGGGAGGCTTAACGCACGTTAAAGGGGCTCTGAAACACTTTTCGAGTAGAACACATCAACTTGCTCAATCACTGCATTGTGTTGTCATGAACACCTGAGTCAAATAATACACTTCTACACGCAGCAGAGAACCCACAATTATGCGCGGAAGTTGGCGAGCCCTTTCCGGTGGCTTTTCCAAGCTCGCATCCTCCTCCGTCGCACCGTTCCTGCGTATACCAGTTCAGAGATGGCTATTGGATAGACTCTTTCAGACCTCAGGCAGCTACCGTGGCCGCGGCCAATAAGCGGCGTAGCTCCGGCGGGTTATGAAGATACGCCCCTGGCGGTGAGGCCGGCGGAGTAGCGCCGACCTTTCAGCGTGCAAAAAGTGATGAGAGAGGGAAAGGCGCGAAGACGCTGAAATTCAAATTTTAACTACAGATAACTCAGCTTCTATAAAGCGCATCGAAAAAATTCTTGCTGGAGGATATTCGTGAAGAGGCGTCCTTTAACATCACAGGCATATCTCAACTTTGTTAGAGCCCCTTTCAGAGCCCCTTTAACAGTGGTGTGCGACAGCATTATAGATCTGTTGCTACTTTGGTCTTTCTGCGTCATTTTTATGCGTTTTCGAGTTGCTCCTCATATATTCGTCAGTATTCAACCGATCCTCTTCTACCACACAGCTTAATCAGCTGATGAGGCTTACAAGGTCACGTGAGCTTTCAATGCATTGGGCCATTTTCGTCTGCCACCATGGGCATATGGAGACGCCGCAAGGTCACGCGACCTCTCTCGGACAATTTAATCCCCACCTGACATGGAGGGCAGGTCGAGATGATGTCACAATGTCACGTGACCTACCTTGACCAGTCCTAATTTCGGTGATATACTCCGCCATTTTTGCGGAATGTGGACTGTAATGCTACCGCATTAAAAGGCCATGAAAGCTGACCAAAGGGTTTGTCCTCACCTAGCTTGCAGCTGTTTGGAGCTTCAGGGTTTCCAGAAGCGCTCCATTATACGCACGATTGAAAAACGAACTATTAATATGTCAGCGCACGTTAAAGATTTCCAATTGGTCGAAATTACTCCGGAGCCCTCCACGACGGCACTTCTTTCTTCCTTTCTTCTTTCACACCCTCTTTTATCCATTATTTATGGCGAGGTTCAGGTGTCCACCGAGATTTGAGGCCCTCACTGCGCCATTTCCTTTCTTCAAACACCAATTTTCCAATTTTTGTTCAGGAGACGTTTGACCGATGATTTACATTAATCACACATTGCTTACATTTTTAATTGGCGGCCTTCGATGCATCTTTCTACTAGCCCGAGCTCTCTAACTTGCTAGATCGCGTCAAGCTACACACGGGTTAGACGTATAGGGGTGTTATAAGGTATCAAAGAGCTGTTACGGCTCGGGTAGCGTGGCCAGTTGTTGCGTCTCCCTGGGGCTCGTCCGGGATGAGGAAACGGTCTGAAGCTTCGAAGGTTGGTGATACGAAAAACAAGCAGGTTTAATGGCACTTTTTTAGACACTTATTTACGTGATGAAAGGCAGAAAAGCAAAGAAACAAAAATTAAGAGTTCAAAGCGTCGAGCGACTGGATGAGCCTGTTACCCAAGGCCCAGAGCCTTCGTTCTCCCTCAGGGCACTGGTTAAATAGCCTAAGGCTCCACCCCTTCATCAGGTGGCATTTCAACACGACGCACAAGTCGGCACAACACAACACAGCAAACGAAGACACCTGTTGCAGAGTCCACGCGTGGGAACTGGCGACGAGGAAACGTAAGTCTGCAGCTCTCTCGCACTGCGGTGCAACACTACCGCGAACAGCACGTGTCTATCGAACACAGGTGTGACATGATGGTGCCGCGGCCGCAGCTGCGCTGGCTTCCTCGGAATCGTTCCAGGTCCTCTCAGACGAGGTGAATCCTTTCTTCCCTTGTCGTCCGTCCATCGTCGGTCGTTTCTAGAAGGGAAGGTCGTTCACGGCGAGCCGAGTGTGGGAAGAGCTTCATCGGCCACTTCCCAGAAAGTCACCCTTTTCGGTGGGGTCATCGTGGGGTCAAACGACCTTTCGAAATTTCCGCTGTTGAATCCGCCACCGTTATCATCGCGGGTCTCAAGTTGGGTCGTAACAGTGCTGAGGCCCCCGAAGCGCGCGGACTGCAGGGCGGCAAACGCGGTAACCACGCTTCGCGTCCGCCGACAGGCGCCGATGGGAGGCATTTCTCGGTCGCGTAGCAAGCGTACACCGCAGGGACCGCCCCGTCAGCGCGCCGTCTCGCACCTCGTTCGCCCCGTTTACAAACGAAGCCGCGCCAGCGCCCTGACGAGACAACGCCTTCAGTCGGCGACACGGCGCCGGTCAAACGGGCGCAAGCTCTGGAGGCGGTCGACCGTATTTCGCCAGAAATCACTCGGGGTGATGGCAACTCGCACACTGACCGCGTCCAAGGGAGTGTCTCTTTATTTTTTCTCGTTTCTGTTAGTTCGGTGCCCTGGTAATGCCCGCGCATTATTTTTGGGGTCAGCCGCGCGAGCGGCAGGTACAGAAGCGGTCGAGCGAATCGAGTGTCACGCGCAGTTTGTGCCGCGTTGGTATCGCGGGTAGTTTGCAGAGCTTTCATCTTACTTCCTTCTTCGGTGCGCTGCGAACCGGAGCAAGCAGTCACGGCTGTCAGCTGCAAGCAATCGCATGAACTTTCATTACGGCGCCAACAGCGTATGAGGAACGTGAACCTGTTTCACGGCGTTCGACGTCCAATTTTTTTCTGATGTCACAGGTTGACGTGACCAGATAAGCACCGTAGCAGAGGAGGAGCAGAGTGACCTTTACCACTCCCTCCTCCACGGCTTGCACGATACCCTGATCCAGCGCCATGAAAACATCGACTATATAATGCCGAAGTTCGGCCGTGGTTCGTCAGTTGATCGGAACACGACCCGTGAGAGCGCCTTCAGAGAGCCACTCGTTATCGTGCCAGCGAAGATAGGTGGCCAGAAGCGAGTTTCAAGGTCCGCTAGGTGAAACTCGCAGAACTTTTGATGGTTGTCCGGTAATATTTTGTAATCTTCCAGCACTTTCGTGCGGTAGGCTTTCAGTGTTGAATAACATGCCAAAAATGATTACAGGAACCTCATCGAAACGATCAGAACTCGGAGGTATATCCAGAACTCCGCCTACGCCCATAGTGACATTGGTGAAAACAGCGCGAAAGAAGAAGCCCGAAGGCGAAACGAGGAAGTGACAGGAAAGAGCGCTGGACAACTGAATTTATTGAGCGAAACTCGCGCAATATATAGGAAGGCAGTGCCAAAGATAGTCAGATGCAGTCAACGTCACATGGTGCAAAGAGCCATAAAAGCGATAAAAACAAAAGAAGGTGAAAA
Source organism: Amblyomma mixtum (assembly GCF_055824585.1). Lineage (NCBI taxonomy): Eukaryota > Metazoa > Arthropoda > Arachnida > Ixodida > Ixodidae > Amblyomma > Amblyomma mixtum. The sequence continues at coordinate 156,808,011 of NC_143017.1, read as the reverse complement.
AGCTAACAGTGAACTGAATATCAAAAGCGATGGTAACAAAATGAAAACTATACTCAATGACTATACACAGTTAATGTCACATGGTGTAAAGAGCCAAAAAAACGATAAAAACATAACAGGGTGAAAAGGCTAAAAGTCAGCAGAATCTCAAGGGGATGGTAACAAAAAATACATGATGACTTAAACAGTTGATGTCACAAGGTGTAAAGAGCCATAAAAACCGATAAAACATCCATAGCAGGTAACAAGGGTAAAACCGATAAAAAATGACGAAATGGAATTGTGGAAAGAATAAAAACTAACTGAATGTAACAACGTATGGCTAAAAACATGCACAGACCTTAACAATAAAACGATAAAACAGTGACACTCAACGATTGAAACACGCGTAGTCAACAATAAAAATTTAGCAATGTTGTTCTAAAAAGGCAAGTTCACTCCTGTACAATGATTTTGACGCGTCACTGACACATTCCAAGCCCTTTCTTTTTATAAAGAAAGCCTCCTTCAACTCCCGGGCTACGCTGTCTCTACTCCTATCAAGAACAATAGTGTCGCGTAATCGAGGCATGCATTTACAATCTTTGCAATGAAGCGCTAGATTAGAGCCAGTGCCTTTTTCAAGTGAGCGCTCATGTTCCCTTAAACGTTCGTTCAGGCACCTTCCGGTTTGACCAATATAAACTTTGTCGCATGTAAGCGGAACCTGGTAAATCACACCTTCCCTACACCTGACGAACATGTTGGCATGCTTTACGCCACAGGTTTTGCTGTCTTGGCTTTTCATTATTTATCCTGTGACACAACGTAGCTAGCTTGCAAGGGGCAGAAAAGACTACGGGAATCTCATATTTATTTGCAACCTTTTTCAAATTATGTGCTACCCGGTGGGAATACGGGATAACGGCAGGCCTCACCCTCCTATTGCTTTCCTGAGTAACGTTTTTCTTCTTGCCTTTAACTTTCTAAAGCAGAGCTTCAGTCACTGCCGAAATCACAGTCTGCGGAAAACCTGCCTGTATTAACCGTGCGGTCTGTAGTTGGAAGCTCTCTTGCATGCAATGCTCGCATGATTTTGTTAGTGCAGATCCTAATCCTGATGTGGCTATGGCTCTTTTAACTGTTTTTGAGTGAGCTGACTCGTAGGACAACAGCTCTTTTTGACTTCGAGGCTTGTACATCCAACAGAATCTATCTCGTTCCAAGGAGAGTTCCAAGTCCAAAAACTGTAACTTGTTGTTTTGTGGAAATTCACAAGTGAATTCCAAACCATGGCTCAGTTCATTAAATGCATCTAGAATTTCATTTACAGTGGCTCTGTAAGCTGGTGCGTCTTGCTTGGTTAATACAACTAAAAAATCGTCGACATACCTGAAAACCTTTAATACTTTGCTTTTGTCGAACCTATCGTCCAGATTTTTGTCAACTGCTGCGAGAAAAATATTACTCAACACTGGCGCTACACAGGACCCTATACAAATTCCTTTCTTCTGTATGTACACCTGATTGTCAAACTCGACCACAGTGGCACTAAGGTAGAATTCCAACAAAGAAAGAAAACTCTCCATTGAAATACCCGCTGAATTTTGAAACAACACACCTTTCTTTTCAATGCAAGTCTGAACAGCTGAGAACAACTCTTTGTGTGGAATGGAATAGAAAAGGTCCTTGGCATCTACCGAAAACACACTTCCAATGCCTTTGCAGGATTGAACGAAAGCAATAATTTCCGTCGAGTTCATCGTACAGAAGGGATCATCAACGACAAGCGAGTTTAAATGCCTTAACAGGTATTGGCTAATAAGCCTTTGGTAAGTGTAGCGCTCACTAACAATACACCGGAACGGAACCTCCTCTTTGTGAGTCTTTGCAGTAAAAAACATGCTAAGAGTCTTATCTTTGCACTTATAGAATTTGCCAACTGCTCCAGTTCCAAGTTCTTGCAGAGTTCCAAGTTCTTGCAAGTTCTTGTTCCAAGGACAGCGCTCTTTCCTGTCACTTCCTTGTTTCGCCTTCGGGCTTCTTCTTTCGCGCTGTTTTCACCAATGTCAGAATGGACCAACTAGCCCAGCAAAAAGTTCTGCTACGCCCATAGTAAAAATATGTAGTTTGTATAGTCGTCTATAGTTGGCGTAAGCATGAATGCATTGCGGGAAAGGTGTAGTACGTCCTTCTCATTGATGGCGTTAGCCGCATTCGGCTGTTCTCCAGGTCCTTTGCCTGATGGATGGGCCACCCTCTTCCTCCGCTTCTATTCTTCGACACAAGCAGTGAGCATGACCTCCATGGTTGCTGTCGCGGTTTGGCCGCCCTCGTTAGCCGCTTTTCTCGCAGTTGAACAGCGCGAACGGCGTCCCTCGCAGCTTTTGGTGCTTTACGTGCCACATGCCCTTCAGACGCTTGTCTTTTTCGGACCAGGCAGCATGCCCAGCATTCCTCGCTGCTTTCGTTGTTTGACGCGCTATAGCGTTGGCCCACTCTTATTCGGGCTTTGGAATGCGTTAGGCCTTCTATAGACCGCCTTCTCACGTTTGTGTGGCTGCATAAATTTGCCGCTGGCGACATTGGTGACCTTTTATATGTTTTGGCTTAACAGCTGCTCGATTGTACGGCCAAAGCGGAAGTAGAGCATATGGAGGCGCAGAGCTAATGGGTTAAATATGAGAAAGGTGGTTATTTGCAACAGTTCCGCCAAAGACTACCAATTAGAACACACAGCACGAAGGGTTCTGGGAGTGTCTTGTTCGTTAGCGTGCAGGTCCCCCGGAGAGCACAACTAGAATCGCTGCGCATCGTACCTAAGGAAACGGGAATGGGCTGACATCGCCAGTGCTTGTATGCGCGATGAACAGATGGCTCGCGCCGCAGCGGTGCACAGGCTCCTTTGCGGTGCAATAAAGTGCACAGAGCAAGGCCTGGATTGAGAGCAATTGGGGATAATAGCTAATGGAGAATATCTAAGTAACCTGCGATTCGCTGATGACATTGCCTTGCTAAGTCACTGAGGAGATGAGCTGCAAAGCATGGCCAATGAGTTAGACAGGCCGAGCAGAAAGGTAGGTCTTAAAATTAACGCGCAGAAGACCTATAAGTAATATTCAACAGTCTCGAAAGGGGACAGAAGTTCGCAACTGGTAGCGAGGTGCTGTAAATTGTAAGGGAACACGTCTACTTAGGGCAGGTATATAGCCGCCGCTGATATGGACCATGAGATGGAAATAACTAGACGAATAAGAATAGGGTGGAGCGCATATGACAGGTTCTCTCAGGTCATAAATGGCAGTTTACCAATATCCGTCAATAGAAAAGTATACAACAGCTGCATCTTACCGGTACTCACCTACGGGGCAGAAACGTGAAGGCTAACGAAGAGGGCTCTGCTTACGTTAAGGACAACGCAGCGAGCTATGGAAAGAAAAATGATAGGTGTAACGTTAAGAGATCGGAAGCGGTCGGAGTGGGTGAGGGAACAAACGCGGGGTAATGATATCCTATAGTCGAAATTAAGAGGAAGAAGTGGGCTTGGGCAGGGCATGCAATGAGAACGCAAGATAACCGCTGGTCCTCAAGGGTGACGGAGTGGATTCCAAGAGAAGGCAAGCGTAGCAGGGGGCGGCCGAAAGTTAGGTGGGCAAATGAGATTAAGAAATCTGCGGGGATACGGTGGCCGCATCTGGCAAATGACAGGGTTAATTGGAGAGACATGGAGAGGCCTTTGCCCTGCAGTGGACGTATTCAGGCCGCTGCTGCTGCTGCTGCTGGCGATGATGATGATGACGATGCAAGGCTAAATGGCTCATGTTTGCGGTTTGGGTAATGATGGCTGGCCGATGCATTGTGTTAACGACGAGCGAACGTGAGTCACGCAAAGTCAAACAAAAGTAACGAATAAACAAACGTATGGCTAGTTATGATTGCCTGCCAGGTGTGGTACATCTTGCACCGCAGCCCAGGCGGTGGCGCAACATGTAGGCTCCCCACTGTTATTTAATGCGGATAACATATCTCACTCTGGATTCACCTCCTCGCTCTATTCCCTTTCTAACTCTTTCTGTTTTTTTTTTATATCACAACGCATAACGGTGGTACGTGAGTCTGTATGCAAGAAAGGCGTCCACATCCGGCTCTCTGAGCTACGCAGCTGCTTACTATAGGCTGACGCGAGAGGATGTTTATTTAAACCTGTATTACCAGATGTGCCGCTTGTGAAACAGTGCTTTAAAATGAATATTAATTTCTATTTATTCTCGTAGAACTACGTGAACTGCTTACAAAATTGCAGAAACGCTCTTTCCAACATATTTGTTAAGGCAAAGTCAAGGTTCCAGGTGCCCGACGTGCACAAGGCCTGCTAGAAAAATTTATGCGAAAGCTAACCCTAACAACAAAACAGGCTGACATCTGAGTAAATGGCAGGTGACGGAGCTGGGTTCAATTTTGCTCTTAATTTACTCTTTGTGACTGTTTATAGTGCTTAAATATTAAGAAATCCTCAAAATTAGATCGTTTTAATTAACTTGTAATCACCTTTTTCTTCACGAATCTCCTGATTTTGTACATTTCGGCAGCGAAGGCAGTGATGAAATAATGAAATCCTGGAAGTTCAGAACTCTTATCCGATGTCTTCAATCCCTCAGCGTCATAGAGTTAATATGCGCCTCCCCTGCAAGACGTCGTTCTGTATGTTAGTAGTGGTAGTGACTTTGCGACTGAAGCCGTCACTATGACAGCTAAAAAAAAAAAAATGGGCCAAGAAAAGGAGTGTAAACATCGTTATGTGATTTAAGACGCTGTGCAATGACTTCAGCGCACGGCAGATCAGCTGAAGCTGGTGTCCGAGCAAGAGGGGGGGGGGGGGGGGGGGGTAGAACACTGCCAGGCCTTGTGGAGCATCAGGGAGCCCGTGAAAAAGCTGCGTATTGGAGGTGTGTCGGCGGCGTGACGGGCATGTCGGTTTTCAGGCCACTGGAAGGTCTGTAGCTGCCGATATAGGACAGCTTCTCTTGAGAGTGTGCGGTGAGATGAGGGCAGATGCGGCAGTTCTCTGCGTAACCGGTTAGTGAAAGTACTCTTCGGTGGACCCTTCGCGTAGAAACCCGAATCAACATACAGGTACATATCGCTAAATGTAAGAAGGCGGCAGATTACGCACCGTTCACAGGCGGTGTTCGGGTCTGATTCTGGCCTGATAGTATACCCTCAGCCTCACCTACTTAATATAAGCTTATATTTCGCGCATTTTTGACCATTTTTTTTTTGCATCTGAAAGTCGTGCGTTTCAAGCTAAACAATGTGCACATGCAGTATTCGTACATGCCCCCATATGCATTACGTAAAGATAGGCAATCCATCACTCGTCACTCCAGCGCAAGAATTTTTGAGCTAGCATCAATAACAACGAAGTTATAGGCGATTAAAAATCACGCTCCTCCTCTCCCCCCTCAACTCGTACGCGCGGGGTACCATAAAAAAATAAAGAAAACAGCTCCATAACTGGGCTCCGCCCATGAACACGTCATTCGCTGACGTTCGGTTTACGACTTCCGGTTGTCCCACTCCCGAGGAGCAGCGTGTGTCGGCAGCGTCTCTCCGGTCTCTGCGCTTTCTTGGCTCCCGAACTCGCGACAGAAAGAGGCGGCAGAGGTAAATTAAAACCATATGCGCGAAGGCAATGCCCTCGCTCGCGCTTGCCCGAGGGGGTCGCGCGGCCGCTCGAGCAGACGATGTTCACCGCTACCGGAAGTGTGCCCGTGACGTCGAAGCTGCCGCGGCTCTAGCGAATGACAGCGTGTGGTGGCCTGCCGACGTCATGGGACTAGTGACGTCTGTTTTCCCGATTTTGGTTTCAGAATTGCTCCCTACGAAGACACCAAGCGGCCCGCGAATTTTAAAAAACACGATTTTTAAAAATTCATAATAAATTGCCGGCTCAGTTCCGAAGATTCATACTTGGTGTCAATGCTTCTGAGCATCACTTCTAACATTTACAAGCGGCTTTTAATTCTTTTCATGGTCCCTTTAAGAAGCGGGGGGGGGGGGGGGGGGGTTCGGTTCCGGTTGGGCGGCGCTCGCGAATGCCAGGCACGATCGCCGACGGCAGCCAAACATCGCGCCGGGCGCACAGCGCCAAGCTCGTCGATCGCCACCGCTCTATTGCGGACGCGTCGCCCGGGGGACCCTTGCATGGGTCTTACTGTCGACACGGACGGCGAGTACGCGAGTGCGTGCGTGCGGGCGCTAACGGCGAGCGTTAAAGCCGAGTGGGCAGAACGTGATCCGAAATCGTAACGCGACAGAAGCGAGTGCACGTGGAAGGGAAGACAAAAGCGGGGCACATCGAAGCCGATGGGGGGGTTCTCTTTCTGGTTTTAATTGTGACGCTCTTTAGCGCGTCGTCAGGTGAGCCGGCTTCATTTGTTGCGCCCAAGGCCGACCGGTCGTGGGCGTAGGCTCGTGCTCCGGAGTCAAAGACGACAAAGCGCGCGCCCAAAGAAGGGTAACAAGAAAATGGCGCGCGATCCGTATTGAGGCAATGAGACCGACTGCGCTGAGGCACTGGATGGCTTGCGGTTGGCGTTCCGATTATCGACTTCCCCCGTCTACGTATGCTCGGCCGAGGGCGGAAATAAAAGAACGACACCGTTGATAGCGATATCTAGAGAAGGAAATTATCCCTCTGGCCTGAGAAATTCTTTCTGGCCTCAATTGTTCGCAATAAGGCAGCATGAATCAGATTAATGAGCTAAGTGAATTTACTTAGTAAAGAGGAAGAGCTGTGGTTTTGCTCGAAAACGTTCCATTATATACTGGTGTACTGCAAGTACCGAGAATCATTTCAAGGAGCAGTTGCCATCATTTTTTTGGAACGCTTTGAGTAAGGTCTGCATAGCTGTGGAGCAGAGCGCGAACTAACGGCTGCCTGAGATTGGGGTTACCATAGCAACTAAGGACTTCCGACACCATCACTGCAATGGGGAGGACTTGAAAAAATATGTATATATATGAAATAAAAAGATGAACGTAAGCCTCCAGAATTTCGTCGCTCAAAATTACGTAAAAAAAAGGGACAATTATGAAGTAAAAGATGGTTGCAACATTTAACTGAACTCATATTGAGGCTTTCTGAATGTGAAAGAGCGATTAAACTTCGCGTAAACACGTAGTCGCACACAGTAAATTACGGCCAGAATTCACAACTCCTCCATCACTTGCCGTTGTATCATTACGAGCACAGCAATTTCAGGCGGTTCTGCTGTTATGGTTAGTTTTAGCATGGATTCATCTTTCACCACGCCTCCTACATCTCTGGAAGTTGAAGCTTTGACCTTGCTTTGATTAATATTTTAGAAAATGAATTTCTCCAATTATGTTAGCAATCCATATAAGTTATTCTGCCTGAAGAAACCAAAATTATTCGCATTTTTACGCTCTGCATCGCAAGATGATGCACTGGGAATTACAAGGTTAAAGTAGCAGATTGTGTGAATTTAGCGTCTTTCCTTTACTTCACTGTTTCAGCTAATTCGAACTACACAGTCCGTAGATCAGTTACTTGGTATTTAATTAATGCCTGTGTTACAATTCAGCACTGATGTAGTTTCGAAATATCTTCCAGTGTTACTAATTTTAATTTGAGAAGCACCCTGCCTTATTTTTTTCTCTAAACAATTTCTCAAGGCACGCCGCCATCCTTCTGAGTACGTTTCAAGTTAGATGATGCAGTAAAGATAATTTTGGTTCGTGAGAATGAACTGTGTGTTCGCTGTCATATTACTCGCATTTATGCTAGCGAGACTGCTTTAAGTGCAATGTATTTCCCGAACACAGCTTGTCATAAGTTCGCGCTCAGAATTGGTCCCTGAACTCCGAAGATTATGCACAGCTCAGTTCCTACAAGACGGCTTCTCGCGACGTCATCGCCAGAGGCCGGTACTGCGCTCTTGAGGACGGCAGCGCAACAGCGCTGACAATAAAGATAAGAAATGGAAGGGGGAGAAAGATAAGTGGTAAAAGAGAAGCATGCATTTGCGCAGTCCTAATTACGCAGCCTCCGAACGCCCTTTCCTGCGTTTGCTCTCGCCTTGGCGAAGATCGACTAGTCGTGCGACAAACCTACAAAGAAAAGACGAGGCTGTGCGAGGCTCGATTTGTAAGATACGCACGCCCACCGGGGAGATCAATGCGACTCTCTGCTTCCGGCAAAAAGACAATGATAACGGCACGGACAAAACTGAAGCCGAAAATCAATCGCGAAAGATCGTTTCTTTTGATTTCTTTCGATTGGGAGGTCCCCCAGACAGTTTTCACTTTGGGACCTCCTACTGTACTAACTTTTTTATGAAACTTACAACTCATTTGTATTTCGTTTTAATAAACCTTCAAACCTTCAAACCTTCAAACCCTCAGTGCACTGCCGATAACAATGGCAATGTTGAAATCTGATAAATTGATTGAAAGGAAAACGAACGAGTGGCGAACAGGCGAAAAGAGGTTCGTGGGGCACGACGGCGAGTCCGACCGCACTCTCAGCTCTCAGATCACGTGACTACTCGACGCATCTGATTGGCTGAACTACGTGAGCCCAAGTTGGCCACATTGACGAAAGAAGAAAACTAAAGAATATAGGTCAGAATAGGCGAAAACCGCTCTGTGGAGTGCAATGGACCCCAGGATGACACAACACATGCAACTGCGGCGCTGGTCAAACGCATTAGCGGGAAAGCATAATCGTAGAAACATTTTCGGCCCGCCTGTACAAATCCCCTAGTATAAGGCTTACCAGCTCAATCTTGCTGATGTGGCTTTAGCCGCTTACTATGGTGCTGCACCCATTGCGCGATGCTTTCATGCCGACAGGGTTATTCGGTTGAGAATGACGTAGGGTCTCTCAAAGTTACCTATAGAGCACATGCACCGTAATCTAGAGGGCAAAGAGATCTTGCGCTGTTCATCTACCGCATGTCTGCGCGGGAATGCCGGGAAGGGCACACTTGGGGCTTGGCTAGTGTCTGGAAGGAAACGTGGATTCAGTCGCAGCAACCCAACTTTTCCTCTGAAGCAAACCTCCCAAAAATTAGGCTGATTTAATATCCACGCGTGCCTAACACTAAACATTCACTTGGGTTGATTTTAATACAGCAGGGAAAAATTCACTTTTAAAGCTGTTTTGTCTGCACACAGTGCAGACCATCACAGCGCTGCTGTTTTTGCGCGGCACAGTGCATGTCTTCAGGCAAAGAATAGCCGAGACAAATACAAAGTGTCCACTTCGTATTCCCAAGGTGGATGAAGCGCCTTTAAAAAAAAATCACAGTTACTGTGGTGACTTTTGTCCACCTCGGCGATTCTAAGAAACTCTTTGGACATTGAAGTGAGAGGCAACTTAACGCAGCGACTTTTTCCCGTCAAAGGAGCCCCTTACAATCAATGGCGTCCGGCGATTCTAATGACCTTCCCTAGCGTGACAATGCAGGGAGTAGTTCCACAATGGAGAGAGGGGTCTGTCCCTGACCATGGAAAGAGGGGATTATCCCCTTTCATCTACCACTCTCTGCTTTGTCACTCCAGCAGGGTGATAGATTCGGCCGAAGCCATTGGCTGGAAGAGGGCTTTGACGGGGAAAAGCCGCTGCTTTCTTAAAGGGGTGGAGACACCAAATTTGCGTTTGGCGCGCTATTTGTTTCAAGCGTTTCTTATTGCTCTACGAAGCATGATACGCACTTGAAGGTTCACATATTCACCGTGAATAATTTAATATCGCATTTTAGGTAAACGATTTTCGGTTTCGGTTTCAGAACGTCGAGTTGGACAGTGACGTCACAATCTAGGATGGTCAACTACTTTGCCTGGTCACGTGGGCCCACAAAGTTGCGGGTCCGCGCGTGGTTTCGCGTGAGGATGCGAAGCACTTTGTAAAATTCCGGTAAGCATGGCTAGTTCGGCAATACGTTCGCAAAAACTAACCGAGCGAGTGGCGGTTCGCAGCAAATGAAGCTCGCTGGTGCGTCAACTGCGCTCACGTGGCTCGTTACTCGTGCCTCATGGCTGCGGCTGTGCCCCGCTCATCGTACGTCACTAAAACTTTGGTTACTCTACCAGTGCAGTGACGTCAGCGTTGATTGCACTAGCGATGGGTCTAGATCGGGAGAGTGAGCATTTAGGGAGTCTTTGGAACCGAATTAAAATATTTTTTAAACGTTTGCTGTGTCAACACCTGGCTGTGAGTGCCCTTGCGTACAGAGGAATCCCGTAGCAGGCTTTTTATAACCTCAAAATTTGGTGTCTCCACCCCTTTAAGTTGTGTCAGACTATATACCATAGCAGCGGCATCTCGTTCTACAGGATGAAGCAGCACTGGGACTCGAACCCTAAGGCGGAATCCTGTTGGTTTGGCCACGTGATGATGAGGGATGAATAATATGTCGGAAGAAGGGCAACAGAGATGGACATCGAGGAGGAGGGTTGCGGGAAGGACCAAGGAAGATGTGGAGATAACTGGTGGACAGATATCTTCGGGAGAAGTTGTCAGCTAATACAACTAAGGGCATGAAGAAGTAGAGGGCAACCATTAGAAACAGCGACTCCTCATAGACACGCGGAATAAGCAGAAAGAAGGAAAAAAATAAAGCGGCAGTGCCGATGTCCATCGATAGGTAATACGCCGAAGGGAAACTAATGGTATCCAATCATCTCGTATATATCAGTGTCAACTAAATCAAGGGTATGTAGCTTGTGTATACGTCCTCTCTAGTTATCAAGTGAACGGCGTTGTCGTCGTATATAGGGCACTGAACGAAAAATAATCACAGATAGACGCCGTGTTCGATTTCTGATAAACCGGCAAGCGCAAATTGACTGCGCGTGCACCCGTGGAATGGAAGAAAGAAGCAAAAGCGGATGCATTGCGCCTCTGACCGATGGCGAGCAAGTCCACGGGAGAAGCTGCGGAGAACGGGTTGTGAGGGGTTCAGTGCATATCTCAACGGAGAAGCCCATCCATTCTTCTAGGTTATCATCTACGCCTGCAAATACACGGGTACTCTCCTCTGTTAACCAAATGAGGTTAGGCTTGTATTGGAGAGGTGCGCTCCCACTAAATTCCGTGTGTTAGAACGCAAGCTAAGTAAGGGGCGCTCGTCGTCCGTTTCACGCGTCCGGCGTCCGCACAGGTGCACAGCGCAGGCAGACTTACTTTTGCACAAGTTCATTAGAGGTCACACAGATACACCTGTGCGCCTCCTAGGAGAGAAGGAAGGAAGGACGGAAGGATAAATTTGAGCGGAAGCGGGAGACTGGACACGTGGAAAATTAAAATGCATCCCTAAACGCTTTTTATGTACCAAAAAAAGAGCTAGCTCTCAGTCTTGCCTGCCCATACAGATGGCGCCACTTGTAGAAACGCCAGAGGAGAGCTCTCTTGCACGCCACAACTCAGCCTCTACATCCATCTGACTGTGCACAGTGCAGACACAAATCCACATCTTTGCGAGCGTGAAGCAGCGACATACAATGATTATAAATGAGTAGGAAGGAGCAACCGTTTAAAACACTCGCCTCCAGTGGATAAAAACCAATCTGTTCCATTAATTTATAAGCAAATTAACAAGGGGCATGCAATGCGAAGGCTTTCGGACGTTCTGGAATGATGCACTTTCTGAGCGATAAAGTTTGCCTAAGCGGCTTCTCAGATTGCGTAACAGGCGATACACCGAAGTATCCGCCAATCCCACCAAATGCCAGCGCTCATGTAATAAAAATCTTCCCGGTATAGAGCCTTCAGACAGATTACACCATTCGAAACGCTCAAGAAACAGCAAGCGCATTTTCGTAAGAAGGAGGACTGCGCCGAGCCGACTTATCGAATGAAACGCGCAACAAGTCGGTGAACCTAAGCACGTCCATACTACCCGAGTCAGCGCGGCCATATCCGGCAATATATACTGGAAAAAAAAGTAAACGCGCGCACGACTGTTGCGTACTGCGAAGCCCGATTCCGGCTCCTTCCTTTACTTGCTTTTTTTTTTCGTATTCTGATTTTGTGTCTGTTTTGTTCCCACTCTCAGCGTGCACCGCGAGGATGTAGAGGCCCCGCGGGCATCCTTTCCGAGATAAGCGCGGCAGCCCGTGTTAACGAACGCCACGACAGGTTTCGGGTTCGACACTCTCGCGCTGACCGCCGTGGCAGCACAAACAGGGCGACATCGAAACGCCAACACGTCCCTATCGCGGGCCCGCGCGCGGAGAGCTATCTGAGCACCGCGAGCGCCATTTTCCGTCCACAACTGCGCGGAGAAGTCCTTCTCAGGAGGCAACGTTTTGCTACGAGTTTGGTAAACGCCAGGAAGTCAGTTTTACTAGTGCTATAGCATTAAAAACCTCATCGGAGAAAAAATACGGCGGCGACTGGCGTCGTCTGCCATAAAATTATCTGATTGGTAGACGGGGTGTATGACGTCAGGAGACCACGTGACACTGCCGAGGAGTAAGGTGCACTGACAGTTCTCAAGGGGCAGTAGTTGGCAATGACGGAGAAGGCAAAGCAAGCCGCGCGGACTTCAGACTTTAATGCCATCGCATTCTCAACGCGTAATGTGGATGTGTGTCCCCCTAAATTTTGCTTTATTTTTTTCGTTGTGCAACATTGCTTTCGTCAAACACGCGGTATAGAGAAATGCGTAGTCACGTGCAGGGTTGAGCGAACCGCTGTGTGGCGTCCCGACCTCATGCACTCATGTGCTGCACATGAAGGGAACCAAGAGAGAGAGGGAGAGAGAGCAATGCCCATTGCGGGGTTACTCCACAGTGGGAAATGGAAAGGGCTGAAAGAGAGGGCGATGATAGAAACTGGTGGTGACATAATGCAATGATCTACGTGGAGTGTCTAGGACATATCGCACACGTCCGCGGAACCGCACGAATTGACACGCTCTAGCAAGAGCACAAGCGTCAGTACACACAAACACGAAGAGAAAGGGAGTTAAGCCCCGCATACCATACCATACCATACCATACCATACCATACCATACCATACCATACCATACCATACCATACATACCATACCATACCATACCATACCATACCATACCATACCATACCATACCATACCATACCATACCATACTCTAAGGAGTTATGCAAATAGCATTGATAATTGTGACGTTCTAAGAAACCTAGATCTGCTAGCCGACATCTTTAACGTGCGTTGCCACACTCCTGCAGCAGAAGGCGTTTCACCGGCTATATGCTAGCTAAACGCCTTTATGACACCTTGCGACATCATCGGTACTAATATCTCGGTACTGATCACCTTACGAATGACTGGCAGATTTATTTTATTTATTTCAGTATACTGCAAGCCAGAGTTGGCCCAAGCAGGAGGGGCATACAACTAAAAAAATTTCTAAAAGAGCATCAGCTACAACACCGCGAGTCAGTAAACAGGACACAAATCCAGAGTCATCAAACAAGATACTAGGAGCCATACAATAAGTTCTTGAGCTCCTTCTCAAAATTTCTAGACTTACATAGACCCGAAGGAAGGCCATTCCACTCCGCGACAGTGTTCGGAAAAAAACTGTTCTTAAACCCACTAGTTCGTGCAAAAATTGGTGCTAATGACTGCTCATGTACATGACGTGTTCTCCTAGTGCTCGCCAGCTTCACGCAATCAGGAAGATCTGCCTTCAAATTTCTAGACATGTAATTATGAAGCAGTACTAGACGGGTAACTTTTCTTCTTATTGCCAAGAACTGTAAATTACTCTTTCGAATTAATGCAGTTGGAGAGTCTATCCTTCTATATTTCCCATGAATAAAACGAACTGCTTTTCGCTGAACACGCTCCAGTTGAGCAATGTCTTTCTTGTTATGCGGGTCCCACACTGCTGCCGCATATTCAAGTCGGGACCTAACACAAGCCTTGTATGCAGTGATTCTGGTACTCACGGGAGAGTTTCTGAGTTTTCTTTTAATAAACCATAACTTCTTTACTGCTGATGAGCAGATGTCAGCTATATGAGTGGACCAAGTAAGTTTGTTCGTGAGGGTTACTCCGAGGTACTTATAGCTTTCTACTTCTAAAATGGGATGATTGTGAAGTATATAACTGTGAATTCTGGGTGCTTTTTTTCTTGTGATTCTTAATAATACGGTTTTGTTTGGGTTAATATCCATGCCCCAGCGCTCACACCAGTCTGCAATTGCTAGCACAGTTTTTTGAAGTGACAAGTGGTCAGAATCACTTACTACCTCTTTAAAAATTATACAATCATCGGCAAACAGCCTCACCTCTACATCCTTTTCAACAATATCCACTAGGTCATTCACATAGATTAAAAATAACAGGGGTCCCAAGACACTGCCTTGAGGAACCCCTGAAGTCACATGCAGCATGTCAGAACAAGAGTCCTGGATTGCTACAAATTGCTGCCTATCTGTAAGATAGGCATGCACCCACTGAATTATAAAAGAGGGAAGTCCAATCGATTGAAGTTTAAACAATAATTTTCCGTGAGGCACCTTGTCAAATGCTTTACTAAAGTCAAAAAATAAGACGTCTGTTTGTCCGGAAGCATCCAGGACTCTTGAAAATTCATGCACTACAGATAAAAGTTGGGTAACAGTAGACATACCTCTCCTAAAACCATGTTGGTAAGCTGTCAAAATATTACGGTCCTCTAAAAATTTTACAATATAACAAAAAATAGCATGCTCTAACAACTTACAGCAATTGTTCGTCAATGAAACAGGGCGATAATTGGTAACTAGTTGGCAGTCACCTTTCTTAAGAATAGGGACAACTCGAGCCTTACGCCAATCAGACGGTATAACACCTGTTGTCAAAGACAAGTTAAACATATCAGTTAAGTATTGAGATATTTGTTCCGCGTAGCGTTTAAGAAATGAATTCGGAACACCATCGGGTCCGGAAGATTTTTTTGTGTTAAGTTTAAGTAACATTGCTAAAACTCCTTCGCGACTAATTATCAGTTCGTTACTACAAACAGAAGAATAATCATTACTACAAACACACTGAGGTTTAAAATCATCTAGCTTCGTGAAGACACTCTGGAAGTAATTGTTAAAATGTGTTGCAATCTCATTAGCGTCTGTTATAGTCACCTCGTCAATTTTTATCTTCGTGATTTCGTGCCTGGAAGGATTCAAATGGCGCCAGAACTTTGATGGGTCCGACCTCATGAACTCTTCAAGCCTGTTTTTGAAAAAGCTATTTCTGGCTTCTCTTACTTTGTCTGTCATCTTGCTTTTTAATGACTCAAACAGTGGAGTTCCTGTCCTGTGCTGTTTCCTAAGTCTTTTAAGTTTCCGTTTAACATGAATTATCTCTCGATTAATCCAAGGATTTTCACTGCGTTTAACGACTTTCTTGAGCGGAACAAATTTGTCAATACAAAACATAACTGCATTGCAGAATTGTGTCCAACAACCCTCAACATCACTGGTAACAGAGCTAAGGTGACATTCCAAATAATCAAGAATCGCGACATCATCAGCTCTGCTAAAATCTCTGAAGCTGATCACTTTAACGGTTTTTTCGGTCTTATCACCAGTGATTTTCCCGCAAAAGCATATTAATTTGTGGTCGGAGATGCCGCGCTCTACGTGAACAGTGCCATTACTGAACGACTCGCTCACAAACAACAGGTCCAAGATCGCTGATCCCCGTGTACAGTCATTCACAATCTGTTCAAGATTGAGCGAGAACATCATATCTAAAATGAAATCATTAGACGAAGAGAGGCCATAGTTCAAGTCATTCCAGTTAACAGACGGCAAATTAAAGTCACCGGTAATAATTATATTCTTACCACGAAATTTCAGCAAATAATCGTATAGCTTGCACAAAAACAAATCATCCGAGTCCGGCGCACGATAAACTGCACAAAGAACAAACGTGTTCCCCCAAATAGAAACCTTCAAACACAAACTTTCATGGTCTTCCAACTGGTCGATTTCAAAGACATCGATACTGTTTTTTAGAATGATCGCTACTCCCCCACCACGGGAAGCCCTATCTCTTCTTTGCATTTTATATCCTGGTGGTATAATCTCATCATCTCTAATCATATCGTGCAACCAGGTTTCAGTTAGCACGCAGATGTGCGGATCATACTGCAATAACACGTGCTCAAGTTCATTCACCTTATTAACTATACTTCTAGCATTCAGAGAAATCAGACGGAGCTGGTGTGACTTTCGTTGCTAGCCTTGGGAAAGCGCACTGCACAAATCAGGAACCAAACAGATGTCACAAAAATCAGATGTCTCAACGTCAGTACACACAAGCGCAAGGCAAAAGGTTTGACCCTTACAACCGCCTTCATTTTCTTGCGAGTGCTTTCTCTCAGGACATCCAGCAATGGTTCCCTTGTCACGTGACCCCGACTCCGCGTATCAGGTGACTAAGATCACGTGGATACAGGATGCGTAGTCCTAGCGACCCGCAGCTGTATGGCTCGCCTGGACGGGCAGAGGTGAGCGCTGCAGGGGGCCCGTCCCCTTCCCCTCTTCCAGCAAGCGTCGCTCTTGTCGGGCTACATATCTGCACGCCCCATTGGAAGCCGATCGTGAGACGCATATCCACGAACCGGCCAGCCGCACGCACTTGCCTCGCAATACCGTGCAGCACTGTCGCAGGCGCTCAAAAGAAGTTGCTGCAATCCGCAAACGACAGAAAGTGAAGCCATGCGAGCGTTGCGCATCAACTGCGTATCAGCGCACGCTTCAACGCCGGTTAATCTCGACGACTTCCAGGAGGTCGTGCAGGCGGTAGTGAATACTTTTCTTTTTTAATTCCGAAAAGCACTGCAGGATTTGCACGCCAGATTTTTCATCGACCCAATTTTGTCTCCGCAGCGCTCTTCAACTGTATAACAGGTCAGGTCTATGCTCATTTGGATAACATACCAGAGTAACCATGCATGTCTTTATAAGCGCATGGTTGACACAAGGCCGCGGAACGTGGAGGATAAGTTACCCATGCTATTCAGGCGAAGCCCGGAAGAAGAGGAAGATGGAAAAGAGGCGCAGTAGATGAAGAAGAAGGTTTGGTTTGGTTTAACAGAGTACACTGCAGATTTGGTTTGGTTTGGTTTATGGGGTTTAACGTCCCAAAGCGAATAAGGCTATAAGAGACGCCGTAGTGAAGGGCTCCGGAAATTTCGACCACCTGGGGTTCTTTAACGTGCACTGACATCGCACAGTACACGGGCCTCTAGAATTTCTCCTCCAAAGAAATTCTAGACGCCGTGGCCGGGATCGAACCCGCGTCTTTTGGGTCAGCAGCCGAGCACCATAACCACTGAGCCACCGCGGCGGCTAGATGAAGAAGTAGATGGTCTTGGTAGAATACACGTGCTTCTATGGGAGGTCCTTCAAGAAGAAGTGCATAGCGAAGGCTCAGTGACCTGCAACTATTCCAAACGCGATCACTGGGAATTCATGCCTCCAGCAGTTACGCCCTGCGCTTCGAAGGTGTATCTGCCCAATAAACATTGAAACTCCCTTGGAGGTCCCATGGACGTCCACAGCACGTGCGCAGGACGTACAAGGGGGTTTTAGTGCTCATTGGGCGGAAATATTTTAACAAACAAGGCTCCGCTGACAGCTCAGTCGCCTGCAGCTTGCGACGTCGCTGCACTGTACTGAAACTGCGCTGTTCCTTCGCTGCAGCTCACGCACTCTCTCAGTAGTTGGGCGCCCCTGCATCAGCGCAGCGTGTGCGTGCGTGTATGTGCGGCTGTGCAAGTGTCGATACTCTATCTCACGCGAGGCGCGCTGCGTTGAATTTCAAGTAGGGCGTTTAGCGCGATGGCGGCGCCTCCGAAGGCTGAATCGAAGATCGGTAGCGCCTTCGGAGCGGACCGGTATGCCACGCCGCAGCGGAGCGTTGCTCGGTCGCTCGGCGACGTCGAAGCCTGCGGAAACCAACGAAGAACAAAGACGCAGCGAGGAGGACGGCTGCGGACGCTGGGAAGGTCCTGTTCCAATTAGAATAAAGCTCGAGTGAAAGACACTACGACTACACGAGGGAGTTGATGGTCACGCTAGGCCACATTGGTTTTCGAAGAGCAAGAAGGAATAAAAATATATAAAAGAAGTCTTAATGGACGGATCTTATCAACCGAGGCAGCTTTAAAATGTGCTTTGAGGCGATGCGGGCGACACAGGCGGGAGGCGGGCGTGTAGTTTCCCACCAGATCACGCGCGTCGTGTGCTTTGCGAGACGAGACGGTCAAGGTGGGCCTGATAGCGTTTTGGGAACCTGCTTTGCTGATGTTTTGTGCCAGTTAGGTCACTTTACTTCAAAATATACTAGTGTCGCAGCCCATAAACAAGACTGGTCACGGGAACTGCGCGAGTCAGTATTTGAACTAAAAATTACAGGAGGAGTGTGAAAAAAATAAACAAAAAAACAAACTTGAGGAACACTTAATGTACCTTAAGAGTGGAATGCGATAGTATTAATGATCCCCACTGTTGCTCCTTTGGTATTTCTGTGTCATTCCTCGTGCGTTTCGGGGTTGCTCCACAGACACTCATTAGCACTCGACCGGTCCATTTCGATCATTTCGGTCCATTTCGGCCTCATTGACAGTATATCGCAGTGGTCAAGGGCGTTACACAGGTTGGTTAGGTGAAGTATGCCGTATGTGAAATTTAGCGCTAAAAACAAAAAATAAATAGAGAAGCCATTATCATACATGTTGGTACGTCCACAGGGCTAAGATTCAGCTCATTCGCCTTCCGCCAGCAACTGCAGCAGCCCATTCAATACACCGCGAAGAAGGTTAAGTAAGCAACTGCTGTGAACGTCTTAATCATCAAGCGCCAGCACGGTCGCGCCCCCTTTCGGGTGTTGAGTAAGTTAGCTGCCATGCATAAAGTCATGACAGCGCGGTATACGTTGCGTTCGTGATCGCACTGTCTGGTCTGCACTGTAGGCGTGTCGAGAGAAAGCGCTCGAGAAACACCAGCACATATCACGCAAGGAACTCTCATTGAGCTGTACGATGGAAAACCCGTTGCATAAGCAAAGTGTAAAGTACACAAGCCCCATCAGCGCGCGCGCGGTCAACCCGGGAACGCCTCGCGAATACATGGGCAAGCTCTTAGCATTCAGGACACGGTAAAATTGTTTGTTTGGGGCGGCCAGGCGTAAGCGTGCGTGGAGGCGCGCTCACTCTTCGACACCTGCGGAGAAGACATTCGCGTTCGCATTTTGACCACTGTGCGAGCCGCCGCCGCCGCTTAACGTGCAAATGAGAAGCAACGTGACGGAAGATGTATCGCGCCCGAGCCCTGGCGCAACATCGAGTAGGACGCGCGCACGGCGGGTTGGCTGATTGCGATTCGACTCCGAGGCTGGGAAAGTGGCACAACGTATACACTTTGCGTTCAATTACCCGCGGCATCTTTCCATGCCGACCTCCCCACCGCTTATGCCGCGGCGAAGCCGAGGTTTTAAATGTGACAAGGACTGTCTGCCTCGGCTCGCACATACTCAGCACGAATGTGATTGCCACACGATTAAGTACGTACTCGATACTTTTTTAATGCCAAAGCATTACTATAGGCTATGTTGTGTCCGTAAAACGTGTCCTCAAAATGTGTCGATGATTAGACAGCAACGAGTCCCAGTCATTAGTCATCGGTTATCAACATTAGTCATTAATTAACGATCTTAATTAATGGTCGCGATCAATTACACTAATTAACGGTGTTAATTAACGATGAAGTTAATTCGTTTAATCAGTTGGGCTAATTCATGAGACCATGTGACGTCATAAGAGTGTGACGTCATCGTATATCTGATGACATCACGCCTACAACCAATCAGAGTACAGCAACAAAAAAAGTACACGTCACCGAGTGGTAGCATCGGAGATCGAAGAGTGGCAGTCGGGTTTAACGGAGTGGGTAAGTAGGTGTAGAAAGGCGTCGACTAGGAGCCACCAACGTCGCGGCAAGCGATAATGCTTTATCATTTCCCCAATGCAGTCTCTGCAGCGACACCCAAGTTTTCAAAAGTTTTCGGACCGCTTCATGGCGTCTGTTTCACCGTTTCAGCTTTGGACGAAGGGATCTCAGACTCGAAGCCTTGCTAGCGATGTGGATAGGTGACTACTTGGCATCTTCTCCGTTCTTGTTCGTTCCTCACGTTCTTGGCAATGCTTCGAGCCCGCATCATATGACAGACTGCGCTAGGATAAACTGGCGCTGTTCAGAGCTGATTCATCGATCCTTTAACTTGCTATCCGTTCCTTAATTCCAGGCTAATTCGTGGCTCATCAGTGAGTCGCTCATAGGATTAGGTAATTGCCGCTTAGAAACTTAGAACCTATTAATCAATATATTCGGTCTAATGGGAAAGCTTGCCGTGTTCACCGCTGTTCCTCACGCACCGCTTATGACTCCCAGTAGGCCACGTGATTTCTCGCACAAACACTCAACATCTGAAGTGGCACCAAACATTGTTATGTAAGTTGTAGTAACGTTACATGTTATACTAGGAAGCTGATTTTAATGTTAGAAATTAACAAATATAAAGTATGTTGTATCGTAAAGATTAGGTTATTATTCAAAGCAGACACTATGCCAATTCTGTATTCTAATCGTTATTATAATGTTAACAATTATCAGATAGTGTTATATATTAACGTTTGAGCCCCGCCACTTTAATGTTGTCTTCCAAATGTTATTATGGGTTTAAATAATAATTTATGAAACATCATTAAAATATATATTTAAAGCACTGGTTGTCAGAACTTTACCCTGTGATATTAAAGTTGTTCTTCAACTAGCAATACTTTTCAATAAATCTCTAAGAATGCGCCTTCCATAGACTGCAAGCACATTCCTATTATTTTGTTAAAAAACTTTGCTTGTTACCCATTCACCACTCTCACACATGGGAAACGCTTCAATAATGGATATATATGTGCTTGTCTCCATGGCATCCGTTCGGAGGGGAGTGAGCTGCATGTAATGGTGTACTGTAGAACTCAAGTGTCGCCCTCGTTATTGGTTCCTGCAAAGTGTTGGTTAAGTTGTGTACCTCCACAAGTAGCGGGCCTGCTTGCTCTTGCGAGATGAGTTTACCATTCTAGAGAAAGCTGCATTTATACCGTTTAAATGTTTAAGTACGGTTAGGGCGCGGTTATTCCAACGTTTATTTGTAACATTCCAGTAATGTTAGAAAAAAAAAATCAGGGGGCACTTTGGCTGTCTAAAGTGCGTAGAGGCGAAAGCGTTTCCGCACCACTTTGACTGCTACTGTGGCACTGGTGGCGTCACATGTAAATGAGTACTAAATACTAAGTGATGACAAATCACTAATTATGGTTAATTACTGATTAATGTATGAATACTAATTAACTGCTAATTAATGACGCTTAAACTTTGCCTTTAGGAGTGGAACGCGACAGCTTGTTGTAGCGCTGCCAGGGAGTCCACGGAACGCCACCACCCGTTCGGCGCGATGCCTTGCCGTTTGAAGGCAACGCTTTTTGAGGAAAGGAAATGGCGCAGTAATTCTCTGTCATCTCGGTGGACACCTGAACCGCACCATAGAGGAAGGGAGGAAGTGGGAGTGAAAGAAGAAAGACAAAGATGGCCCGTAATTAAGAAAATGAAAATTGTATTTGAGGAAAGGAAATTACGCAGTAACTGTCTCACATATCTCGGTGGACACCCGTCAAAATTCAGGGGGAGAGGGTGCACTTTTTTGACCTAAAGTGCGGTCACTGATGTGTGGTTAAGATGTTAAGCTTCGCCTCTAAGAGCGGAACGCGACAGCGTCTTGCAACGCTGCCAGGGAGTCCATAGAACGCCATCGCCCATTCGGTTCTACAGCCTCGCTCGTCGGTAAATTGGTTTTTGAGGAAAGGAAATGTATCTGTCTCTTATATCTCGGTGGACACCTAAACCTCGCTGGAAGGGAAGGGAGGAGGATGGCAGTGAGCGAAGATACCGTATTTACTAGACGCGCCTTTGTTCATTCCAAACCATCCAGCTGGCATGGCTGAGTGGACAATAAAGAAAAAAAAAAAGCTGGCATGGCTGAGTGGATAGCATGCTCGTCTCGCACTCCGAAGACCGGGGTTCGATTCCTGAGCTCGACCAATTTCCTACTCGGTTTTACCTATTTATATGGCCTGACTAGAAAAGTTAATTAGGCTAATTGGGCTATTAAGCAGTTAACTAAGCTCAGTCCCACTTACTTGGAGCATCACTATATGATCCCTTCAATTGGTTGCCTGGTTACTAGCCAAAGTACAATTGCCCCGTTTGAAATTGGCGCACTGTGACGTCACGATCGTTTCGACCAACTGAAAAGCGTGACATTTCTGTCGACAACTGCTGCTTACAACGATGAGACATTAAAGGCTTTCGCCTTAAAAGGAGATTAAGCACAATGGAGTAACGTTTGATCCGAAACAAAAAGCAACACCGCTGTGACGTTTCGGTGCATCCTAAGATGTCCCGTTGGCTTCGCTCCCAGGTGACGTGACGAATTCGGTTACGCACAGACAGCTCTTCAAGTGCATCCGTACTGTTTTGTACAGCCTATCGCTAGTGAAACGTTGCTGAGGTTGTAATACTGCATCTGGGAGCGCGCTAGATCAAGGGAAAGAAGGACTGGATGTGTCAAGCGCTGAACGCCGGTTAGGTTAACGTTGTACACGTAATCTTGGTCATGGATAAAGGAAGTATGCCAACAGTGCATTTTATAATGCCACGTCCACAAAAAGCATATCCTGCAGTCGGATACAGCTGAAGTCTGCAGTGAAGCTCCGCCCACATTCACGACAACCGCAAAAAATTCCTCCACGACAAAAAAGGAGTCCGTTGTTAAAACTTTTCTTGTTACCGAAAAGTAAACTTTTCGTGTTACCGGCTCAGTGGTTATGGTGCTCGGCTGCTCACCCGAAAGACGCGGGTTCGATCCCGGCCGCGGCGGTTGAATTTCTTTGGAGGTGAAATTCTAGAGGCCCGTGTACTGCGCGATGTCAGTGCACGTTAAAGAACCCCAGGTGGTCGAAATTTCCGGAGCCCTCCACTACGGCGTCTCTCATAGCCTTAGTCGCTTTGGGACGTTAAACCCCATAAAGAAGAAGAAGAAGAAGAAGAAGAAACAAGAACCTAACCACCGGAATAAATTACAAGCTCAAGAATTTTTATGTGTATGGCTTGATTAACAAAGTCAAATATTAAAAAGCTGACGCCTTGTTTAACAGGATCAAATGTCAAAAAGCTGACCCCGTTTACTGTTGTGATTGGACAGCGGAGTAACACAGAACGCTGCGTACTATGGCACATTGTCCCCTGCTGCTTTTTTAAAATTTGTATCCTACTGCAGCACGCCCAAAATGAAGCAGTTTTGTGCGCTAGTCCCGTCACTCTATCGGTCGCCATGCGTAATTACGAGCGTATGAGCCTGCTACGGACTAGGCTGAGCTCTTTCGCTTTGTCGAATACTGGCCCGTGGGACCTTTAGCGTGTGTTGCAGCTACATATCCACTAAAATCCATTTCCCAGCCGCTTCTGGATCAACAGAGGGCAATAGAGATCGTCGACGGCCTTCAGAGGGACGGTCCCTGTTAAAAAAAAAACTCCAGAAGTTTTCGCTGCTCCAGGGGGCTAAAGAGACAGGGATAGCTATTTCAGAACTCTCACGAGGCCGCCCACGCCCCAAACCCTGTCGGATCATCGTCATCATCACCATCACCAACCTAACCATGGATACTTTAGGACAGACGCACTTCCCGCTGGCCTACAGTTAACCCTGCCTTGTGTCGTCTTGGAATACACTCCGTTATACTAAGGAACCATCGGTTACCTGTTGCCCTCATTATATGCCTTGGCCACATTACATGTCCTCATCTTGATTTCATGGAACATGTGATGACAGATTGGTGTATTCTCGAGAGTGGCCACACCCTGGTACATGTCGTTCATGGCTCAGGCCCACCTGGGCATCGTCGTCCTTGGGCAGTGTAGGCGAATGCTAAAGATCGCGGTTAAAACGTGCTGCAAACGGCCTTTACCGCGGTGAAAGTTTACAATACAGGTATCGTTGTAAAACTGGGATATTCATCTGACATTGAAAGCTGGCAGCCGAGCAAAGCTTTCGGACCACTTGAAGCGCGTCCTGACCAGAAGACTACGGCTTATTCTGCACTCCTGAGTGGTAAGGTCACCTGAAGACAGTATGTGAAGTTTTTCTCGCTGCACGGAAACACAGAACCCATAATTTCAGTGGATAGCTCACCTTTCCGAACGTCTTCCAAACGAGGTGGTGTCCTGTCGAGTTGCAACTTAAACCTCTCCGCTCATCCCGCAGCACGATGGGTGTCCGGCTTCGCCGCTTGTAGAGTCTAACGTAGCGAGAGGCGAGGCCTTTAAGAGCTAGGAATCCAAGCGTCACGCGAACTTCGCGGGTAAACGCACGGTGGCATATGACTCGCAGGACCAAGCGGACGCAGTGTGGTTTCGTTTGCACGAGTTCCACGAATGAAGGCTCGGGGGTGGGCGATGCGGCATCGATTTTCGGGGTGGTGGCTCCCGGCCTTCTAATTCGGGGGGCGGACCTCGCGCTCTGAGTCCGCCAATCGAACTCCGGCCGCGGTGATGGAGCATCTAGGATTTACACTTGGGACATTGTAATGCACGCCGTACTCACGCCTCCTCCTCGGGTGTGCGACCATGCGCGATTGTGCGGCAGCGGTGATCGCAATACTGTTGTGTTTCTACCCCCCCCCCCCCCCCTAACTCTCTTTGTGTGTTCCCGTCACACCTGTGTCCACTTAGGCCATGCCCAGAGGCAGTGCGTCGTTCTGCGAAAGTGGTCTTCATGAAGCACGTGCTCCCATGCCACCTCATGACAGGTGGAAACGAACAAGAGGGAGGTATTCAACTCCTGGATTCCTGGTACCACCACTTCTGCCAAACTGCCACGACGTGTCTTCCGGAGTTCCCCTTTAACGGCACCCAAGGCACCCAAGTATTGACCTTGCGACATTGTGTGCATCTGTCAAGGTGACATGTCTCAACGCCAGCTGCTACCTGCGGAGACGAGCGTCCGCCAAGCGCCTACCATTCAACCGGTTCTAGCTCTTTTGTCAACCGCGGGGTGACGCCGCGGCAGGTGTTCGCATTTGAGGAATTTCCTTGGAACAAAGATATATATCCACCTGGCCGGAAACGACTAGCACGTCAACAGGCTCTTATGGACATTTCCGATTATCCACGGGCCTCAGCGGATGAAGCGAGGTGACGACGCGGCAGGTGTTCGCCCATCTTGTTTCCTCGAGACAAGATATGAAATCCACCTGGCCTGACGGGCCACTTCCGACTATTCAGGGGCCTCAGCCGAGGAAGACGACGAAGCGGTGAACGACCTTGGAGCACCCGGACGAAGTCCCTACGATTGGTTGAAAAAGGCGGGAAGATCTCGGGAGGGGCTATTTAAAGCGCTCAAGCCGTTCATCGAGAAGCGATTCCCGGAGCGACTCCCTGAGCGATCCGCTCAACGTTTCCTGAGACTTCTCAGTTTTACCTTGTTTGTCATTTTTGTAAATAATCATGTAAAAATGTAAATACAGTTTTTCCTTCATTTTCCCCTACTCCCCGTCTCCGGCCCTCGTCCCTTCCTCCTTCGGCACTGCGGCGGTGCGCCTGGACCCGATGCCTGGTGGGACACGCTACTAGTACGGCAAAACATATCAATACGTACTGACTGCAATGAGAACGCGGCTGCGAAAGGCATTCTTCCGTAAGGATTTTCCGTAAGGATTTCCTACGTCGCCTCGACGGCACTGAGTAGAGGATGCAAATAGACACACAAAATTCACCCGTGCCCTGATCTGCAAATGACTGAACCATATAAAAATAAGACACGAAAACAGTACAATTCTAACAAACAACAATAACTGAGGACGCATACGTGGCAGTGGCAATAATGATACTAATTTGAACGATTAACTGTGTCAGGAAGAAGAAAAAAAAGTCAGTATTGTTTATGGTAGTGACCAGAGCGACTGGCATTCGCTTCCACTCTCTTATTGTTTAAACTAATTAAAATTTTAAAATATCTGTGCTGCAGCGATGCTGTAATAATTTTTTTTTCGTTGTGGTATTCACTATGTCAGGGGTCTCAAACTGATCTCATCATGTGGGCCGCATTGGCAAACTTTCGTTTTCCGTGGGCTAGGGTATATGGGGATGAAAGAGGAGGAAAATGGAGAGTGCAGCGCCCCCTCATGTCGCCTTTGTCACCTTCAATTCTTCTGCCGCCTCTGAAGCAGCGAAATTCACACACTGACACCGAGTTGACGATAGTAAGAAGTTGGGACATCACTAGCACTAAATTTAGACAGAAAGCATACGTAGCCGCTGACTTACGAGTATGACACTGTAAGCAACCAGCCAGGAAGACTAGTCGAGCTAGAAATTCGTGTTTTTTTTTTATGCATTCCCAATTCCTACCAGTGCCAACCAATGCGGTCCCCTCTGCCGCTTCTAACAGATAACAGCCTGCATTTTGACCATGCCGAACCTGACGTTTGCGTGTATTGTGTCGGTATTGGTATTCCATTATGCTTACAGCGAATTACTGTACTCTTCTACAAGTGTAGGGTGTCAGCGGCAAAAAAGTTGCGAGCCCTGTATGCGAAACGCCACCCCCTTCAAACCTCTCTGCACTGCAAGGCTCCATAGTGCGACACCGCAGTCTTCAAAATCGGAACGGCCTTATTCAAATCAGTCCAACATTAGTTTATGGTAGTCTAAGCAATAAACTCATTTCAAAGCAAAACCTGAACTCACGGACTTAGTATTACCACTGCGTCTATCTTGAACACATTTCGCCTTGTAGTCTTCACGATCACGTTTAAACTCATGAAAAAATGGCAGACGATTTAGCGTGCGTAGGCCAAACGCGAACTAGGAGCGCTAGAGCTTCGATTTCTGTTCGAGGCTAGGTTTTAAAGGTCAAAGCATCAATTGTTTATTATAAGCACATCGAAACTTGTTACATAAGTGAAAATACAGAAGAAGGTCCCATCGTTGCTCGCTGAAAAGGTCAAGCAGTCTTCAGACCACGATCGACGAAGTCGGACCTAAGTTCCGCCTTGAGGGTATGACGCAACAGCGCTAATGGGTCAATGTTCATACATGCAGAATTGGCCATTCTCGACTTAACGCTCATAAATTGCTGGGAGTCCTCGTACCACTCCTGGCGCAGAGATGCTGCAGTTAAGAGATGCGCCACTCCCCTGCGAGGGCCGGAGCTGGCGCTGGTGGGGCTTGTGCGACCCTGATTGCTCTTCCCGAGCAACCTCTCGCAGACTAACCATTAATTGAACTGCCGCCTGCGACGGTGGGGTGTTTGCTCAACATTCGGTGGGCAGATTGTGGTGACGTCACGAAGTCACGTGACCTAGGTGGCAGGTGGGCCACGTAGATCAGGTTGCCTAGAACCCGTTGGTCAGAGGGACCTCGCACACAACGGCTAAGTGGCGGAATGGAACATCTAGTGCTAACGCACTAAAAAAAAAAATGAGAGATAAAATAAAGCCATGGTCCCGAACGACATCAGACTTGATTGGTTCGAGCTCTGCTAAAGGTAGCCAGAAGTCTTAGTCAAGCTACCGCCTATTTCTCTTCGATTTTCGTCCAGAAATGGTTCGTCACAAGCTGTCACGGAATGGAGCAAATGAACGTTAAACCGCTAGCTGGCCTATCCCTGTAAGTCCCAGATTATGATGTACCGGGGCAGTCTCCATCATTAAAACAATAACTCTGCGCATCCCTGCGCACAATAAAACGAGAAAGCGTTGAAATACTTTTCCAGGGGATCTAAATATTAGCAGCACCATGCTTCCTATCCCGTTCAACCAGAGACGCATGGCTCGCAAAAAAGGGACAGCTAAAGGAAGCGAAATCTAAAATCTTCTTCAATGAAAACCTGACAGCACAGAACAAGGCGCTCTTTTGGAAAATGAAAAAAAAACGGCCAAGGAAAAAGAGTATGAGTTTGCCTGGTTGAAGAATGGAAAAATGTTTGTTCGTCGTGGCCCCCGCAGCCGAGTTATCAGGATTAGGACGACTAACGATCTGGATAAGATACGTTGAGTAACAGGCCGTATGCACAGCACGGTAACTGATAGCAGCACCCTTGAAAATGACAGCCTCGTTCGCATATTCTTATCATGATGCTGATTCGTTTAAACATTCCAAGCCTCTACGAGAAAAAAAATCAACTTTCCTTATTCCATCTCAATGCGCAAAGCCTTCGGAATAAACAGGATTCTGTAAGAACCCTCCTAAATGCACTAGACCATAAATTTGAATTTTTAGCTTTCACTGAAACTTGGTTTACCAATGATTATGATGTCATACAATTTCCAGGATACAAATGCGCATCAGTTTCACGGAGTAATAAGAGAGGGGGAGGTGTGGCCATTTATGTAATGAACCACCTAAACTATGTCACCATTGAAGATTTCTGTGTCATAGATCAGCACTTTGAGTGTGTCATGTTAAAATGTGTTGGTACCATATTTGCCGTTATATACAGGCCGCCTTCTGGATCACAGGCAATGTTTTTAGTATTTCTTGAAAATATGTTAGAACAGTGCATGCAGTTTAAGTCGCCTGTAGTTATTTGTGGTGATTTCAATATCGATCTCTTATTGCCTGAATCTAATCAGCAAAGGATGCTTGATATTTTTTTCTCGTTTGGTTGTGAAAATGTGATACATATGCCAACTAGAGTGACTGATATGTGCCGTACTTTACTAGATGTGTGCTTCACAAGCTACAAAAAGGATGATGTGCAAGCAGGTGTACTGATAGCTGATGTTAGTGACCATTTGCCGATTTTCCTGTCATTTAAACCATACTTTACAACACAGAGTCATTCCAAAATCAGTGCACCGATTACATATAGAATCATTAATGAAGCAAAGACCACAATATTTAGAAACTTAGTAGCAGAAACAAGTTGGGCAGAGGTTTTTCAACTATCTGACCCCGTTACAGCATATGACGTCTTTATTAAAAAAGTTACCGAGCTTTATAATCAAGCCTTTCCTACAGTACAATTCAAAAAGTGCAAAAAAGCCAGAAAACCATGGATAAATGCTGAACTTCTGAAAAGAATTAGAAATCGTGACAGACTATTTGCCTCTTTTATCAGAACGAAAAATATAGACAGTTTGATTGAGTATAAACGAATTCGTAACAAGTTAAGCTCTGATATTAAAAAAGCCAGGACCAGTTATTACGAACATAAGTTTACTGATATCTGCAACAACCCTAAACAGGTATGGAATACCGTAAACAAGCTAATGTCCAAAAATGAAAGAGACGGCATCTCTGAACTTGTTATAAATGGTGTGCCTTACACAGGGGCGTCGCTTGCTGACAAACTTAATGAGCATTTTCTCATATCAGGGGCTTCAAGTAAATCTCAGGCAAGTAACTGTGATTTTACATCGTATCTCACATCCAACATCGAAAGCTCAATGTTCATGTTTCCAACTACAGAATTGGAAATCTGCACAGTAATCAAAAACTTAAAAAGTAGCAGTGCATGTGGTGCTGATGATATTAAAGTTCAACCTATAAAATCCGTTAGTCACATGATTAGTGAGCCACTTACGCATATATGCAACCTTATTTTGAGTAGCGGAATATTTCCAGACAAACTAAAAATTGCAAAAGTCTCCGTCATACACAAGGGAGGCGATAGAAATGATATAAATAACTATAGGCCAATTTCGGTACTACCAGTCCTCTCGAAAGTAATTGAACAGGTTATAAACATCAGACTACTAAACTTCTGCAAGCGAAACGATATCATCGCAGAACAGCAATATGGATTTCAGAAAGAGAAATCTACTGAAATGGCGCTAATAAAAATTAAGGATAAGATAATAGACAATTTTGAGCAGAAAATATATACAATAGGTGTTTTTCTTGACTTTAGGAAAGCATTCGATTCTATCAAGCACCCGATATTGTTATACAAGTTATATAAATATGGCATTAGAGGCACGGCTCTCACATTAATAAAGAATTACCTCTCAAATCGTCAACAGTACACGAACATTCCGAATGCAAAGTCCAGCTTAGGTCTGATACATTATGGAGTTCCGCAAGGATCAATCCTTGGGCCGCTGTTATTTCTTCTTTATATAAATGATGTAATTAACGTGCCCTCTACACCAGAAATAGTACTGTACGCTGACGATACCAATGTATTCTTCTGCGGACAAGATCTGGAAGCCCTCCAAGTAGAAGCCAATATATGGCTGCAAAACTTATCCACATGGCTCCGCACTAACGAACTGCAGTTAAACACTAAAAAAACTAAGTACATTATATTCCGCGCACGTAACAAGTGCATTAAACAAGAAATACTGATTCAATTTTGTGATGAATCTATTGAACGTGCAATATCTCATAAATTTCTTGGCGTCCTATTTCACGAACATCTCGACTGGTCCCCTCACATTGAAAAAGTTCGCACAGGTATCTCTAGGTCCATTGGTATCATGTATAAATTAAAGGACCTTTTGCCTATGTGGCTAAAGAAACAACTATACTACACACTGGTACATTCGCGTTTCCACTATTGTCTTCTTGTTTGGGGCACAGCACCTAAAACAAGCATAGAAAACATATACTTATTACAAAAGAAATTTCTGCGACTAATGGATAATGCACCATACCTTAGCCACACTGCCCCATTGTTTAGGAAACACCAATTGCTTACACTGTGGAATGTTATAAACAAAAAGATAGCGTTAGCCACTTACCAACAAATGCATTCTGATCCTGCCGCCTTTTGTCATAAGTATCTCACGAAACCACACAGCTACAACATACGGCACATAAGTTATAATAAGGAAAAAATACGTACTAACTACGGCGCCCAGAAACTTAGCTACAGAATTTCCAGTTTTTTAAACGATCACCATCCTGCTGTAAACATTATTCAAGAAAGCAAATCATTGAAAGCTTTCAAAAATTGCATCACCATGTATCTGTTGTCACTCCAGGCATAACCACTTCTTTTTTTCTTTTTTATTCTGTTGTCTCTCATAGTACTTCTCCAACTGTAGATAAATGTTTAAGATGAAATTACTTCAGTTCACTGTTAACCAATACTTTCTGTATTTCCATTTCGTTTTTATGTCTATTTTACTCGCTGAATGTCTTGTGCTCTCGAATGGGAGCAAGAAGGGCGTGGACTCTTTGTCAGGCATCCTTTTGCCTTTTAGTCTGCGCCCTAGGCAACTGTACCATTGAGTTGTCTAAATAAACACTTTGACTTTGAGTTTCTGACTTCCTCTCTGGTGTACATCTCAAGAAACAAGATGAAACAAATTGCGTCTCTGTACGTTCAGCCTCGGTCAAAAGTCTTAATCGCCCCTATACTACATAGCACGCGCACGGGATTTCTCTGCTTGTTGAGCGGGCAGTGCAAGCCGAAGAACTAAGGCCATGTTTGCGCTTAGCGAGTAATTTTATGTAGCATTCTTTTTTCAGAGGCAAGGACAATGGTCTGATGCCGGTTGCTGCTGCAATAGTCTAATACGCTTGTCTGTGTTGCTGCCTTCCAGAAATGACTACAACAAAGTTCTAGCTCCGCTCGCAAAACCACGAAGTACCGTATCTATCTTCTTCTAACGCGCACACTTTCCGCGAATTTGAGCATCAAACGCCACGCTTGTTATCATCTGATACAAAATAGGAATGGCGCTAGTAACAGCCCCAGCATCATTGCCATCACATGAAGGGTTAGCCATTGTAGGTCACGGTGCAAGAATAGGAATCCACCGTAGCGGTAGTGTTTCGGCGTTGGAGGCGTAGGTATCTGTCATTTGAACTTTGAACTCCATTGTCACAAGAAAGAGTTTACATATGGGATTACGGAACTTCTGGAGATGTTAGGCCCAACTGTACTCCACTGTGCTTTTCTCTGTTTTCTCTCGGCGTCAGTCATATTCAGCGTATTAGGCGTTCTTGATGAGACCAAAAATGACTCGTCGCTACGACTGCACGCAGGACATGTTGTGAAGCGTATAGACAGCGAAAAAGAACCGACTGGAAATAACGTAGACCAACGCAAAAGCAAAAATGAACGTCGCTTTATCCTTAATTCTGCCAATATTTTTGTGTTTTCTGTGTCCGCGAATATGAATATCCTGTGCTTGTTAGAATCGGGCAGTTACGGTAATAACTGGTATGCTTATTGTTTACATCAACACTAATGGGGGTACGCCCCGGATTCTCGTTCGCACACATGAAGCAGAGAGATGAAGAGATGGCAAAGAATGACAGAGAAAAATAGCTGGCATTGTTCGAGCATGGCAGTTAAACGGTGTCCGAAGTCGCTCCGCTATCGCCCGAACACCCACCCGTACCCATTCGCGATCGCTTTCGTTCCTGCATACATGCATATTCAAGAAGGGGCAGCCTCCAACGGCGATACAGTATACGAGAGAAAAAAAAAATTCAACCTTCCAGCAATGGCAACTAGCAGAAGCGTCATTTATCTTACGATACGATAGGCAGTGGGCACTTTGTACACACAGTACGCGGCAGTAAAAAGGACCAGATTTTCGATTATGTTTGCACGGTGTCGTATTCTTGTACTGTTTCAGTGAGAACAGGAGCTTTAGGCTGAGATGACTGCATAAAAACACTACTGATCTGCCGACAGCGGCTCTGTCTCCCCCAACGACTTACGCTTTTAAAGGTGAGCGAGCTAAGAGTACACTGCGCCATCGTCGCATACATACGCTCCGCAGAACTGACTGCATACAAACGCACTGAAGGCCGCAGAAGTCGCCGCCATGCGAGCCTACCTTGGCGCTTTCGAAAGCGTCGATTGTTTTGTGGCGTGGGCGACGGACAGCGCTTGAATGCGACCCTGGGAAAGCGACTGACCCACTCAGGTCCGTGGGACCCGCTTGAAAATTCTATGAATGCAAGTTGCTGCCTCCCCTCATACCCACCACAATCTGCGCTCGGCGCAGTGACGCCGTCGTCGCCTGGGGCCGCATGCACGTTCAAATAGCCTCGCCTTTCACGGCCGCGCCATCGAGATTCGCTCGCTGTCGACACGGTCAATTTGAATGCGCTCTTCGGGTGCATGTGGGAAGTCCCACGCAACGGTTAAGAAAGAGGTCCTCTCATGCGGCTTAACTGGTTATCGTTATCATTACTTTGCTTCTTCATTTCGCTGTTAATCGATCGGTGACCACGGTAGGGGCAACTGCTTTCCTATTACTACCCGTGTATTTCTTTCGGAAGTATCGACGAAAACAATTTTCTCGCGTTCGGGATAATGTGCTGATCACTTAAAACATGGCTGCTTCTCGAGGGGGAGAGAGAGGGAAGGAATAAACTATATTTTGGAGCATTTATTTATTTATTTATTTATTTATTTATTTATTTATTTATTTATTTATTTATTTATTTATTTATTTATTTATTTATTTATTTAATAGCTCCATCGCCATTAAGGCATTACAGCAGGACGGACTTCATTCTAAAAAAAAGAATTATTTATAGACTCAAAGCGTAGCAAAAAGTATCAACAGATGTAATCTGTGCGACATCATGGCGAAAGAAGATTCCTGGCAGGAGCTGTCAGGACAGAAAATAATACCGCAGAATGCCACATTCAAAAGCAAGTTTCTTGACATTCAAAGGATGATCTTTTCTTTCGGATATGAAATGCAGTTGTTTCAGACCATTGGGTAGGTAACTAAAATTCCTCCTCAAGAAACCAAGAACCGAAACCGCTTTATTCATTAAATAATTTCTATGCCTAGTCCATTGTGAGTACGAGGTGAAAAAGATACGTAAATATTTGGATTCCTTTGCTGTAACTAAATTAGCCTGACAGGTTCGATACCTGTGCTCTTGGTAGGAGCGCTTTCCTGTAAAGATCACGCGCGTACATTTGCTCACATTCAATGACATCTTCCAACGTACACACCACGTAGCCACCACGTCTAAACCATTCTGCAAAGCTCCATAGTCGCTATGATCGTTAATGACTCTGTACAAGACACAGTTGTAATGCTGTGTTCAGTTGAATGGCGCATAAGCATCCAAGGGTATCATGGGCCAAACTGAAATTGTTTTCGGCAGAATTTTATTTAAAAAAAACGGTAGTTTGCAGGGCTTAAAAAGTTGGTTGTACTACCTAGCAGTGTTGTCGGTAACGCGTTACAAGTAACGGCGTTACCGGTAACGCGTTACTTTTTTTTAGGTAACTTAGTAACGTACTCGTTACCATGTCGGAACTGTAACGGGTAACGTACTTATGCTGACATTTTCCGGTAACGTGAGGTGTCACGTTTATAGTTACTTTGTGTTTCAATTGTCCCCCTCCGCCTCTTTTTCAGACAAAAAAACGCCGAAAATGATGTTGCAAATAAACAAAATCTACAGGTGCTCTCGACGACCCTTATTGCGGTTCGCATGCATGCCAGAAAACACCTGCACTTGACGACGCACTCAACTAAAAAAAAAAGCCCGACAACGCATTCACACACTTGTCTTCCCACCCAAACCACTCATACACACAATTCTCTATAAATAGTGGACGCATGCCGAGCCACCAATGGACCATTTGGAAAAATCTAAATATATTTTTCCGGAACTATGACACTTAGGCATTACTTTATTGCTACACAATTTCCGCGTAATTTCGTAAGCAGAAGCTCACCATAACTACTGTAAATTTGTTGAGTTCAGCTCTGTTTTCTTTGTGAAGTTGGAATTATGTGAAATAAGAGCTTTATAAAATTATCTCTAATTCTTACAGCAAAGACGCACTGATTAAAATTTATGGCCATGGAGTAACGGCAAAGTAACGTGCGATACTTTTTTTCGGTAACGGTAACGCGTTACCTTTTTTTGTAGGTAACGTAGGGCGGTAACGCATTCTTTTTGCTTAGCGTAACGAGTAACGTATTTAGTTACTTTTTTTCGCTAACGTCTACAACACTGCTACCTAGTGATGACAAAGGGAACAAACTTCAGAAATGGCAAATAGTACCAGCTTTAAAGAACGTCGGGGTAACTTCAGCTACCAACCTTGGCTGAGCAAGGGTCTGGAGGCTCCCAACAAATCCAGTAAAGACCACAGCCTTCTCAGGAATGAAAAAGTGGCTGAATTGTATCATATAATAAAGCGAAGCAGTGGATCAAAATTTACATTTTCTCAAGAATATTGACTTCTTTTAAAAAGCTAAGAACACAATACATGAGAACAATGGCATTATGTCCTAAATCTCCTAAGAGCAGCGCTGAGTAAAAAGGGATGCATTCATTATAAAATTCAACAAATTGCTCTTTTCTTAGTTTTCAGAGTCCCGAACACAAGAATAAAATATGATTTAGTGTGAGCTCATCTCTACATCTTTCACAAAGAGGTTTTTCTTGTTTCATCAGTAAAAAGTTATGTGTTATGTGTGTGTGTGTCAAATACGGAGACGACATAAAATTACTTCTGTAAAACGTTCCTGGTGCCTACATGTCTTCCATTCACCCAGGACGGGCTTTACAGAGTGTAGCTTGTTGTTAACCTCGTTGTGCCATGATGCCTGCCATTTTGCTCTCAGTTTATTTTGGACAAACTTCATGAAGTCTTTACGCTTTTGCTTGTTTTACTTTACGATTACGGGCAAGAACGGCGCATGCGTCAGCGCTCTCGTTCCCGCTGATTCCCACGTGACTAGGGGCCTAGCAGAACTTCATTGTACGTCCTTGTGTATCAGCTTTTATCACATTATGTAACATGTCTCCTATTATGGGTTTGACTGCATTTCTGGGGTTTATTACTGCAATTACGCTGAGGGAGTCAGTGTAGATAACACTCTTCTCTGTGTTTTTCTTCATCATTTGTTCTATAGATACAGCAATGGCGAAGCATTATGCTGTGAAAATTGAAGCCCACTGAGGCAGCCTGACCACTTTCTCCCATTTTCCTTCTATTATCGCACTCCCTACATAGAGTGCTGTTTTTTACCCTCTGTGAAGAAACATCGTATTTTTCACTTACTGCAAAAAAAAAAAAAAAAAAAAAAACAACCTCTTGCTGTATATGTTCCTGCGGGGGTTCGCTTTTTGTGAATGTGTGTCAGTGGAGAATCCCATGCAGCAGGAAACGTGTACCAAGGCGGCAGCGGGTCGGGTCTCCGGAAAACATCGGGAAGTTCGTCTAGCATGTCTATTTCTTGTAATTTCTCTTCAAAGCGGAGGTGGAGGCATTTTTCTTCAAATCGGAGGTGGACTGGTCTGACAGATTAAGGTTTGTTGGTAAAGAGTGTTCTAGATGGGCATTCGGCAACTATGAGGTAACCCAGATGTTTTGGTATCGACCTTATTTTCATTACGACAGGAGAACAATGCTCGCGCGTTGTTATCCTGTCGGCGAGGGGCGGTTGATTTGTTTCTACGGGAAGACTATTTACGGGGGATGTTCTGTATGCACCCCTTGAAAGACGCAAACCAAGGTTTTGTATTGGATCTAGCCTTTTAAGGCATGAGGCCCTCCCAGACCATACACTATGCATCCGTAGTCTAAGAAAAAGCGTACCACGGGGCGATAGATCCGCAATAGGCACATCCTATTGTACCTCCAGGGCTTTCGTGAGTATATTCAGGCATTAGGTTACTTTCTTAAAAATGTTTGTGTGCAGTAGGAATGTGAGCTTTTTGTCAAAAATTAGGCCTAAAACTTTTGTGTTCTTGCTTTACTGGAAGTACGGTTTCATTCAAGTGGAGGGTAGGATCAATATACAGTCCTGTGCGGAGCGGGCGAAGAACTGCAACTGTTTTTTTGTAGGGAAAACATCAGTCCCATTCAGTCTGTCCAAATTGCTACCTTGTTTAGTGTGAGTTGTATTTGTCTGTCACAAGTTTTCGCTCTCGCATGCTGGGCATGCTATCGCAAAATGTCCTTCTAAAACGCGAGTTTTGCTTTGATGCAGGGCAGTAGACGTGTCGCTCTTGTAGTCTTCTATTTTTTTTTTTTTGTGATAAAGCAAGCCTCTACATGTTCTCGCACTTCTTTGTTATGGCTTCGTCCCACAATGGGCGTATTGCGCGAACATGGCTCCCAGGCGCATGCGTTTCAGTAGATCGGAAACTGCCCACCACAAGTTCTGTGTATATAAGCTGAGAGAGAAAAATAAAGTTTGATTTGATTTTATTTGAAAATAAGACTTGCCCGTGTCTCCCCTCTTGGTTCTTCGTTTGTGCTCAGCTCACAGCCTGGAAATGAACCAGATAACCATCATCGAACGCTGGTCAATAAATTTTCGCCTCCCTCCAACTATCTGGCCTTTGTGGCAGCCTTGCTTCTCCCTGGACAGCCGTCTATACCATTGATAACTTAGCTGCCCAGTAGTTTGTTTTCTTCCACAAACGAGCCAACAGCCCCAATGGTGAGACTAAAAATGAAATAGTCTTCATACTGTGCTTTCACCCTGGCATCGTAGAGGATGTGGAGGTCCTCGGAAAGGTCCGTCGTAGCGACACACACACCACCGAATGGTAAGGTCTCGCATTAGCTTAGATTTGAAAAGGTAACGGAAGAAATTAGTGAAGCGGAAGTCTATTAACGAGTTAGCATTAAGAGAAAAATTAGAGGAATTCAGGATTTTGCTGCAGAACAGATTTTGCGCTTTAACTGAAGATGACGACCATAACGTTGAAACGATGAACGATCGTCTCACAGATATCATTACGGAGTGCGCCGTAGAAGTAGGCACTCGGACGGTTTGACAGGACACCGGGAAGTTATCTCAGGAGACTAAAGATCTGATTAAGAAACGGCAAAGCATGAGGACGTCTAACTACATAGACAGAATAGAACTAGTAGAGCTGTCGAAGTTAATAAATAAGCGCAAGGTAGCCGACATCAGGAAGTCTAACATGGAGAAAATCAAGCATGCTTTAAAGAGCGGAGGTAGACTAAAAACAGTGAAGAGAAAACTAGGCATAGGTAAAAACGAGATGTATGCGATAGAGACAAAGAGGGCAATGTCATTAGCAATATGGATAAGATAGTTAAAGTAGCCGAAGAGTTTTACACAAATCTATACAGAACCGATTGCAATCAGAATGTTGCTGAGAGAGGCAGTAGAACACAGCAATGGGACATCCCGCCAATAACGAAGGAGGAAGTAAAGAAAGCCTTAGGAGCAATGCAATGGGGGAAAGCAGCTGGTGAGGATCAGATGACAGCAGATTTGTTGAAAGACGGAAGAGATTGTGCTAGAAAAACTAGACACCCTGTATACACAATGCCTTGTGACCTCGAGAGTACCTAGAGCTTAGAAAAATGCTAACATTATCTTAATTCATAAGAAACGAGACGTCAAGGACTTGAAGAATTACAGACCGATCAGCTTATTGTCTGTTGCCCACAAGGTATTTACTAAGGTAATCGCTAATAGGGTCAGGAAAACCTTAGACTTCAATCAAGCAAATAATCAGGCAGGCTTTCGTAAAGGATACTCGACAATAGACCATATTCACGCTATCAATCAGGTGATATAGAAATGCGCAGAATATAACCAGCCCCTATATATAGCGTTCATTGATTACGAGAAAGCATTCGACTCAGGCCGCCACGATGGCTCAGTGGTTATGGTGCTCGGCTGCTGACCCATAAGACGCGGGTTCGATCCCGGCCGCGGCGGCTGGAATTTCTTTGGAGGAGAAATTCTAGAGGCCCGTGTACTGTGCGATGTCAGTGCACGTTAAAGAACCCCAGGTGGTCGAAATTTCCGGAGCCCTTCACTACGGCGTCTCTCATAGCCTGAGTCGCTTTGGGACGTTAAACCCCATAAACCAAACCAAACCATTCGACTCAGTAGAAACCTTAGCAGTCATGGAGGCTTTGCGGAATAAGGGTGTAGAAGAGTGTTATGTGAAAATATTGGAATATATTTATAACGATTGCACAGCTACCATAGTTCTCCATAAAGTCAGCAATAAAATTCCAATAAAGAAAGGTGCCCGGCAGGGAGACACGATCTCACCTATGCTATTCACTGCCTGCTTACAGGAGGTGTTCCGGGGCCTGAAATGGGAACAGTTGGGGATAAGAGAGAATACCTAAATAATCCGCGATTTGCTGATGACATTGCCTTGCTAAGTCACTCAGGACATGAACTGCAAAGCATGATCAATGAACTAGACAGGCAGAGCAGAACGGTGGGGCTAAAAATTAACATGCAGAAAACCAAAGTAATATTCAACAGTATTGCAAGAGAACAGCAGTTTGCTATTGAAGGCGCGGTGCTGGAAGTAGTAAGAGAATATGTCTATTTAGGGCAGGTAGTGACAGCTGATCCGGATCATGAGAGGGAAGTAACTAGAATAAGAATGGAGGGGAGCGCATATGGCAGGTTCTCTCGGATCATGAATGGCAGTTCACCAATATCCCTCAAGAGGAAGGTATACAACAGCTGTATCTTACCGGTACTCACCTATGGGGCAGAAACGTGGAGGCTATCAAAGAGGGTTCAGCTTAAGTTAAGGACAACGCAGCGAGCTATGGAAAGAAAAATGATAGATGTAACGTTAAGAGATCGGAAGCGGACAGAGTGGGTGAGAGAAAAAACGGACGTTAATGATGGACGTTTTATGGGGTTTAACGTCCCAAAGCGACTAAGGCTATGAGAGACGCCGTAGTGAAGGGCTCCGGAAATTTCGACCACCTGGGGTTCTTTAACGTGCACTGACATCGCACAGTACACGGGCCTCTAGAATTTCGCCTTAATAGAAATTCAACCGCCGCGGCCGGGATCGAACCCGCGTCCTTCGGGTCAGCAGCCGAGCGCCATAACCACTGAGCCACCGCGGCGGGGTTCAGCTTAAGGACAATGCAGCGAGCTATGGAAAGAAAAATGATAGGTGTAACGTTATGAGATCGAAAGCGGGCGGAGTGGGCGAGGGAACAAACGCGGGTTAATGACATCTTAGTTGAAATCAAGAGGAAGAAGTGGGCTTGTGCAGGGCATGTAATGCGAAGGCAAGATAACCGCTGGTCCTTAAGGGTAACGGAGTGTATTTCAAGAGAAGGCAAGCGTAGCAAGGGGACGGCAGAAAGTTGGGTGGGCGGATGAGATTAAGAAATTTTGTGGCAATACGGTGGCCACAACTAGCGAAAGACAGGGTTGATTGGAGAGACATGGGTAGAGGCCTTTGCCCTGCATTGGGCGTGGTCAGGCTGATGACGATGATGATGATGATGAGTTTATAAGTAGTGAAAATGCTCTCAAACAAATGTTTGTGTGTTCAATTCTGTCCTTACCTTGGTGAGAAGAGAGTTCCTTTGGTTTTGCGGCGGTTGTCTCGCGTCGTTGAGCGGCCTCCATACTTCCCCAGGAAGTGGTGATATCATTTAAATGCTGGTAAGTCCCAGCCCTAAATGTTACTTCGACCACCTGCTTCGCGTTTGCCTCGTAGCAAAGAAAAGGAGTGCGCATCTTCTATTCCGTTTTCGTAAGGACAATGTTCTCCATAGAACTTTAGAAGTCATTGAGCTGCAGCGCACACCTGCCTCTCAGTTAGTGACCTCTCACAGAATACAACCTGAGCTGCGCAGTGTAATGAAGCACCTCACCTACTCAGGTTGCGCAGCAATGTTTCCAGGGTGGCTGCTCAAGATTCAGTGCGCGCCGCCATTTTGCGCGCGGACTGTGACAACAGGCAAAAACAGCCAAGAAAAAAAAAGAACATTCAGGTGACATACTGCAATAGCGCGAATACTGCGTGCCTAAATAGCGTACAACACAAAGCGAACAAGGAAGGAGAAAGCCTGCTGCTAGTGGATTTGCCTGAAGAGAGGCGGGATGGCGGGGGTGGTGGCATAACCTGCAATGCACTGCACTGCTTCCGTCAAGCTGTACGAAAGGCCGCGGTTATTTGCCCACACTGAAGATCCGGCTGGACATCATGTTAATTGCGCTTTTTGTACTCAATACTCCGCCAGGGTGTGAGTACAAACGGCGCTCGGTTGTGCCCGACTCATTTTTCAGTTGCTGCCGCAGCTTGGCGCAATAGGCAGGCCTACTCTGATGTCTTCCGCCCTCCTTCGTGGTGCATACACATGAGTTAAAAAAAAAATGTTATTTTTCTTTAGTGACTTAAACTGGCACTACTATGCTCACTACGCATGACAACTTCTGCGCCGTGGGCAGCAAGACTAGCCGTCGTGACTCGGGCAAACTCCAGGTGAAATCGGTAAGGAAATGTGTCCCCTACAACTTTCATGCCTTGCGTCGCACTAGCCCCACTAAGCGACCTTTTCTCCCAGGCCATTACTTCGGACGCCAGATACACGGACGGGACGGACAGTTTTGGGCGTTACAGGTACACCGCATTAAAAAAAAAAAAATGTGGCCAGTCCAAAAATTCAAACGGAAATAACTGGCAGCCAACGGTTTCTCCTAAGACAACATCGATCCCGGCCGCGGCGGCTGAATTTAGATGAAGGCGAAATTCTAGAGGCCCGTGTACTGTTCGATGCCAGTGCATGTTAAAGAACCCCAGGTGGTCGAAATTTCCAGAGCCCTTCACTACAGCGTCCCTCATAGCCTGAGTCGCTTTGGAACGTTAAACCCCAACATACCAACATATCTCCTAAGACAGCACGAAATGTGATTAGAGGGTGCTCAACGGAACTTGCACCCCTTGCCTTTTCGTTAGGTCTTCACGCTTTAGTGTGGCAGAACTGTTACGGTATCTTTCACGACCGTCCTCTATACTGCGTGCGTGGTGATCAGAAACGTACTAGTCTAAAACCAACGCAAACCTAACGCTATCTGCTAACATACAAAATTACTTCATTAAAGATACTAAGCGCGCACTCCTTACAGCCTGGAAACAGGGAGCTCTCCGAGCGGCGCAAAGCCGAAGGCCGCCCGTCCAATTACGAGCCAGTTCTGCTGAGACTAATGGGCGCTCCAGGCGACGGCCCGTTCAAGATAACCCTTATGTGCTCGACGCTGACCGGAACCGCAGCGGCGTCTCCCTGGCTTCGCGCTAGCCGCGTGGCGTGACTCTTGATCCCCCCACCATTAATTAACGGCAATTGAGCCCCGGTAAACCGCACG
Source organism: Amblyomma mixtum (assembly GCF_055824585.1). NCBI lineage: Eukaryota > Metazoa > Arthropoda > Arachnida > Ixodida > Ixodidae > Amblyomma > Amblyomma mixtum. Next base: position 156,765,829 of record NC_143017.1, on the reverse strand, counting down.
CGACGCCGCTTATAATACCCCTCCCCGACGGCAGTGACACGGGCTGCGCCAACACTGCATGCATTCACGCTCGTCTCGCGCAGGAAGTCGTTTGTGCGGCTGGCCGCGAAACCGTCTGGCTCGCCGTCTCCAATTGCAGAGGCATGTACGCAATAGCGAAGGGCTCGCTTGGACTGGCGCAGTGGACGCGCCAAATGAGCTTCGGTGTGTCCTCAATGTGTAGTCGGCGGTGGCACGCGGAAAATTATGCGCGTATATGTGAATGGCTCCAAAGCTAAACTAAACGCGCGGTTATATAAGGTCGGAACGCATGCAGCGACGAACAGCGGTCTTTTTTTAGGACGGTGTGATGAGCTCATGCATGAGGGCATCACGTGACTCTTGCGCGTAGAAGTACCGTAGGCACCACTGCTCCGAATCACCCCCTTCCCCCTCCCCTGTTGGTTCCACGTCGCATATAAATGGAGTTGAGCGACAGCTAGATGATTGATCTACGTTTGGTTTTAGCTGTTCTTCCTCATCAATAGAAGAGGCTTCCGGCTCCAGCTCTGAACATCATTTGCCCCTCAACCAAGGAAGCTTGTGAATACAGAGGTCTGGCCCGCAAGCCAGAATTTCATTCACTTTTGTGCCCATACTTCGTGGCAACGCTTTTGTCAGTGTATAATGTATATACAGGTGCACGTATAAGCGTCCCACACTGCCCACATGAACGCGTAAGGAGGAGGACGACATCCATTTTAGCCAGGTTAGCTCAGAAGAAAACAGTGGTGAATAAGAGGAAGAAGTGGTAAACGAAGAAGATGGCCTTGGTGGAACACAAGAGCTAGGACTTCGTCTATCTATTTCGATTCTCCTCTCCTTCGGGGCAAGCGCCAAGGGATATGCCCTGAAACCAGTGTGCGATTAAATTCACGACTAAAAAATTACATCAGGTAGATTCCTCTCCTTGAATGAGAATTCACTGCTTTTTATTCTCCATATTTTTGGTACAAATTCTAGTCTAAGTGACAAAATTGTCCAAATACTCTACTCCTTGTACATGAGTGCGTTTGTATCCGCTATGCACCATGGCCAATCCCCCGCCGTGGGTTTGCGCCATTAAGCCTGAGGACATCATCATCATCACCATCATCATCACAGGAGTTTCGTGGTCTAGAAGCTCGCTTTTCTCTGCCTTGCACGAGGTTTTGCCACACCTGTTTAGGGTGTCTGATTTTGTCGAAATGACAATGCCGGGGCTGAAAGATGTTTTAGCAAACAGCCCCTCAGAACCTGGCCTCGACGGTTTGACTTCCGGCGTGTTAAAACTTTTATTTCAAATTTCACCCAACGTAGTTTCAAGCATTTCTTCGTACCAATCCTAAGCACTAGTCTCTTATTTAATAATGAACCACCAACTAGACCCGCTTTCCGCATTTACGCCATTCTCAACCGCTTCCTGAGGTATTCTTGGATCCCCGGAAACTATTGGGCCGATTTCCCTTACGTCTGTCCTGATCCAAACAATGGGGCGCCTCCTTCACATCCGTTTAGCCCAGTTCATTTTCCGGAGAAACATAATTTCTCCACGACAAATTGGCTACTGACAAGTGGGCTCTATTTGGTCAGCGTAAGTTTATTTGGAGAGCAGAATTTGTTTCACTGGGCAGTCGATAGAGATTTCCGCTTTGGTCCGTTTAGACATAACTAAAGCGTATGACAGCGTCGACCACAAACTTCTGGCGTCTAGTTCGATGAACTGCCACATTCCAAACTGTCTTGTTTCGTGCATTCAGGAATATTTCTTTCTAGAAGGGAATTGTTTCGTTTTCAAGACGATCTCTCTTCTAGCAGATACAAGCAATCTACAGCTGTTCCTCACGATTGTGTCCTCTCTCGGATTTTGTTTAATGTTTTCCTTTCTTCGATTCCTCTGCCTGACACCTCTTCGTTTTCCTCATCTGCGGACATAATATTTCGTGTACTATTCTCTGCAATCCTATCTTTTCGAACTAGAGGTATGGCTTGGTTCTCTTTCCTTCTCACTGAATGTCAGTAACTGTTCCACTCCTGCTTTTCCAGTCGCTCATCCAGTATCTATATAACTCTAGTATAGCCGTTCGCTGAACTATTTGGGAGTTTTCTATATTTATTTGGGCTGGCGACCTGATATCGAGCACATCATGCGTAACGCTTTGGGTTAGTTGTGTGATGTAAGCTACAGAAGGCCTGGCACGCGACGAGACAAGCTTGTTTTGAGTTATAAGCTTTACGTCCCTGGCACCCTTGAGTTTGGCTGAGTCCTTGTTATCAGGGTGTGCTGCTTACATGCTTCGGCCACATCTCCTGCTTATTGAGAGACAAGTCTTGCAGTTATGCCTAAGTTTACCTAGTTTTGACACGAATAATGTTCTTCACAATGAGTCTCTGTTCTTCCGTTAGAAATCCGACTTCAGCACCTTACGGTTCATTCCTTCTTAAAATATATAAAACTTTTTATCTTATTTGCAAACTACTCTTATTTTTTCTCCGGATTTACTTTTTAGATTATGTTGGCAGACAGTGGTGTGTACACTCTTCTTGTCCGTCGTCTTGTGTGACTGGTTTTTTTTCCGTTTATTATGTTGGCCTCGCTTCGGAAGGCCGCAGATGGACTTATTCAATTGCTTCTCAGTTGCAGATCGACATGCGTTGCTTTGTCCCTCCAATGTCCCTTCATTTCCGTTATACTTGGATTTTGACACCATACACCAAACCATGCGAAGGCACTTCCTGATGATGATAAATAGCTGAAATATTTATCTACTATCTACCTGTATAATGATGGTTTCTGAATGCATATTGTATGCAGTCGGTGCTACTCTCTTATCCTCCTATAAATGCTTGAACTCCCTTAAAGGCAACTGCAGAGGTTTTAGAATTCGACAAGCTTGGGGTCGAATGTGTGAAACTTTCAGGTAAAGCGTGCGAAGTCCTTTAGGGCTAGCTTTTGAAATGGTGACGTAATTGCCGAATAAAATCGCGAAGGCCTTCAACTTCTCCGCAGAGCGAAGCGCAAAGTGATGAGCGCACGATGACGTCATCTATGGTACCCACCCATTTCCAACACAGGAATGCTTGCTTTGAAGGAAGAAAACCAACGCCACTGAAGGCAAAGCTTGCGGAGCGTCTTTGGAAGCATCCAACGACGCATGACAGGGTGTGGTTGACGGCACTGGAAATTTGAAATCTTACCATTCGTGACGTCACATCGAACTTCTCCGCACCTCTCCCGTGCCGTGAGGAGAAGTCTGAAATTTATTCTTCGATTGCGCCACCATTTTAAATGCTAGCGCAAAAAAACTTGACATGGTTTGCGTGCAGACTATATAAATTTGAATCTTTGAATAACACGGAATTCTCCAAAAATCGTGCAGTTTCCCTTTAATATGACACTTAATCAAAATCTCAATAAACAACGTTGTAAATTGGTAAGCTAAAAACAGACTTCTGATAAACCTTTCTAAATCAAAATTCGTGATACTATTTAGTTCCCAGTCTGTAGATCTGGCAAATATATCATCATTATACATAAATTCGCATCCTGTACATCCTTCTGATCACTGCTCATTCCTCGGTGTTATACTCGGCAGCTGTCTGAAATCTAAATGCACACTCAAGAATTACAACGAAAAACATCATATCGCATTAAAGTATTGCTTAAGAGCAGGTGAACAAGGTTGTAAATGTGCTTCATAGACTTGCTAGTTCGTCTCGGGTAGTTCTGCGTCACCTCTGCTCAAAGTGCACGGCGCCCTATTATGTAAAAAAGATTGCGTACCCTACACAGATGCTGCACAGGCTTTCGCAAACAACGGAAGAGAACTTACAGGGGCCGATAGCTAGAGGTCTTTGCGTGCGTTTAGAAGTTCGGCATGCGACTACTAGCTCTCTGCTTGCTGTCCCGCTTGTTATTGCTGCCTCTAATTAATATTATTAATTTATCCATTTTATAAGAAATTCCTCTACAGTAGCCGTACTCTAGGACATCTTTCTGTTCTAGAAAATATATATGCATTTATATTCTTTTGTGTATTTTTGCAAATAACTTATAACTTCTGACTACATTGCTTGACACCTTACTGGACAACTTAGAGCCACACCCGTCGCGCCTTATCACTAATACTGATGCTGCACAGTGCGAAGGAAAGGCCGGCGAAGAGATTTATTTTTCGTACTTTATGTACTATGGGGCTTCCGCACTTAGCTTGTCTGATTAAACCTCTGATTTCATCGCGGAATTCCTGGCACTGAATCTGGTCATCAGAGAATTGTCCTCATCAATGTACTGCCATTACTGCGACTGATGCCCTATAAACTTTTATTGCCCTGACATCTCCTATCTGGTGAAATCTACGTCTTTTTTTTTTGGTTTGTGGCTAGACATGTTCGTCAGGCCAGGCTTGTGAGGGTACGTGACCCCAGCGGAATTGCCATGAATGAGACACAAACTTTGACTGTGCTCCTCACCCTTCCTCCCTTTCTCTTTTCAATCCCGTCATCCCTCCTCCCCAGTGCAGGGTAGCCAACCGGAACACCCTTCTGGTTAAAATTACAGCCTTCCTTCTTCTTCTTTATCTCTCTCTCTCTCTCCAAATGAGACAGCGAAATTTCTCGCGGTGTCTATCTAAACGGTCTCTAACAGCATGCCGCAACTACCTACGCGGCAGAATAGGGCACAGAGCGCTCCGCATACTCCGCTCTGGGAACCACATAACACAACGACAACCAAACGAAGAACCAATCAGGCATACGATAGTATGGACGCCGGGACATGCGGGAGTAACAGCGAACCAAGAGGCGGACAGGATAGCTCGAGGGTATACACTTATTACCGAGCATCCAAAGTAGCCGACCTCGAGGGGAACGAACCTGTACCCCAAGATTATTCGGCGATACTAAACTATTACAAGGGCTGCAGAAAGCGGTATCTATCACCACACAACTCCCTTAGCAGAGAAGACTCTGTCGCGTGGAGGCAGCTACAAACGGGCTCGTACACGAACCTACACGCACTCAAAAAAATGTATCCCACACAATACACTGACAAATGCCCTTAGTGCCAAGAACCACCCACGGTGTACCACATAACGTGGGCATGCCAGATGATAAGCCTGGTACCAGCTATAACAACCCGAGTGCGGAGCAATGGGAGGGAGTGCTCTCCAGCGATCGCCGAGTCGACCAAGGTCTGATTCGCCGAGCACATCTGGCAGCAGCTTCCAGCGGAGCCCTGGACTAAGGGCAGCCGACCTTTGTACAAGCAGATGGACGAAGCCATCTGACAGCCGCAGAAGAAAAGCAAATCTAGAGCTTAATAAAGTTGTTCACTCACTCACACTCGCGGTGTCTTCCTAGAGGACGTAGTAGGCAGCGATTGCTCTCGCAGTAACTGCACAGAAAAAAATATATAATAACGGCTTCGCTAGGTCGTACAGGAACTACATCAGGGGCAGGATAGGGTAGGCAGCCATTAGGGTTCTAAGCACATAAAGGAGGCATCAGTCTGGAAAGGAGAACGAGGGCGCACACGCCGCAGCCACAGCATTAAGCCTGAGGACATCATCATCATCACTCCTACCTCGAGTACCCCAACACACGGACGAGCACAGCTACTCAAACATGCTAATATGCATACTAAGAAATCCTGCAACACTATAGGCTAGACAGAAGAGAATACACATCACCGGATGAAGAACTAGAGAAGGAAATGGAAATAGCACTGAGAATACAACAAACACACAGACAAGTCCAAAAGGACCTCACGCCATCTACCGAGAAGACAATAAGCCACATTGCTTAGACTGTGGCATAGAGGCGTACCTACAGCACATGGTATGGTCCTTCCAAAACAACACAGAAACAGAAAAGATAAAAATCCGTCTATTGAGCGGTGAGGGAAATGCTGTCCAGCCGAGACCCGAAAGTTCAACAGGACATGACCGAAAGGACTAGAGCGGCTGCAAGATCCAATGGACTACCGGAATAGGGGGACCGATCACCAATTTTAGTTCCCAATAAAAATTTCATTACCAGATTGGGCCTTTTCTTCACTCATTTCTTTGCTTTCTCTTGTAGTGTAGTAGTAGTGGTGTGTAGTAGTAGTGGTGGTAGTAGTAGTAGTAGTAGCCGCAGTAGTAGTAGTAGTAGTAGTGGTGGTGGTGGTGGTAGTAGTAGTAGTAGTCGACGTGTAGTAGTAGTGGTGGTGGTAGTAGTAGTACTAGTAGTAGTAGTAGTTGACGTGTAGTCGCAGTGGTGGTGGTGGTGGTGGTGGTAGTAGTAGTTGACGTGTAGTCGCAGTGGTGGTGGTGGTGGTGGTAGTAGTAGTAGTCGACGTGTAGTAATAGTGGTGGTGGTAGTAGTAGTACTAGTAGTAGTAGTAGTTGACGTGTAGTCGCAGTGGTGGTGGTGGTAGTGGTAGTAGTAGTAGTAGTAGTAGTAGTAGTAGTAGTAGTAGTAGTAGTAGTAGTAGTAGTAGTAGTAGTAGTCGACGTGACCTGTTGGTGCGATGCCATGGGAATCTCTCGGGAAGGCGTTTACCGTGCAAAGAGGAAGTATGGCGAGAGCGTAGGAAGGCATAAATGGCGGGTGCTCCTACACGGGAACCCCCCCGAAGGTGGTTACTGTGGAAAGAGAAAGATGTGGCGAGGAACCGGGGAAGGAGTAAGGTATGGCGAGAAAATAAGGCGCAAGCGGAGGGTCCATGGTTGACACGGGAACTACCCGGAGGTAGTTACCCTGCAATGTGGAGGAGGGGGCTTGCCGCAGAAGGAGTGGGAGAGAGTAGCGAGAGTGGAGGAACTTAGCATGGTCCATCTGCGGAGGCTGCTACGAAATGCGCCGCCTGAGGAGAGTGTCATCGGTGGCGCCGCGTGCCTGGAGCGGCGGACTAGAGACGAGAGCTAAGCGAAAAACCAGTATGTGCAGGAAAACTAAAAGCAGCGCAAGACTTTAAGAGCTATCGCTGAATCTCGCGTTAACCGTCCTGCCACTTATTCTAGTGCGCGCTTGCACTAGATGGGTCACTAGCGAAAAAGTCGTTATGCGTCCTAGTGAAGCTTGGAGTAACTCGCGTAAGCTCGGAGGAGCGTCGCGCCAGCTGCAGCCAATGGGAGGAGGGCGTCGCGTCAGCTGCATCCCAGTGGAGATATGGTGTGCAGATGAAAAGCGAGAAACGCGCTTGCGTGCATATGCAGATGGCAAAAAGAAGAGGCAAAGGATGAAGTCGCCAGAGGAACATGCAGTGCAGCTAACGGTAAATAATGGATGAAGTCACTCCTTCGACAGATTCCGAACCCGAACGGCGTGCGCGGTGAGCTGGACAGCAACGCAAAAGAAGAGAGCACCAATGAGATCCAACCGATCCAGTGGATATAGCGAGGCGGCAAGCCGGAACAGAGCGGCGAAGGCCTTGATAAACGGGACGCAGAAACAGATGAAGAACGAGAAATACGGTTTCGTGCACACGCAGCCGTCAGAAAGAAGAGGCGAATGATGAATTCGCAGGAGGAACGTGCCGTGGAGAGGCGAGCACAAGTGGCTTCAGAGACCGTCGAACAGAGAAAACGACGACTCGAATCGCAACGAGCAGCTCAGGCGGCTTATCGCAAGTGGAAAGCCGAGGAACGACTGCAAGGACTGTTGGGTGCAACTCGAACTTCCAAGGTGGGAAAAAAAAGCTAAACAAAGCTAAACAAGGGGAAACGTGCTAGTGCATCTACGTCGCATTTAGCTTAACCAGGTGAATCGGGGGCCAGTTTTTCTTTTTTTTTGCTTTTATTTTGCTTCAGGAAAATCTTTGCTCCTTTTGTTTTCTTTTTCTCCGTCTTTACCTAAATTGTATGCGAAGTAGTATCAGGCTTAGACTGCTTCCTTGGGTGGTCAGTCCCACTCGCGGGTATGTGCTAATCTCCAAGGGTGCAGCAACAACTTGTATGAACAATGGCTTCTCCTGCAGTTGCACATAACGTTTCGCGTGTGTTTCTGCAAACTTTTTTTGAAATACTTCGCTGTTCAGGCTGCTGTTTAGAAAAGCGAATCGCAGAACAGAATAGGTCGAAAAGCAGCGACAGTGGCCACAGAGGACAGCAGCCGCACCTAGCTTCTAGACACCTGCCCCGCCCTCACCATGAGATCGCGTACAGTCAAAGCACCCATCCAAAATTGCTTTGGAGCTTCGCTTAAACTGCCATCTGTGTGGAACATAACGAACTCAAGAGAAGCACAAGGTACAACTAAACGAAACAATACTTGTTCAGGCCGGTCGAACCGAGAAGTGCGCACTTTATGCCTATATGACGGAATCACCAGTGACCACACCTGGACCACTTAAAGCTAAAAAGAAATCATGCTGACAGCAACGCAGCAGAGACGACAACCTAACAGAGTCATATGGACAATCGAAGAGATCGTCGAAAAAGCAGTGATGACAAAAAAAAAAGAAAAAAATTCAGGGAGCACTTTGGCTTTCTAAAGCGCTGCAAGGCGAAAGCCTTTCCTGGCGCACTGTTTGGCATTGACTGCGAGACTTTGTGCTGTACTAGTGCTTTATTTGACTACACACTTTGACTACACATTACAACTACGCACTTTGACTGCCGACTTTGACTGCTTCTTTAGCACGACTCTCTCTCTGCTTCGATGAGTTCGGTTGTATCTATGGCTCTGTTGGCAGTAATGAGGTATGTAATGTTGTCGCCCACGGACGCCTTACGCCCATTGTCGGAGCGGACGACAACTATTTTATTAGTTGTCGTCTGCTCCAAAAGGGGACGTCAGGCATCCGTGGGTGACCTCATTACCGCGAATCCGTGCACTCTGACGTCATAACCATTTCGACCAACCGAAAAGCGTGGCACCTCTGCTGACCACCTCCTGTCGACAACCTTCTGTGGACAACGATGAGGCATTAGAGGCTTTCGCCTTAATAGCGAATGCTGCATTTCTCCAATGTTCCCAAATGCTCCCGAGCTCCGAAAAAGTGACCGATGTGACGAATGCGTGTTTTTAATTTTTACCGGTTTTAAAACAGTGCATTCGACAAAAGGAACTGCACAAGGATGCTGAACCGGGCAAATTGGAGAGGATGCATGTTTGAAAAAAACCAGCCCGAAAGAAGAACGGGACGAACAGCGCTTGTCCGTGTTCCCTTGCTTCCGTCCCATTCTTCTTTCGCGCTGTTTTTTTCCAAACATGCATTCGACAAAACTGTGGAATGAAAGGCTGGTGTGATTACTACAGACTTCTTCACGCGAAGGTGTAATAAAGAAACAAGAAATCATCCACTTTACTTTCCAAGTCATGTTACAGTGTCTTATGATCATGGAAAACTTCGAATTATGTGATTATTAGAGACCTTTAGCACAAGCTTAAGGCTAGCACAGCTAGATTCGACGCGTTTTAATACGTTGCTGCATCTGCCGTAGAGTGGCAGTAAACGTAGTTAACGCGTTTACCCCACGACGTTGCTAAAACTCTCAATTAATGCATGAAATGCATTATACGGTTGCATTTTTACTTTTCCGCGCCACGTCATCCAGGAGCATTAGCGTATTTACAAGCATCTATAGATGACTTCCTCCAAGGATGTACGTGCCTCTATGGGAACTCCGTTGCGGGAAGCGCAATGAGAAGGTATATCTGCTGAATAAAGAATATCCATATATGTAGTATAGAGTTACCCAGACGTACGGATTAGCCTCCAAGCTTTTTCCAGGGTCCAAATAAATCGTTTTTTTTTTTTATACTTTTCGCTCTCACCTAAACATGTACAGCGCAGAGTTGGAAATGGGCCGTGAAATATTTCACTTGGGGCACTACATTAAGGTGTTGCCAGCTTGCATTTGAACACGACATGGCAAGCGTACTTTTTCAAACATGCCTATATCCTATATGACCTTCTGGGGCGTATACACTCATATTTCCGCGTTCGGCTTCAAGGGCGAGCGAAATTTGCCGCCGCCGCCGAAATGCTGCGGTACTTAGTAGTATGCCTGCAACTTCAATCGTAACTGCAATCAGAAAAATTTCGTTTCGAGAAGAGTTTGCCAAGTAGCGTCGTTGGGCATGCTTTTGGAACGAATTTTTGAGGCGACTGTTGTTGAGATGTTGAGGTCATTGTTAGCTGCTGGTGGGATTAGTATTGCAAAGGTTCTCTTGGCAATTGCTCCACCGTAGCGACACTCAGGTGTTAATTAATATCGGCAACTTTCGGCACAGATCTGTGGCCTGGCAGATCTACGTTCGCATGCGGGAAATCCCCGCAGCAGGCAAAGGACAGGGTTAATTGGAGAGGCATGGGAAAGTCCTTTGCCCTGCAGTGGGCGTAGTCAGGCCGATGATGATGATGATGATGCAAAAATATGGCCACTTGTCCTAAAACAACGGGGAGGAGATTTAGTGAAGTTGGTATTGCGTGCTATGTGAACCTGAATTTTTTTTCTGGGCGCTCGGTGTTGGGATAGAATCAGTTATTCATTACGGAAAAACCACGTAGTACTGTAGTTGTGGTAAGTGCATACATCTCGTCTTAATCGAAGAGTAAATGTCACTCTTACCAATAAATGTGGTTCAGGCCTGTGATTTGGCCAATGATAATGTGCCACATGATAAGCACGTGATCCAAATCAAGTGAACGATATCGTGGAAGAGAGAGAAGAACGGCGGGGATTGCCGTCACTCTTCTGGCTAGGATGATAGCGGAAAGTGAGTGTATCTTGTTCCTTAACCTAACCAGGGAAAAAATTCCCATATTCGCGGAGCGGGTCCGTTCTATATGATATCGCGCTGGCATGCTTGCAGAACTTCTCATGAGTTCTCGCACAGCAGTAGTCCTCTCGAGTGACGTCTCTATTTAGTCTATTGAAAGAACCTGGGGCGCTATGCCGGAAGGCCCGAGTTTGGCGCTCGCCCGAGTTTCATCCGAGTTTGCGATGATGGCAGTCAGTGAACGAAGATAGCGCGGAACGTGCGCAGGCAGCGGACAATAAAATGTAGAGATAAAGACACGCAAAGGCGATATAAGCGCACGCTGCGCGCCTGTTTCACACTTCAAACACAATACACCGCGCAATACCAGGCCGCAGCGCTACCTGAAGTTATCAGCGCCATATCAGCAATCGCGAAATCGTGACTTCTCTGCTATCTATCTGCACACTCGCTGCTAGCTGTTTGACCCGCCTTTTCGGGCGCGTCAAAGGCGTGTCATCTTTCAGGCTCTATCTGTCTCCATTTCCGAAGACGAACAGTGCGCACTAGGTGCGCTCTGGTATCAACCCTTTCTCTTCTCTCGAAAACGTTAAAAGACAACAGATAATATTATGAACATTTTGTTCGTTTCCAAATGTATTTTAAAGTCTTAATCCAATGAAGCGTTGTTGAAAAGCATAGCTTTAGGAAATTAACAAAGATTTGACACTTTCTGCCGCTAGTGGCGATAGTGAGGCCATTGCTTGCAGCAAGGCTTGCATACGAACTAGAGCGGCAGCCCACCGTGTCGAAAACGAGAGAGCTCCTGCGCTGACACGCCGCCGGTAGCGCTGCCTTCGACTGGAAAGACTGGGCAACTACTACACGCTGAATCGTTGTTATTTTTCGGCCATTGCGATAATATATTTTATTGTGTCGTATATCAAAATATAAGTCATGCATCTTCTGGCTTGCATAATAAACAAAAGCAAAAAACTGAACTTCACTGCACCCCCGCGTCACTGCTGCTCTCTGCAGGGACCTCAAGTGGAGCTCTCCGCTGCTACGCGGCAGCGGCTATGGCCAACCATTGCTTTTAGTACGCTCTTGGCGAATCTCAGCGGTAGAAATTGGCCGTGCGAGCGGCTGTGATGCGGTGTGATTAAAAAAAAAATTGCTATTTGGCTGTATTCAATGATTCATTACGTATGCCTGTTGTGTGTGACGCCTATTTAGTGCACTGCGGATGCGAAGAGCGTGCTACCCAGCGACAGAACTCATCCTATGTCATCAGACGCTGACTAAAAGCTGTGAAGGGGGTGGCGCGCGTATCTGCGTAGTATTTGTTAACGTCGCGCACTTCAAGGTTTTGCGGACTGGTTTGGTCACTAACGTCGATCGCCGTTGTATACCGCAGGGACATCGCATTAATATCATGCGGGCAGGTGAGGGATCCTGTTCGTAATAATGAAATCGGACTTATAACAGAGAAAGGTGTTACGGTTGTGAAGTACGCAGTGCTTGCGTGCTGGAAATTACAAACACTTTATTGCACTGGGTCTGGAGCAGCGATCGTTTGTCGATCCCAGATGTGTTTGACACATTGATGCTGAGCTTTACCACCGATGAAAGGACGGCCAAGCCAAACACCTGTGATGCGATGTTGTTGGAGTAGGACGTGCTCCAAGCACCGGTTCGTCGTCGTGCTCCGTGTTTGACGCCTTGCAAGCAGGTGTGACGCGCCTTCAGCGTTGTGCTGTGTCTTACGTGGTTGCAACAGGCTATAGTGTTGTGCAATCTTGGTATGCGAGCGAAGAAATCGGCGGCTTTCGCCACGTTGCGTGTCCTTCGCAGAGGTGTTTAGATTTATCAGCGATGACGTCCGTTTTGCCTGTTATATTGTCACGTCGGTGTAAGACGCGCTAACGCTCAAGGCGGTTTAGAAGGCTCCCAAGAACGTCCGGTGCCGAGTCCGATGGTGGCGAACTTCGTCCTTTTTGCTTAATGTCCTCACGTCGTCGTCTTCAGTAGCGCTAGCGTCATTAGCCCCCCCGTTCGAAAAGCATCGTCCCGATGCTAAAGGAAACCAGCGTCAGAGGGAGTGTCACAGTGTCCTTGCGTGATACGGTTTCAGGCGAACGACGTGGACCACCTCGGGGCGCGCGTCGCGTCGTGAGCGTGGTGTTTGATCAGGAATGACTTCATAGTTGAGATCGCCGATGCGCCGCAGGACTTGGTAGGGGCCGAAGTAACGACGTAAGAGCTTGTCGCTGAGTCCGCGACGTCGGATTGGGGACCATACCCAGACAAGGTCGCCTGGGAAATATTCGACCGCCCGTCTCCGCAGGTTGTACCGTCGGGCATCTTGGTCCTGCTGAGCGCGAATTCGCACCCGGGCTAGTTGACGAGCATCCTCGGCGCGCTGTAAAAAGTGGGCAACGTCGGCATTTGGGTGGTCGTCGACGTGGGGAAGCATAGCGTCGAGTGTTGTGGTCACCTGTCGTCCATAGACGAGAGTGAACGGTGTCATGTTGGTTGTTTCCTGGACGGCGGTATTATAGGCGAACGTGACATAAGGCAGGACTTCATCCCACGTTTTGTGCTCCACGTCCACGTACATCGAAAGCATATCCGCGAGAGTCTTGTTCAGACGTTCGGTCAAGCCGTTCGTCTGGGGGTGGTATGAGGTCGGCCTGCGGTGGCTCGTGTGGCTGAAAGCAAGGATATGCTGCATGAGCTCAGCAGTAAAGGCAGCTCCTCGGTCAGTAATGAGAACCCGGGGTGCGCCGTGGCGCAGGACGATCTGAAGCACAAAAAATTTGGCCACATCGATAGCGGTTCCACTCGAAAGAGCGGCTGTCTCCGCGTAACGCGTGAGATAGTCTGTGGCGACAATTATCCACCGCTTTCCGGAGTTTGATATGGGGAACGGGCCGAGCAAGTCCATCCCGATTTGTTGGAATGGTCGGGACGGCCGGTCAATGGGCTTGAGGAAGCCGGCGGGCTTGGCAGGAGGAACCTTGCGGCGCTGACAGTCACGGCAAGAGCGAACGTAATGCGTAACGTCATGTCCAAGGCGAGGCCAGTAGTATTTTTCGCGAATCTTGGCTTGCGTTCTAGTGACGCCAAGGTGGCCGGAAGCAGGTTCGTCGTGGCAGGCATTCAAAATTTCGACGCGTAGGTTCTCGGGCACGACGAGCAAGTACTCGCGACTGTTAGAAGAAAAGTTCTTTTTGTAGAGTACGCCGTCACGGAGGCAGAGGGAAGACAAAGCTCGCCGGAAGGCGGCAGGTACTCTGCCACTGGCACCTTCAAGATAATCAATGACGTCTCGAAGGTCCGGGTCGGCGCGTTGTTGGTCAGCAAAGTCGGTAGAGTTTAGGGCGGTCACAAAGGCGTCGTCGTCCGCAGCGTCGTCAGGAGCTGGTTGTGCAGGGGCACGGGAAAGGCAGTCGGCGTCCAAGTGTTTGTGGCCGGATTTGTAGGTTACAGAAATGTCGTATTCCTGCAGTCGGAGACTCCATCGTGCAAGGCGCCCTGAAGGATCCTTTATGTTGGCCAGCCAACAAAGTGCGTGATGGTCGGTCACTACTTTGAAAGGTCGACCGTAAAGGTATGGTCGAAACTTGGAAATTGCCCACACGATGGCGAAGCATTCTTTTTCGGTGGCAGAGTAGTTTGCCTCGGCCTTAGACAGTGCACGACTTGCGTAGGCAATTACACGATGTTGATTTTTCTGGACCTGAACTAGGACTGCACCCAAACCGACATTGCTGGCGTCGGTGTGTACCTCAGTGTCAGCATATTCATCAAAGTGCGCCAGAATGGGTGGTGACTGTAAGCGGCGTTGAAGCTCTAGGAACGCCTGTTGTTGCGGCGCTTCCCACTGGAATTGGACATCGGCCTTGGTCAGGTAAGTAAGGGGCGCAGCGATTTTAGAGAAGTTTTTCACAAAGCGGCGATAATACGCACATAGTCCAAGGAAACGCCGAACTTCTTTCTGATCGCGTGGCGGCGGGAAATTCGCGATGGCGACGGTTTTTTCAGGGTCCGGAAGGACCCCTTCTTGGTTCACGAGGTGACCCAAAAACTTCAACTCCTCGTAACCGAAGTGACACTTCTCGGCTTTTAGAGTGAGTCCAGAGGATTTTATGGCCTGCAGCACCGCCTCGAGGCGACGAAGGTGCTCGTCAAAAGTTGGGGCGAATACGATCACATCGTCCAGGTATACGAGGCAAGTGTGCCATTTCAGGTCCACGAGTACTGTGTCCATAAGCCTCTGAAAGGTCGCTGGGGCGGAGCAAAGACCAAATGGCATGACCTGGAACTCGTACAACCCGTCTGGAGTGATGAATGCCGTCTTCTCGCGGTCCCTCTCGTCTACCTCTATTTGCCAGTACCCAGACTTCAAATCCATGGAGGAGAAATACTTGGCGTTGCATAAACGATCCAAAGCGTCGTCGATTCTGGGCAAAGGGTAAACGTCCTTTTTAGTAATGTTATTCAGTCGCCGGTAATCAACGCAGAACCGCAATGTTCCGTCCTTTTTCTTTACGAGCACGACAGGTGCGGCCCAGGGGCTCCGAGACGGTCGAATGACGTCGTTATCAAGCATTTCCTTTACTTGCGTGCTGATGGCGGCGCGTTCTCTAGATGAAACACGGTAGGGTGACTGTCGCAGTGGTGGCGTCGTGTCGTCCGTAATAATCCGATGTGTAGCAAGGTGTGTCCTGCCGACTCGCGGAGACGACGCAAATGTGTGTCTGTAGCGATTGAGCAGGTCACGCAGCATGCCTTGTTGTTGTTGCGGCAATGTCTGATTAATGTCGTACTTGACGTCGACTATGTCCTCTGGATCCGGTTGTGAAACACGAGTCAGGCTTTGTGCGCACTTGGTATCAGTGACGGCATCTATGTAAGCGACAGTCGTCCCCTTGTTCAGGTGCTGGTGCTCATTGCTGAAATTAGTCAGGAGTACATCAACTTTGCCGTCTTCCAGAAACACGACCGCCCGAGGTACTGCAATACCGCGGTCGAGAAGCAAAAGTTGTTTACTCTCGACTATACCTTCAGTGTCTCGAATGGTATGCGAACCGACAGTCACCAGTATACTGGAGCGGGGAGGCACGGTCACTTGCTCGTCAAGAATATGGAGCGCCGACGGGAGGGCATCTGTGGTGTCAATGGCATTCTCTGTCGAAAACTGGACGGGTGGGACTGCAGGTCGATGATGGCTCCGTTGTCCGTTAGGAAGTCCATACCCAGGAGAACATCACGAGAGCAATCAGCGAGGACAACAAACCTTGCAGGGAACGTTTTCCCTTGCACCGTGACCCTAGCCGTGCACATTCCTATCGGCGTAATCACATGTCCCCCAGCGGTACGTAACTGCGGGCCGTCCCAAGCTGTCATAACCTTTTTGAGCAGAGCGGCGAATTGTCTACTGAGCACAGAATAATCGGCACCAGTGTCAACTAAAGCAGTTACGGCTGTGCCGTCTACTGAAACGTCTAAATCGGCCGGTGGTGGCGTCTTGCGGTACTGTCGAGGAGTCCGATCGCGGCTTTGGTGCGTCGAAGGGATGCGGCATCGAAGAGAAGCGTCGTTGTTACGAAGAAGTGCGGCGGGTTGTCGGCTTGTCTTAATATGCTGTCGTGCGTGGGTCGTCGAGGACGGTGTGTTGCACGGCATTGGCGTTGTGTCTGGCGGCGTTGGAGGGTCTTGTTCTTGTCGTCGAGCAGCCGCACCTCCAGAGGCTGCCGCGTCTAGTTTCCCCTACGGGGACTTCTAGACTGGCCCTGGTCGCTGGGTCCCGGAGAACTGTAGCGGCGCGGAGATGGTGATCGCAAGATGCGACGCTGGCCGGAGTCCGCATGGGAGATGTAATCTGCGATCTCCCTTGGTCGCTCTCCAGGCAGCGGACGGGGAGCACCGAAGGGGTACCCTCGAAGACCCATCTCCTTATATGGACAGCGGCGCCAGATGTGCCCAGGTGCCCCGCAATGGTAGCACAACGGTCGATGGTCCGGGGTTCTCCAGACGTCAGTTCTGCGACGCCTAGGTCGCTGGACAATGTTCGACTGGGAAGGTGGAAGCTGAGGAGCGGCTGGCGTAGGTGCTTCATATCGTTGGGTCGAGGCCGGAAGGAAACGGCTTGCGGCGGCAGCATAACTCAATGTTTGTGGCGGCGGTGGAGTGGCTGCCGGAAGCTGCGACGTACCTAATGCTTGTTCGACTTCCTCGCGAATGACATCTGTAAACGACGCAATCTGCGGCTGAGCAGGGGTGTGCTGCAAAGCCTTCGCCACCTCTTCCCTTACAATGGCTCGAATGACCTCACGCAGCGATTCTCCTGAGGTCATAGAGGTTCCCTCAGTACGGGTGCAGAGCATCGATACGTTAGTGCGCTCGTACTGTCGTGCCCTCATGTCGAGTGATTTCTCAATGGACATTGCTTCCTTGACGAATTCGTTTACTGTTGCGGGTGGACTCCGAACCAGGCCTGCGAAAAGCTGCTCCTTTACACCCTTCATCAGCAATCGCACCTTCTTTTCCTCCGGCATGCTTGGGTCTGCGCGACGGAAGAGGCGTGTCATCTCTTCCACGTACACCATTACACTTTCGTTCGGAAGTTGGATGCGATTCTGCAGAAGAAGGTCGGCCTTCTCCTTGCGAAACGTACTGGTGAACGCCTGGAGAAATTCTGCTTTGAATGTCTCCCATGTTTGCAGGCAAGATTCATGGTTTACGTACCATGTCCTTGCAGAGTCTTCCAGAGCAAAATAGACATGGCGCATCTTTGAGTCCCCGTCCCAAGAATTGAATGTGGCCACCCGGTCGAACTGGTCGAGCCAGTCCTCGGCGTCCTCATGAGGTAGGCCGTGGAAACGCGGCGGATCCCGTTGGTGATGGAGAAGGACGGGCGCAGTTGATGTTGGAGGATTCATTGCAGCAGCGCCGGTACTCCTTGTTGACTTGTGGTCAGGGAGCAGCCCGAACTCGGGAGATAGGCCTTGTAGTCGGCGGCTGCCCTGGTGAACGGGCGTGTCTACCGGGGGTGGTCGACCTCTGCTGGAATCGCGGCTTGATGGGGGCGTCCGGTACATGAAAGATGTACCCAGCAGCTCCACCAGATGTCACGTCGGTGTAAGACGCGCTAACGCTCAAGGCGGTTTAGAAGGCTCCCAAGAACGTCCGGTGCCGAGTCCGATGGTGGCGAACTTCGTCCTTTTTGCTTAATGTCCTCACGTCGTCGTCTTCAGTAGCGCTAGCGTCAATATTTCGATGGTCAACATCGGTGATGTCTGTCAGCAATCAGCACAGCCGCGCAGCATACCTGTAGCCGGCAGGGATGTTGGGAGTGGCCCACCCATAGCGCGTACGCCTATAATTTATGTACGGCACGCCGGGGGCGTGACCAATGGTTTTGATTGACAGGTGAACTCGGAGCTAAACTCGTGAACGGTGAAGTGCCCCGAATTCATCTCGGGACTGTCATGGCGGCAGCAGCCGCAGCCTGGGTAATCGCTTCCTCTGAGGGCAAATGTCACTACGGCCGGCTGGACCCGTTTACTGCCTTGGCCGACGACGAATTCCAGCGACATTTTCGCCTGTCCAAAAAATCGGTACGATGGTTGTGTAAATAGTTAGGCGACGACCCACGCCTGCGGAGAGTGCGTACCGGGCTTCATTCGCTTTCGGTCGAAGAGCAAGTCCTCTGCGCCCTCCGGTTCTTCGCGACCGGGAGCTTCCAGGGGAGCGTCGGCGCAGACCGCTTTATTGGACGCCAATAAAGCACTGTGAGCCGCTGTGTGAGGGACGTCTCCGACGCGCTTATCGACGCGGCTGTGCAGAAGCGGTGGCTCGCTTTGCCCACGACTGCGGCCGAGCGTGCGTATGTTGAGGAGCGTTTCCTTCTGCGCGGCGGCATCACAGACGTCGTGGGATGCATCCACGGGACCTACATTGGCGTAAAGGCCCCTTCGAAGTCCAGCCCTGACATGGTGAAGGCCAACTATTTCACGAGGAAGGCACATTATGCATTGAACATTGCAATCAGTAAAAAATAATTGTTCTCGCCAAGTCCTTTGGGCTACTCTACAGCACAGTGCCAAAGTCGGTCCCAGACTCTTTTGGCGAAGACTAGATCAGCCGCTAACCGGTTCCACAGAACAATTCATAACATTACAGGTACCTTAAGAGAGGCCCACAAAAAAAAGTGGGCTCCTCGGCAACGGCGAAATCGAAAGTTGCAGATGGCCACTTGTTAATCGGGCCACTGCAGAGCACTCACCACTGTGCTAATTAATTAAATCCGACGAATGAATGTCATCTTTCGCACAAACCTCTCACTTGCATCTAAAAAGTATAGTCACAATGCTGCAGAATCGGGAAGATAACCGCCACTGCTGACCAAAAGCCGGTGCGAGCTCATTGACAACGAATTTCGGACAGCTAGCATTAACGCGGTATGCATGAAATGAACAGATGCATTCAGTTCATTTCAGAACACGGCATAATATTCAAGCGATTGTGAACAAAAGGAGTTTTCTCATTCAAGTCACGCGAAATTCAACGTGCGATGAAAAAAAAAATGTGAGATAAAAAAGTTTCACCATGCGGGATTTGAACCCACGCGCTCCCATTGCCTGTCGACTCTCCGGAACGACGCGTTAGGCCACAGAACAGCGCGGAGTGATACACCTCTCTTTATTTTTTTTTTTTGCGTACTACTTCCGTAGCCTTCACAGCGTTGCACATGTACCTCGTCGCCATTGGCGGTCAGCTGATGACGGGCGTTGGTAGCGTTCCCTCGCGGTACAAAGCAAAATTTAATAATGCATAAATCACTCCAAAGCGCTTTAAATCCAAATCTCGCACACTATAAAATGCTTATAAAGGTGTATTAAGTGCATTATAAAATTCAACAAACCTCGTTTGTCTAATTGCACACGCAGTGCATTTGGTGGAGCGACACACAAATGAAAAGTGCACCGGCGGTTGGCTCACGTGACCCGTTCTTTGTACACCGCCCAAGAAGCCGATGAGGTGGCGCCGATGTGATGATAAAGCACGGAATATATCCAGATAACCCAATGAAGTTTGAGGCGTGACGAGGGTGGGATTTTGTCTTGCTACCATTAGTTCACTCATCTGAGGGCGTCGCCAGAGCTCGGGAAGATTCCGAGTTTCAGCAAACTCGGGCCTTCCAGCATAGCGCCCCTGGGCTCATGAAATTGTCTTACATTACTTTTTTTTCGTGCGCATTACTCCGGCACATGAGCATTCTTCGTTTATATAACGCGCTTTCAGAAAGGGTTCAGGCTTCGCGACCCAGCGCTGCCATCTACCGACGTTCCAACCATTCAGCTATTTCCTGGCACGGTCGCCTGTATCGACCCCGCCGTGCGGCCGATCCGTGCGGTCTAGCCGTGTTCCTGCATGCGGCCTGGTGAAGCCGGTTTCGTGCCAATGATTCAAGCTTGCCTCGCGCTGCGCAGAAGTGTTGAAAAGGAAGAGCTTCAAACGCGCAGAGTGCGGGATGCATGAGGACCACGCTGCCTTTGACAGCCTGTAAGGCACTTAATTCAGTATCCTTGAAACGTAATAACACAACCCACGAAAAGGAAGAATGTCGTCACGTCAATGCCAGCTTCTCACGGCATTTCCTTCTGGGTTTCTTCCAAAAAGATTTCTTACTATATCGAAAGAATCTAAGGATATATATCTATAGAGGAATATATAGAGTTGCGATATTTGACCATTGAAGGCAGTACACGGGCTGTCTTATCAATGAGCGCGAAGTGTTAAAAAACATGGGAAAGTAGAGCTGGTATATCGGTTGTGAGAATAGAACTAAAAAAAAAAAAAATGGAGGGGACACTTAAGCTCCGACTTAAGGGTATGATGTGAGAGCGTAATAGGTTAATTCCCATATATGCAGTAGGTCATTCTCTGCTTTACATTCACAGCTATATCCCTGGCAGTCCTCATACTCCTCTTGGCGCAGTGGTGCAGCGGTTAAGCGATCCGCCACTGCCCTGCGATGGCAGGTGCTCCCATGGCGGTGGGCCTTGAGCGACCCAGACTGCTCTTTCCGAGCGACCAATCATTAATTTGCCTGCCAACTGCCACGGTGGGCAGTTGTGATGACGCCGCAAAGTCACGTGACCTAGGTGACCCACCTGCCTTCTAGGTTGCTCTCTGGGGACCACCTGCCAGAACTATGCCTGTGATTTTTCGCTCACAACGCCGACACAGATTTTCTGGACAACGGGGCCTTCAATGCAATCGCGTTAATAATATTTTTAGCGGTAGCACCGAGCAAACAACATTATTTTTCGTTCACGATATTCGAATTAAGTATAATTCATCAAATATTAAATCTCTGAAGACGCTCGATTATGCAAGTTGTAGAGAGTCGAGAAAGGCCACAGTCAGCTGTGACAGCTTGATTTGCGAGTCTTACGGCACGTCCGGCACGTCGTGCGTACTCTCCCCTTGTCCCGATAGACTGTTTCTCTCGCTGCTCCAGTCACGCCGGATCCCATGCCGGATCCCCATGCGCGCCATATTGGAGCTGTGGTGCCATCTAGCGACTCGGCCGGCCGCAGCTGCACTTAGCTTATCTAGAGCAGTCGTTGGCTGCGTGGCGTAGTCGCACGATTTTGAGCGTTTCTTCTATGGGAAGTGTTTTCGTCACGAAAAACGATCCCAAATGGTTCTCGCAGACACTGGTAGTCCCACTCGGTATTCTCTGCCGGCATTTCTGCTGGCAGTCGTGCACTGCTCTCACTGACACCACAGCGCGACTTTATTTCAGCAAAGCAACGAGTCCTCATTCTAAATGAATGCCGCCGCTAGAAAGCAAGCTGTTCGCAGTGTTGAAAGAGCACAACAGAAATTGCGTCGTGCTACGTCGACATGGTTTTACTTTGAGAGTTTTCTTAATGCATTCATACACAAGCTGAATTTTCGCCAATACTCGTGCGTAATGTTACTGAACGTTTGGTCGTTAGTCTGATGACTCTCACCATAAGTGCACAACATAACTAATGGGAACCTTTTCCTATGATCCAATATATGCTAAAGCAACGAACGAATCATGTGCTCGTAAATACTCCGCATATGAAAGGTTCAAATCCTTCCTTGTACACCTCTGGTGGCGACCACCGGCAGGTGCAGTTCGAATTCGCCTCTGTGTATTCACACTGCGTTCGTCGAAACGCATTTTCTGTACATAACGACAGAGAAAATGCCCGGCATTGCAAACAAGGAGCTGAAGCCCGATTTTTTTTTAATGAACAGCGATGTGATCGAGCAAGGCAGCCGCACCGTACGTTTTGACATTTAATTCCATATGCCAAATATGGAAGCTATAAGCATATGCTTCGCAACTGGCCGAAAGATATGCCTACGAAGGAAAGAATCGGTTCCGGAGCTCGCCGCCACACCATGACCCCTTTCTTCACTCAATCGACCCACATCTCAAATCGAGACTATGGAAACAGTTTATCGTTGTCGCCATCTGAACGCCGCATTTACAAATAACTTGAGGTACCGTTTAGGACAAGTGGCCAGTCCGCACTGCGACAACTGCGGCTCAGTAGAAACACGAGCGTCGCTGCCATCTGTAGCTACTGAGCGCCAGCGGAAGCTGCATCGCCATCGCGTAGAGTCTACGAATACCGGTGAGTCTTTCAATAAACACAGTTCACCTGGACGCCAGTCTGGCTACAGATACCATTCCGAATATTTTAGTACAAGTTCATCATGTGCGGTGTCAGGGTCGGGCGATGTTCACCTTAATTTGCCTATCATTATTATCATCATAAGCCTGACTGCGCCCACTGCAGGGCAAAGGCCTCTCCCATGTCTGTCCAATTCCCCCTGTCCTAATTTGCCTAGGATAGAAGCTGAAGCATCATGTTCATCATCATCAGCCTGACTACGCCCACTGCAGGGCAAAGGCCTCTCCCATGTCTCTCCAATTCACCCTGTCCTAACTTGCCTAGGATAGAAGCTAAAACATCATCATCATCATCGTCAGCCTGACTACGCCGTTAGAATTTGCCGTTAGAATGCGGTAATCTATCGCATCAGGTCAAGTTCAATTTGTCCTCAGAGGCGATTTAATAAGCTTCCACGTGCTACAGCTGGAAGCTAGGTCAGGCAAGGTGACCAGGAACGACCGCAGGAGATTAGCTTCGCGGTGAGGTTGTGCTGAGAGGGGGGGGGGGGGGGGGGGGGGTGAGAAATGGTGGATAGGCATATTGCCTCTGTGACATTCTTTTAATAAAAATAAAATAAAACAAAACGTAGTGCTCGTAGCGAGAAGGCCCAATACGATGTGTACTATATATCTTGAAATGATTCCTCGCTAGGGTATGAACAATGCGCTTGGAAGATTTTTCTGAGCCCCGAAAACTTTTTAGGTACGTACCACAGCCACCCCTCGCTTCCGCTTGGCACCGTCGCAGTAGGTTACCAACGCAACGGCACGTCGGAAAGCCAAGAAAACTGAAATCTTCCTGAAACTGCAGGAAAAAAAAGTTACAAGCTGTTTTGCAGCGTTGGGAAGGCTGCGACGATCTGAGCCAATCATAACTACGTGCGCTGCAAAACGTGCGCTGCAAAGCAGAGGCTAGGCAGACATGGAAGCCCACGGTCCTTTGTCGCCGTGCCATGGGGGGTGGGTCGTTCGTTGTTCAGCCTAGGGGTGCGGAGGGGTGAAGCGAAGTTGGAAAGAGGGTACAAGGTCGCTAGTGTTGAAGAGCCCCCCCCCCCCCCCCCCCCCCCCCCCCTCCGGCACGGGGACTAGCCTCGGCTGCACTGCCATAAAAACCATGCAGTCCGTGAAATAACAGATAACTGGCAAGTGCCTCCGTCAAATGCGATTAACCGCTACATTATGACAGCGGTCGACGCCACTGGCTAGAGGGCCTCCTTTGTTGCCTCTGCCTTCTCGACTTAACTGCGCGGTCAAACTGGTTAATTAAGTAACAATAACCAGCAAGGGCGTCCGCAGAATTTTTTGCAGGGGGGGGGGGCCCCATTGGTTGTTGGCGCCGGAGGGGGGGGGGGGGGGGGGGCATGTTCGTAGCAAAAAGGCACTATTTGCGGTATGAATTTATTTATTTATATATAAATAAAAAATAAGTGAAATACACACATGAAATAAAAATTACAAACAGCAAATTAAAGTGTGGCTAGGAGAGATACATTGCAGTTTATCAACGAAGAAACAATTAAAATTAATAAAAAATCCAAAAATATACTGTCACTTCGTGGAGAAGAGTGCTCAGTATTGCTGCATACGGGTTCTCGATTCACCCGGATTGATGACCAGCACACAGCACAATATGGTCACAAACACGCAACTACAGTCACTCAGTCAGTCTTCCTTGAACAGCAACTGTAGACTCCACGGATTTTTCTGGGCGAATTGCGTGATTACACGGGTGATAAATTCATTTCTGTGCTTCATTACACGCTCTCGGTGCACACTCGTCACACACATTGATTGGAAAAACGGTTGAACGCGCACGTTGAAAACAAAAGATGTCTATACATACAACGAAAACTTATTTACAAGATAAATGCACGCTCGCAGCTTCATACACCTCGCTCCATCTTGCTCGCGCATCCGCACAGTCGAGCAACCGCACGCACACTGCTCGCCGCTCGTAGTTTTCTCGTCCACTGTCTTGGTTGTTCTCAGCTTCGTTGACAAACGGCCACTAAAAACACCGAAGCACAAATACAGAGGCGCGCACACGTGCAAGGGCTTACTTCCGTGCGACTTCCAAGGGGAAGGGACACTCGCCACTCCGGTAGGAAAATTTGTTTTGTGTGTTTTTATGGGGTTCAGAGCCCCAAAACGACTCAGGTTATGAGGAACGGAGTAGTACAGAGCTCCGGATAATGTCGACCACCTGGGTCTCTTTACCGGGCACTGACCTCGCACAGTACACGGGCGCTGTTGTCATTTGAGGCCCAGCCAGAGGTGACAGGCGAGCCAGGCAGGCGCCATCGGGCTGCGTTGACCAAAGGCGCTGGTTTTCGGAGAAGACGCAAGGGACGCTGGTGTGGGGGCGCCTCTGGAGACTGCGTCGCCGTGAACAAAAGATGCTAATCTCCTTTGCCGAAGATTCTGATAGCGGCGCTTCTACCGCACTGCGCTCTCCCGTGGATCGGAGGCACAGCGAGCGGCGGCGGCGCCAACTGATCGCCCGCTTGCCCATGAGCAGCCCGACAAAGCGGAGGTGGACACGGCTGATTTGTCTTTCCCTCCTGAAGAATTCATCGGTGGCCGGCATAACGAAGGCGAAAACAAGATGCACTGTGCACTGTCTGCCTCCGTGTCGCTATCTGTGTAGAGATCAAAGAAACAGGCACCCATTTCAAGACGGCTTGAAACACATGCTCGCCGGTGCCGCTGTATGTCTGCAACAGGTCGGCCTTCAACAGAGCTAACGATGGCGTGGTTTGAAAACGGCATAAAGACGCGTGCCCGGACGCTGCATTTCGCAGATGTGACCCAAAGCGTGGAAGCGGAGCTGCTTTTACCCTTTTGGCTGAGCCCACCACGGCCCCTGGCGTGCGGCCATCACTCACGGTTCGAGGGAGTGATTTTCCAGGGGGGTGCAGCCGCCCCCCCTTGCCCCCCCCTCCGGACGCCCATGATAACCAGTCGATTCTAGCTAAAATCTGTTGATCCCAGCATAATATGGCCGCAATTCTGATCGAAGCAGTCAAATTACTGTAGTCGGATACAACTCAAAAACGAAGCGGCAAATATGCTCCTCAAGGAACCTCTCCAGCCAAAGGCGTCGACAGAATTCTCCCCCTCGACGGATTATCCCCATCTCCCTTTGATCTGCTAGTGTGAAGTCGCAGGGTGACGCGGATGAAAAGGGAATAACCACAGCATAATCGGATTAACCCCATCATAAAACTCAGTCCATATATGTCATTGACTGGAAGGCCTCCTTTGAAGGCCATCGGCGCTTTTCGTTCTTGAGCTGTATCCGACTGTAGCAGCGGAAATTAATGTTTTCCGTCACCTCCACACACATTTGCAATGCACGCCGGCACGGTGCTAATAGTCAATCAGTACACCATGCCCATGCATATTCCTCCAATGTTGCGCCCACTTATAACGAATCTGACGGCCACGCAGATCGCGTTGGTTGTATCCGGTGTTCGTAGTAAGTTTGGTTTGGTTTGGTTTATGGGGTTTAACGTCCCAAAGCGGCTAAGGCAATGAGAGACGCAGTAGTGGATGGCTCCGGAAATTTCGACCACCTGGGGTTCTTTAACGGGCACTGACATCGCACAGTACACGGGCCTCTAGAATTTCTCCTCCAAAGAAATTCAACCGCCGCGGCCGGGATCGAACCCGCGTCTGTCGGGTCAGCAGCCGAGCACCATAACCACTGAGCCACCGCGGCGGCATTCGTAGTAAGTGTACTCCGCCTAATATAGCCCAAATATACAGGCGCGGACAAAAGTAAACGGAGCACGCAACTGCCTTCGAATATTTTTCACGCGTCACCTAATTGAAGTTTCCAGCAGTGGCACGCGCACGCTGGTAGCGGAGGTTGGTGGGCTTTCTTGTAGACACAGAACGCATTACCAATGGAGAAAGCGTGACAGCACTTCGAACGCAATAGCGTGCTCCGTTTACTTATGGCCGCGCCTGTACATCCGTGAAAAGTGGCGTTAATTTCATAAAAACTGCTTCATGCGCGTTTACTTCATGGAAGAACCTACCAAGGCGCTTTCTAGGCTCTTCAGGGAAGTAATGTAATTATCCTCACCGAGATCCTTGCAGCCAAAATCTGCTTTAAGGATAACATGTCATGGCTCAAAGCGTCCACAGAACGCGCGCGCGTGAGGCTGGTACCAGGTCGGTCACACTTATTAGATTTCCAGTATAGTTAGGGAGTGCTCGTACTTTGCGTATACAACAGCTCTGTCAGATCACAGCTCTGCGATATCACCTCCGCACGAACGCAGCCATTTCCGTTGCAGCAAATCTACATTCGTCTAATCACGTCTGTTTTCGACAGCGTTATCTATCGTTCCTGGGCACATGCATTGACAATGTAATGGTCCAAGACTGTCACCGCGGCACGCCAGATGCGACAGGCACCGCACTAGGGCCAGACTGGCTAGGCGTGTACAGACACCGCGAAAGCCACCTGACCCATTGTGGGGGTGGCGTCTGGGGCTGGCAGGTGTCAAAGCGTAGTTAACGATTTTTGTCGATTGTCAGCTGCTAAAGCCACTGTTGGTGTGCGACCGCGCAGGGCGCGGCTGAAGAATAGGCAACCCCTTTGAGCGATTCCTGCAGAAAAAAGTTTTGCAGAAAAAAAAAAAGTGCTGTAGAAAGTTTTCTCTCCTTGTCTTTTCCCGCAGCCTCGTCTCCGACCTTCTTCATTCCCTCTCCGGCGCCCGACCATGCTACCTCATCTTTAACAAACTGGTGGCAGCGTTGGGATTCGAACCCACGCCCCCGAAGAGACTGAAAGCAGCGCAGCGCACGTTCGCACACAATGTACATCGGCTGCTCTGGCGTTGCCTGTACATCGTAGCAGCACAAAAAGTAGAGCCGACTGGGGCAGGCGACGCATATACCGCAGCGTGGCAAGCAATGCATTCAAACTTGTCAAATCGCTCCCATTACTTAATTGATCCACGACCATGCGCAGCAACTTAAGTTTCCACTTCGGATGATTTGACCAGCCGGTGCATATGCAATGATTCACCTTGTAAGGCCATCGATGCGCGCTTTACCCGCGGTTACCTCTAATTTCAATGCTGTCATTTTATGTTCTGTGCGGGCCGGTGTCGCGGGGGCTAGAGGCGCTCCTCAGATCCGCGCTTGCCGGAAGAGCGAATTTTCCCAACTTCGGGGCCGAGTTAACGATGCCTCCTCGTTCATCACCGAGTTGTGCGGCCACGAATGTTCGTTGTATCCGAGACGAATTAGTATTGCCTGAATGCTTTTGACGGTAGCATCACAAACATTCGCAATAAACGAGCGTTCGTTATAAGTGGGCTCGACTGTAGTCAGAGCACACACTTCCAAGAAAGAGGGCACGCACCATGGACACAGTGCGATACTCGCAGGTTAGAGTGCACTCGGCAAGTCTAGACCCTAACCCCGCTCCCTGATAAAGAAAGAAGGCTGCAGGGTTTGCTGAAAGTCGAGTTATTTTAGGGCAAAATGTAGTGCAGGAAAATGATCAAGCTGGCACCATTCAGTGGATGTCACGCGGGAGAATGTGGGTGTGCAAATCTCGCTTGATCTATGAATCAAACACGTTCAGTCCAGCGAAGCCTTCTATGAATGCTTCAGTTACCCTAGCTGAAGCGCTGTGCACCTTATAGTTTGCGGCGATCGCG
The DNA here is from genome assembly GCF_055824585.1 of Amblyomma mixtum. NCBI lineage: Eukaryota > Metazoa > Arthropoda > Arachnida > Ixodida > Ixodidae > Amblyomma > Amblyomma mixtum. Next base: position 156,737,710 of record NC_143017.1, on the reverse strand, counting down.
GTTAATTAGCTCTGAAATTCCTGCATAACTAGTAATCTAGACGACCCCATCTACTGCCTTCACCATCTAGTCATGGGCTTCGTACCAACTCTGGCTATGTGCTAGCTTTGAAACATCTGCTCATGTATTTCACATGTATGCTGTGCACCGAATGATTTCGTGGCCATGGATTGTACAAGTGTCCTAATAATCCTAAAGAAGTAGAAAGGTTTATTCCGTAGGGCATATAGTTGCGGTTTCAAATGAAGACAGCAGAAAGCCTCGATTCCCAGTACAATCCCTTTTAACTCCTGCTCGAAAGCCTACCGCATTTTTTCGTTCTCCCCAGCCTGACCTAGTAAGTCACCTCTATCCCGACTTCTACTGCTGTTGTGCCAAGAATTTATAACAACAGTTGTAAACATAGCTGCAAGGTAGCAAAGGGCTCTGGTAGAGGAGTAGATTTTTCAAGAAACCACGCGTAGTTCACGTGCGGCGATTGTGGCACGTGGAGGCAAGGTATGTCACAAGGATGAGCGATCTTATATACTACGCATCACTGCTTTTGGATGCTTATATTGTACAAGAGTACTGAAACACAAGCCAGTAGCCATGCCAAAGGACAAGCCTGCTCAAGGAGCTTTCCGCTCGTCCAAGGGTTGCGCCTCGCCAGGGACACACTAAAAAATGCCCTTTTTGTCAAGGAATTTTTATTAAACATATCTGTAAACATAACTATAAACACATTCTGTCCATTAAACAAAAATGTTTTATTGTAGCTATAGTGCAACAGTAAACAGCTTCGTCCACCTGAATAGCTTTTTTTTTATTGTCCTATGGTTGCAAAGTTTCGGAAACACTTGCGCACGCAAACAGTATTCTTCCACAAGCACATTCAGTAGTAAGCCGAGGACTCTGTTGAATTGTGAGCGTAAATCATTCCTTCAGTCGACAGTATATATATATTGCCCCACGCAAAATCCAATCATTCATTTGCCTCGAACCAGCATTTTTTTTCTCTCCCCCCAACCCCTTCGTGGTGCGTAAAACATGGCGGCGCTCCGCAGTACTTAGGCGCCAGACAACAGGAGGTGCGCGAGACGGAGCGCCGCCTGGAGAGTGCTCCACGAACCAAAACCACACGGCTCATTCCGGTATCGAATTTTAAACGTGAAACACAAAATTAAGCCGATCCGCCGTCATATGCTAGAGCACAGACTCATTTAAGTATTCGTCTAAGTGCCTTAATGCGCCAATGCTGTAACACTGGCACAGCGATGGCATCTCCCCCCCTCCACATGCCTCCGTTTCTTTTTTCCAACTCTTGAATCTCTTAACGTTTACTCCAGATGGCGCTCGCACTCGGCACGTTCATGGTGAGTGCCAATGGTAAGCCCTGGGCAGCAGATACGCGAACCACTTAAAGAACCTAAATAGAGCGCCACAACTAAATCTCACTTATATCAGGAAGAGCAACCCATACAAGCCAGTCAGTGCAAGCCTAGCTTGATTTGAACTCGTGTGGCGTTGACTCGCTGCAGCGACCGCCTCGCTTCCCTCCCGCGTACCACAGGACGCAAAGGCTAAGCACCGTTGAAGACAGTAGAACAATGCTTTCGGGACGACATTCGACAACGTAAGTGCGACACATGCACACAATTTCCTTTCCAGCATTCTGTGAAACCGAGCATTACTTTTTTTTTTTCCTCCGTGAAAGTAGATTCCCCCATTTGGATCGAGTTGTAGCACCGCACATAACGACTCCGAATGCTTCGCAAACATGGAGCAGCCGATAAATTTGCGTTGTTTGTTTTCCATGTTTCTTCATGCACATTCTCCCCTTCCCACGCGCATTGACAGGGAGTGAACAGAAAAAAAAAATGAACAAAAACATTTCATTTCGTTTATTCCTCGAACCAGCTACTCCACTTTTTTTCCATACAATAAAAATGCGTGCTAGATATAAGTGTCCGTAAAAATATCCCGTCCTTGCACAATTTTTTTTCTTTGTACCATCATCGTTTCATTGCACACGCAAAGCAAAGAAAGGAAGTTCCTTATTTGCACCTGCTATGTTTTCCTTCGCCCCCATCAAATGCAAAACGAGAAAGCAAGAAAAAAGGAAAAAGAGAAATTAGGCGTTTACAGTGGCAAGTTATATGACAGTCACAAAAATGTAATTGGTACGTATTTATATGTTATGTATAATATATAGCATGTGTTTCTTCTTTACAACTTTCTATAGAGCAATATTTCTGAAATCTATACAAGTTCATTGCGAAATGGTGGTACGCGCGGCACAAAAAGAAAGTTACGAAAAGAAATGCTTCATGCATAACAAAAGGCAAGAGAAACTAACATGCCAGTGATCAAATTAAGTGTTCAGTCTGGCCAATGATGCACGTTGATTAAATTCACCACACATCATGCGAGTCGGCTAGACGACACTGGCCAGAACAGAATTTTGTGCTGCATGCTCATGCTTTTTTTTGATTTCCTCAACACCTTAGCTTTTTTTTCTTATGTGTGAAGCAAAACAAGCGAAAGTGCTTGTTTGCAACGAGCAACAAAAGCACTAAGGAAAAAAAATTTCACAAGGACGCGTCGCACCTAAGATGTAGCACAACAACACTAAAAGTGAGAGGGGAAAATAAAGGTTGCAGGAAAGCATTGATACACTCGGCAGGCAGCATGAAGAAAATGAACACCATATGCAACTGCAGTGACCTATACTCTCTTCGCGGGCCTGGAGAATTCTCTCAAACACTGCACCCATTTTAGTCGAACGCCAAAGCTCAGCCAGTTCAGTAAGAAAGAAAAGCCTATAGTACCGGTACACAATACGAGACTTGTGGGAAAATTCCCTCAAGAGCAGCTGAAAACTGCATGTACTGCATGCCACGGGCTGCCACGAGGTTCGCCCATAACTGCAATGCAACCGGCTCTCAAATCCTGTCCTTGCTTCGGAGCAAGCGACAATCTCAGTTATTTTTTTCTCATTAGATTCAAAACAATGACAAAGAACAAACAGAAAAGAGATACACCAGTGAAATGCAATACCACATATAACAGGAAACCAACAAGGGGCTGCGCAGTGACAATTCCTGACAAACTTCTCAGTGAGAAACTTTGCTTGGCATGGTACAATCTACCTGTTACACAACCCGTCACTTAAAATGGGAGAATGAAAACAAGCAAGGCAAAAAGAAAAGTAATGGTTAGTAGTAGCAACAATAACCTCGACGGCGGCATGTGTTTCTATGTGTCTCACCATTTATACCTAGAGTTGTATGAATTCTCTACAATACACGCTACCAAAAATGTCGAAGGATTTTTTTTTTACCTAGCTGCACCGGGTACCGGTCATGAACAACGTCATCGTTGTCTCTGATCTGGTGTCTCTTCCCTACAACTCTGGAGGAGGAATAAGCCTTCTCCATTCCCTTCCACAGCCGAAAACTACTTCGCTCTATGACAAATTTAGAGCAAGATCCATTCTTATAATACTAAATAAAAAAGAAAAAAAGAGAACAAGTACGCTGTAAGCAAAAGAACGCTGCATGTTTACCGACAGTAATAAAATAAAGAACAATGTTAGAGAACTAACACACATCCGTTGGTTGTGTGTGTGTTTGTGTGCAGAGGTTCTCCGTTACAAGCTTTGAAGTGATGAGTGGCGACAAGGGCGAAAGAACGGCAGTGGGAAGGAGGAAAGAGGCGGCGGGAAGGGTGGACTGGGAGCAGAAGCAAGAATAAAATGAAAGAACAAAAACAGGGATGCAAATGTGGAATGTTCACGCCGACTTGCATGTGAACTCGCTGGCTAGTGTTTTAACACTGAAGTTCCTGCTGCGGTCATTGCTGCTGCAACTTTGCAACTAAGAACACCACACCCGAAAACCTCTCTAAACAAAACAACAAATACCCAATCCTTTTCCCTCTTTCTCAACAGCTTGCAAAAGAAATGTGAAGCTTTTCCTTCCCTCAGTTATCTGTTCTACCTCGCCTTTTTTTTCTCCCCCGCTTGTACAGCCCACTCCATGCAAATACCCCACTAGAAAAAAAAACACAACAAACAACACGGAAGCAGGGCATATCTGTATGATACATGACACACAAAGAGGGTAGGAAAGAAAAATAACCTGACAATGGGATGATGTAGTAGTAGTAGTAATAAGAGCAGTGGTACGGTATACACCCGTCAGCAAGAAAACCAGAAAAAAATGAACAAGAGAGAGAAAACGACTCAAATAATTATAATAGTCACATCATGGGAAAAAAAAAATAGCGAGAAAACAGTATCTACATTGCAAGGGAAATAAAAAAAAAACAGTCGCCGAGCAAGACACTAGTTTTTTCAACAGAGAGAGATTAAAAAAAAAAATGGCCGGCGGGAACAGGCATCATGAAGGGACTGGTGGCAGAAAAGGGAGGAAAAAGGAACCATGGAAAAGGTTGGACGCGCTCGGCGCGGTGTTCTCCTCCTCCGCCTCCCCCATCTTGCTTGGCGGTCGTTGATTGGGGCGGCGGTCGGTCGGGTGGCAGTCACTGCAGCGGTGCTCTCGGAAACAACCGGGCTGGTGTCTCCTGGCACACCGGTCTACTTCGAAGCACAGCCAACGATGGCGGCGTGACCGGTTGTGTCGCGTCTCCTCCACGTGCAGTGGCGACGGCTGCAGTTTCAGTCCCCACTTCCTCCGCAGCCATCGAACACAGCACTGGTGCCTCGGCGCAGTTCCTTTTCCGTCTTCCTTCCCTCCCTTCTCGTTCAGTTCCTTCCATCTCTCTCTCTCTCTCTCCTCCCTGCAGCAGCTTTCCCCCAAGCATCTCGGAACTACGAAGGTGCAGCAAATACTTTCCCTCCTCCTCTGTCTCTCTCCCTCTAGCAACAACAACACTAAGGCTACTAACGCGAAAAGTGTGCCGCGCTTGTGCCAGCTTTGTTTGTTGGCTTGGTACATATTTTTTTTCTCGTCCATTCCGGGGAGGGTCCCCCCTCTCCGCTTTTTTTTTCTTAAAAGAAAAAAATGCGATGGTAAACGAAAGTTTGTCGAAAAAAAAAAAAAGTAAAACGAAGAAGGTCTGTTGAAGAGAGAGAGATAAGAAGACTACGCGTGGGCAATGTTCAGTAGTAGGTCTCCATCTCAATCCAGCCTCCCGGGTTGCGGCGCAATATGAAGCGACGAATCTCGTCGTACACGAAGATCAGGAGGGAAAATGGCAGTGCAGGTAACCACCAGTTGATCCTGGCATGAGGGAAAAAGAAAGCGGAGATGCCAGGTAAGAAACCAAGCAATGGATATGGAAGGACTTAAGAAGGACAAGCTTAATTCTTGGCTAAATACAAATGAGGCAACACTTTAGGCTGTCCACAACACCCACTGCCAGATGAAAAACAAGCCTAACTCACTTGAGAGGATACATCCTGAGACCTTTGTCCATGCCTGGGCAGTATGAGAGGAATGCGGCTAAGGCAGTCTCAAAAACTAATCCAAAGTTCAGGACATGGTTCCTGAAAAGGAAAAGAAAACATTGTGAAAAAAGCTCAGAATGTCAAGGAAGTCAGAGTAAAACTGCACGCAAAGGAAAGCAGATTTTAAGATCTCTGATAAGAGTGAATAGCCTTGAAAGTAAAACGAACTAAAACGAACGCAGTTCCTGCCACCATTCAATTTACGTTAGCACCTCGTTTATGGCTTCATGAATTGGGCGTACAAAATTATGCAATGCACAGCTGATAAGTAGTACCCTGCGCAAGTCCTAAGAGTTCTTTACAGGTTACCATTCTCAGAACTTATGCCTGGAACAGAATGTCGCTTGATAATGCACTGCAGAATGGCAAACATAAGACCACTTGCACAGCAAATTTTTGTTTAACACTACTTCAAGGTGTAAAAAGTGAGCTATTCCCTTGAAATGTAAACAAACATCAGACTGTTGCATGCAACCAGCACCTTTCCACAGCCAAGCCATAGTAGACATTTTCACGCTTTATACTAATGCTACAGATATTTTGAGGAAGAACTGGGTGTAGGAAATCGTACCAGGCATTCAATGGGGGGAAAGCACGTGCTTTCCAGAAAACTTCACAAGCGGCTTTGTGACAGCACAGGAAGACTGCCCTGGTTGCCAGGGTCATTTGGTATTGTTTCTTTAATATATATATACCAATTTCTGCACACTGAACCAACAATAGGTACTAAAATGCACGAAAGGTAAACCAGTGAGGAAGAGTGCTCACTTCATTCCCTGGTGCAAAATAGAATTCCTCCTGGTCTTACAGATGATCAAGTCAGCCCATTGCACAATAACGATGGACACAAAGAATGCCGTGTGGCAAGTATATTCCAGGGTCTTGCGGTTCTTGTATGTCTGCATTCAGGAATAAAAAAAAAAAGACAGCACAATGATGTCTCAGTGGAAACCAAAAGGCTGGTAACAGACAAATCCTACCATTAGTACCAAGCTTGGAGCATGTCGATACGAGTTAAATGCAGCGATTCAGACGAGTTGCGGGAAACTTCCAGTTCATTCTATTTCAGTGAAACTGAGCAAGTGTTGCATTCAGTAACTAACACAGGTGCTGCTCAAAGTGGATCCTTGTGCGCTTATAATGCAGTGTCTATCCCATTTAGTCAGTGTTTCAAAACGTGCAAAAAATTACATGATCACCTGGGAAGGAGTGAAGTTTTTCTGAACTATCCGGGCACGTTCCTTCTATGGCCACTCTCACAGCCATCAAAAGACAACATATGGTTCCAAGAGCTGATCAAAGAGTTAGATATCACTTCGATATGCCAGAAAACCTCAGCTTTCCTCCTTTGTATATTATTGCAGTTCGGACAGCCGCTACTCACCCACTCTTGGCCATATGAGTCCATGAGGTCGTTGACTGCCTTGGAATCCCAGTGCTTACGCAGTCCAAGCAGGCGGCTTGGCCAAAAGCCATTTTCACCCATGATGACAAAGTAGACGAAAAAGCCTGCGGCCGCCTGCATCATACCGATCTGACCATACGAGATAGAGATAAGCCTGCAGAGAGGAAGAAAATTCACTCATTAGCTGCATCTACCGATGATGAAAGAGCATGCAATAAAATTATGGTAGTGTATAAACCTTACAAGGCGAAAAATAAAAATGATGTCAATCGCTCAGCAGTAAGTATTGCAAGAGTTCATAATTGCTGTACTGCTAGGTAAGGAACCCAAAACTGTCTGTTACGGGTAGAAACTGTTGCCAATGAATATCAAGAGACTGGAAATAGTTACAGCCCTCAGATTTTCAAATATTAAATCATTATTTATACGATTAACACCTAAAAGCAAAAAATGTACATACCTAACATATCTGAGAAAAGAAATACCAAGCAAGCTACTCAGAAACCAACTAGAGCAATCAAGGATGCTGCGAGATCAAGTCCTTAAGCATTCAGTCATATAATCAATTAACATTAGACCAAAACAAAAGAATTTTAAAGAAAAATATGGGACATGTTCTGCCACACACAAACAGAGCCCTCGAAAGTCCTTTAATTTCTCGTTGCACGTGAACAGATTACTATGTCAAAAATTTAATGTAGGGAAAATTTCACACAGTGATGCCATACTACATAACTGACCAGTCATCATAAGGCTGAAATATAAATGCACAAAAAAAAGTACAACCTGCAGCTCTCACAGATTACATGTGATCTCTGCACATAACCTCACATGGCAAATAGTATCTCCATTGTAAATCTTTACTCTTGGCAAGGCTTCAAGTTTTGCTCTAAAGCAAAAGAGAACACAAGCAGTACTACTGTAAAAGGACAAAAAACCGTGCATGGGGAATAAGAGGAGGGCTTAGTACTCACTTGGCTCCTTATTAGTGCACACCTTTGCTTAAGTTTTTGTTTAGAAAGAAATAATAAGAGACTGATCTCGACACAAAGACCAGAACTGCATGAACAGAAAATCCCTGACAAAAAGCTCCCACCTTTCGTTCACAAGTTTGTCCTTGACAGGGTCACGGGGCTGACGCTTCATAATGTCACTCTCTGCCATCTCATATGCGAGGGAAATGGCAGGCACCTAAAAAAAAGTGTTGAGGGAAAATGCAAAATAAAAGAAAGAATGGCAGGGGGGCCCGACGTGCATGACGGGTCATTTTGCAGTGAGATAAATTTAAGAAACCATGCAGGAACAACAACAAATAAGGTGTACCACTTGGGCAACACAGTGAGAAAAAAAAAAATTAACATAATTGGCTGGCACAAGCTGCCATGCACATAATGAGGGTAAAGCCATGTGATAGCAAAGCACAAAAGTAAGAAAAGTAGACCGTGCATGCACAATACCTCGAGCAGATAACCCCGAAAGCAAAAGATGCGGGCAAAGGGAAACAGGCAAGCACACAGGTGAGGGGTTTTAATGTCTCTGCCCAGTACCTAGCACAAGTATTCCGCACGGAATGTCTTGTTTATACAGCAACTCACTGACGTCGCTAACTGCAGAAGTGCATTCCTATCGAATGCCAATTTTTGGCTCTCAAAGACCCTGACCCCAATAGTTCGACACAACTCATGAGTGAAGCAGAAAAATTCCCCATGAAAGAAAGTGAGTCTTTCAACCAACAGCGTCGACTCACTGCCATGACATTGCTGTCAACCACCCTGCACCTGTCATGGCGTGGTTGGCTAGCAAGTGCAAGGCAACTGTGATGTCATGATAGCATGATAATTCCACACCATGCATTGAAAAGTTTATTTCAGGGGCATTTTTTGCTGCTTCGTTCTTGAGTTCTGCCTACAGTAAGTGCGATGGAAAAAAACTTCATGGAGAAGTTTATAGCCATCAGGCTGACAGGTGCTCAGAACCAGTCCGGAATGTCTGCAACTGGGTGTATAGTAAGACTTTTCGTGTGGAACAATGCTGATGCACTTACCTTTGTGAAGGCATTGAATTGATGCCCCCACTAAAGCAATCCACAAAGAGTTATGAAGAGTAATTTTAAGACTTAGTAGTATCAACTGCGAGCCACTAAACCTACTTGCAATGCTTGCCTCATTAAAGTCTTGCACCATTATAGAAACTTTACAAACTTGCAGCCAAACAAGAAAACAATCCATGCTCAGGAGGCATTCAAAGCACTTCATGCTGGGAAAGCCCATTTGCCGAATTCACCGTATATGCTCCAACACAGAGTTCTGTGACCGTGACAAGTTGATATACTGAATTCAGCAAGGATATCTTGTCAAAGCATGCAACCATGATTACAGCAAAGGATGTAGAGGCCAGTAAAACCAGTTTTGATGAGATAATTCAATGGGACATGCAAAGGCCTGAAGAGGTCAAAGTAAAGAATTTAGAATGACTAGCTGATGTAAAAAAAAAACGCTGTGAGCTTAAGGCAACAGCAAGCGCAGAAAACTTAGTTCCAGTATAAGCATGTGGAATGGAACTACAGGTAGAATTATTACACACCAGCTTTTGTACACTTGCTGGCTGAGCGTTGAAACAATGAATTTGAAAAAAATGAAAGAGCAGCCAAAAATTACAAGGTATGAACATGATTTAAGATTGGCCAGTTAAGATTCCTGTATTTTTTTAACTAAGAATCGAGAAACAAAAGGCGACGGAAGGGAAAGGGTCAACAGAATGTCTATTATAGTGCCTACTCCGGTTGACTGAATGGAACATAGCAAGAATTCATGAACGAAACCAAGGCAAACAATTCAGAGCAAAGAGATGAATCAGCTGGCAATTGGAACAGAAAAGCCAGGTACAAAACCAAGGATGACTGTACGTAAATGGCAAGCAGGGGAGAACAGGAGTGACTGAAGGAATTGGATGCAAATAGCAGAAAGAAAAAGACTCGAAGATGGCAATCCTCGAGTATTACCTTCCGGTGCCAGTCTTCCTCTGCCACTCACTAGCAGGCGATGCCTCACGGAGTGTGACCGAAAATGTCAAAGAAAGCAAAGAGAACCAAGGGACAGGAATTCTGTAATTTTGTAATGTAATGCTGCAAGGCTCATGAAACCAAAGTGAGCAGTCTGACAGCTTCAGTGAAATGAACTTTGGAGTGTTTTCCACCTGTTCTCACTATTCCGAAAACTAGAGATGTTATAATGCCACATCATAACCACACTGCCATCCTACTCTATTCCACTGACATTACCATTAAGGAGTTGCAATTCTTGGCCAATTCAGGGCTACTACAATAGCATGTGGCTGCAATTATTCAGAGTCCATGCAATGCCTTCAGCAGTGCAGCAATTCCTGCCCAAGACAAAACGAGAAAGCTTTTCCCTTGGTTCTCTCCACAAAACCAAGGAAGATGATCAGGCAAGTAAAGAAACTCAGGACTGATTTGAACTAGGAAGATCCAAAAAACGAGACGAGTTTGGAGCACGAGATGGTGTGGGGTTGGGGGGAAGTGTTGAGAAGTGCTCGACAAAAAAACCTCTGCACTGGCCGTGGAAGTTACCTCTCGTTCACTAGCTTATCATGGGCGGGATCACGCGGTCTTCGTTTCATAATGTCAGATTCGGATTTCTCGTAAGCCAGCGAAATTGCAGGAACCTAGGACAGGAACAAAAAGGCCACACAAGTTCTTTTTCTCACTAGTCCAGTCTTCCCCAACACTAGCAGCATCAAGTGAGTACAGATGCACACTGATCCACACAAAGCCATGCTTGGCAAGTTAAGGAGATGCTTCACTCTCCTACAGGCATGCATCCTCTGATTTGAACCAACATTGTTCCGTGTAAAACAACCACTACAGGTTACAAATTAGTGTGTGCGACTTTTATGAGAAGCTATACTGATGTTATAGTTCAGAAAAAGCCATGGCAAGTGATGCAAGATGTCATTACTTATGCAGATGTACTTATGGCATGCATCCCAGCAGTATTAGTAGCGAGCCAGATATAGTGTGTTTCATTCTACTCGATACAAAATAAAGTAACTAGACAAAGTTAGGTATCTTCCTGAACCCAACCCCAAAGGTTGTTCTCTGGAGCTATCAGATTTTTAATACAAAATCTGTGCTCAGTAAAATGAGACACACTATGTATCAAAGCTGAATCTTGCCCATAGCATCTCCTCAACAGCCAGCGCCAGCCACACCACACAACCTTTCTCAACACATGCTTCCACCGACACCACACAGAAACAGACACCCAGGAAACAACAGCACTGATGAAAAACATCATATTCTGCAGCGATTGAGCATTTGCAGGCACAGATTTATGGCAACTGCAGAGCGGAGAGTAGTGCAGCACTGATTTAACCTCTACTCATGGCAATTCATGCGCAGCTCATCATTTTCACTGTGAAAACGACTGATAACAACAACGGGGACACTCCACAGCTTTAGCTCACACAGTGATCCCTATGCATTTAGAAGAAGAAAAAACATTTTCACAACCTCTGAAAACTCAATGTAAGCATATCAGTGATATGTGCTAGGCCACATATCATTAACATTTTTATACAACTCTATAAGAGCAGAACAGAAAAAAGGTCATAGGAAGAAAAAAAAAAAACTTCATTTAGAGTTTTTTTTTCTTTTTAGCTTTAGTGCTTCCCAACTACTGCAACAAAATTGAGAAAGATGACAGTTTGAAGTGTACAGAACGAACATCTTAAAACAGCCATCACTGCCTACTCTGCAATGCCTAATCTGCAGCATTAAAATAAATCAAAAAGCTTAACTCTTACAAGTTAGATAAAATAGTGGACAAAGACCTTTTAAAATACCATCACCATGCAGTTGGCATCGAAGAATTGATGCACTTTCTACTGCAGCACTTCTGTAAATGCACTGATTATTGTTTAGCTTGTGCTTCATGAAAACATTTTTATCCGGAACCAGTGTCCCGAAGTCAAGCACACTGCAATGAAGGATGCTGCACAATCCATGATCAAAGAAAATAGTGTGATGTAGCTGCATGGCATAACATGATGGCTGCCACTCCAACCTATACTTCATTCAATCAGCACATGTACACCCGAGTCTTTCCTAGCAATTTCATGAAACAGATCATCATCTGAGCAGAGTCTAGGTAACCAAAGCAAGGAAATTTTTCTTCACATCAGATGGGGATGGTCCAGCGACACAGGTGAGCGAACTTACCATGTCGGTTCCCAAGTCAATGCACAGGATGGTCACTGTTCCCAAAGGCAAGGGCACATCAGCCAAGATGAACAACAGGAAAGGACTGATTTCAGGAATATTACTGGTAAGGGTGTATGCAATGGACTTTTTCAGGTTATCAAAGATCAGACGTCCTGTGGCAAAGAAAAACGAAACAAAGATGAAACATCAAGAAAGATGGAACGCTACGCATCTTTTCAAATTTGCCCTTCTGAGCACAGTTATACTGCCCCTGAACTGTGGCAGCACTGTTCAGACTCACAAATTTCAAAGCGGCAGTGTACTGTGCATGTGCAGGACAGTCCAGACTGAACTCAGTGAATTTGTAAGGAGTGAAAAGGTTTATATAGTCTGAGAGAGCGCAAAACCTAAGTGGCAAATGCCCCTTGAAGGCGGCTCTCCAACCAATGGAGTCGGCCCACTTTCACGACGCTCTGGTCAACCACCTTGCACCTACCAAATGTCCTTGATATCAATGCCAGCCAGATCAGTCAATTTAAAAAACCAAGCTTATTAAACTCTTCCACCTGCTAACCTTCATGCTTGCTCCATACACACACTGAGAGGGAGAGAGCATATGACGGCTCATGACGTACCACAAAGAATGAGTGAACAAGTTTCCATTCTCTTTTTCTCTGCATTCACCAGCTATGTCAAAAGCAGCCACTATGACACAAGCCACTGCGCCTTACCAGTAGTGCCACATCATGGTGAATAAACAGACAGATATTCAAAAGAGCCGCACAGTGAGAGAGCGATGCGGCTGGAATTGAAATACGGGGCGTTCTGCACCTGCCAGCTACTTAAATGTCTATGCAAGCAAAGCAGGAATAACCTGTGAGCCAACATCCTTAAAATGCTGTCATTTACAGTCTGAACCTGCATCACTTACTGAAGGACAACCATATTTTCTGCTGACATGTAAGATATGCGATGCCAGTGGAAAAAATCAGAATTCTAAGCAAAGTAGTGGCAGCTACCAACCTTCTTCAACACCGGTGACAATGGAGGCAAAGTTGTCATCCAGAAGGATCATGTCGGCTGCTTGCTTACTCACGTCGCTCCCAGCAATACCCATAGCAACACCTGGAAGACGCGAAAAGAGCGAAAAGAGTTTCGCAATGCTTATAACATCAGCTCGAGAGTTACCTTGGGCCTAACTTTATGTCTTTAAATGGACACCTCCAGTAGTTAAAGAAGAAAAAAAACTGCAGTGCATCAACTGGTGGATTTCCAAAATTTGGCAACAGTGACAATCACTTCCAAATGGTGGTCACAGAGTCCTTTTCAGTCTTTACGCCACCACAAGTTTGAATCGAGTGGCAGGAAAATTTTAAGATCCAATTTTCTCGACAATAAAAGCAATTTCAGGTTTCAGGCGTATGCGCACTGGAATTCAGGCACATCATCTTTAAGCCTGAAAACCACATAAATACATTCTACAGCAGCTTATTTTAAACATTTCATGATATACTCAAATACTGTGACGCGAGACCTCACAATCTAATTCACAGCTGATTTTTAATGTTAAGTGTAGAATAAAAATGACATGGAGATGTGTGTATACACAATACATATATGACAACTAAAAAGTGCAGGCATTGGAAGCACTGCATGGCATTAAGAATCAACAGTATATAGAAAAAGTCATCAGCTATTGAATACAAAGCAAACAGAGGAACATTTTTTTTTTCATAGTGGCGTTGATTAGAGTACAGGAGAAAACGTTCCAGAAGCTAGGGGCATTCAGTTTTGGCTTCAATTTCGAGAAAAACAGTATCATTATGTCACCGCAATGATACAGTTCACAATTGTGCAATTTAAAATGGCATCTAAGGTTAAATTTATGAATACAGTTCATGACTCATTCAACATTCTCTACCGCTTACCGTACATGCTACCTGAGCCAGCATGTTATTTTCTCTAAGATTCTGCGTAAAATGTGTCACAAGATTAATGTGCAATGCTTGTTCGCTGCATATTTCCACTGAAGCTAATGCATCCAACTGAACAATTCGAAGCAGAAGAGAACTAGTAATATGCGTATTATGTGGAGTTTGATCAACATGGCCTTTTTTTTAACACACTTGATACTGATAGGGTTGAAGCATTAATTTGAATGAACTGGCAGTTTGAAATAACCAATTCAAACTCCATTGCATATAATGTTTTGGACAAGAGCCAGGATTGCTCTACATGTGCAGGGAAACTGAAATATATGCAAGCGCTGAGCTAGGAGTTTCATGTTGGAAACTTCCAATGATCTACAGGCCTCTCCAAATGATGGCACTCACCAATGTCGGCCTTCTTGAGGGCGGGCGAGTCGTTGACCCCATCACCAGTGACGGCCACAATGGCCCCCAGGCGCTGGCAGCCCTCCACAATGATGAGCTTCTGCTGGGGTGAGGTTCGAGCGAAGACGATTTCGGTGTGGTAGCGCAAAATGTCGTCCAACTGGTCAGGGCTGATGTCCCTCAGTTCCGAGCCATGGATCACAGCCGCCTTGGCATCCCGCGGATTCACCTCTTCCACGGGCACATTCAATCGCTGTGCAATGTCCTCCACGGTTTCGTTACCCTCGGAAATGATTCCAACAGCCTTGGCGATGGCTTTGGCAGTGATCGGGTGGTCACCAGTCACCATGATGACCTGGAAAAAGCAAACAATCCAAGCTTGATGCAGAAAATGCAGATTTTAAAATGTGAGCTGCTATAAATTGCCCATATACAATTTTTTTTTTTAGCTTTCAGTTTTCCTTTTCTTCTTGGCCCAATCCGTATCCTGTGTATTTCTTGTAGTTGCCACTGTAATATCAGATAACCTCTGGGCCACCATGCAAAAATCCCGATGTGGTGATCGCAGTATTTATAAAATAAAATAAGGAGTCAGCAGAATACAACTCAGAGATGAGATGCTGCGGAGTTGATTTGACATGCAGCAGGTTTGAGGACCAGAAAAATGTCAGCTTTGCTTGAAATTTTTCAGACACAGCAAAGCTGTTTGCGCCGGTTTAGTGCAAGGTGGCATTTGAACTAACGAAACTGCCATTCATGAAAATGCCAATCGAGTCCAGGGTCTTTCCCCTCCTCAGTAAGAAAGTCACGATCTGCAAAGAATTTTTTTTTTTCTCTTTGCCGCACTGGTCAACAGTCACTTATGCTGATCTTTTAGTCTGTTGCATCTTTCAAAACATCATGCTTTGAGTGCATATGCTGACAAAGAGGGCACTATAAGAACTGAAGGTTTTTGAGTAGGTTTTGGAGCAGTTTTTGCTGCATGTATGCAAGAGATCTTTGCAGTGAATTTCTGGTGAGCTCCAGACCATGTGACAGCAGGAAACGTGTCAAGAACACTACAAATATTTTTAGAATGTCAGAGTTTGAAGTCAAGTATATGTTCAAAATAAAGGTATTCTGGTGCAGTCTCGAGTTTGGCCATACCTTGATGCCGGCACTTCGGCATTTGGCAACAGCATCGGGCACAGCAGCACGTGGAGGGTCAATCATGGAGACGAGACCAAGAAAACGAAGTCCAGTGAGCGGGAAGTTCTGTTCATCAGCATCGAACGGATAGCCTGGTGGGTACTTATCCGTTGGCAGCTTGTAGTCACAGAAGCCTAGAAAGAAGAGACATAGGGTTAGCTACACACACAAGAGAAGGCACACTTAAACATGCTCTGCCAAGAAGGGCTGATTTTGAGATCTGCCCATTAATACCTTCTACAAAGTCCGTGCCCTGGGAAACCACCCAGAAGTTTTCATGGCAACATGAAAGAAGGACAAATGTGCCGCGGATTTTTGGCATAATGCACTTAACTAAAGCAACCCAATGAGTGCATTCAAAGCTTAGCGTACGGCTTTCGGCAGTAATACTATTTGCATATGACGGAATGACTGAATGTCCTTGTCTAAAATTTAGCCCTCAAGCATACCATGCCAGTAGAAACAATAAGAACCATTTTTGAACAACAAACAAGGAAAACGACTGCCCACCCTAACCAGGCTCCGCCACTGCAGTGAAACAAACTGCACCACTACAGCAGGCTCAACAAGACACTCACCAATGACACGTTCTCCGAGGCCGCCAAGTTCTAGGTAAGCATTGTTGAAAGCCTCCTTCATCTCATCGTCGAGCACCTTCTCCTTGCCGTTAATGAAAATAGTAGAGCAGCGGTCCAAAATGCGCTCTGGGGCACCCTTCATGCACAGGATGTAGCTGGGGTCGTCGGGGTCCTCAGTTTCGTGCACGGTCACCTGCAAAAGCAAGAGTGACCGATGCCATAAGTTCGAGGGTGGGTAAAAAATTTTTTTCAAGACAGACTCTTGCAGGCAAAGCAATGAAACAAGGGCAGTCGTATATCTGGACGTGCATATATTGGAACACAAAGGCGATATGGCTAGCATGACATACTGCTCCCTCAATTTTAGCCTATGAGGCTGTTGGTTTCACCTGCAAAGCATGTATCTACTGCAGCAACTATTACCCAGAAACTATTCAGAAACTTGAAAATACAAAAGTTGGAGAGAATCTCAACGAATTGAGAGAACACTATCCGACCTCTCATGCAAGACACTGCACATTTTTGCTATCTCCATTTCGCTCCTCTTCCTTTGTTTTTCCTTCTAACTTTCCGTGTGCTATCAACAAGAAATGAAACACGAACACTACAGTGAGAAGATTTCAGCCGGGGAGCCCTGTAGTAGCGCAGGCTAATTTGAAATCGAAGGAGCAAACCCTGTCCTTTAGGTGTTTGCGAATCAAACTCAATGGTATTTCCTCTCCAGTAGCCAATACATTGTCTTTTTGCATTGGCATTTTAGTTGTCTTGCCCGCGTCTCACTTGTTGGTGAAACTACAAAGAGCTTTGAATACAAATTTTAAATGTACTTTTTTCTCCTTTTTTTTACTTCTGTTGGGACAGAATTTCTTTATGTAACTGAAATGAAATTACGACCGACTACAATGCCAACTAGCTTAGCCCCACTGTGCCTTACACTAATAACGTCCTAGAATTCTTGTCCAAGTCAGGTCCGAGTGAAAGCAGTGGGCAACAGAAGAAAGTGGTGTCGGCGGTACCCCTAGCTGAAGCATGGCACTGGATTCTGTTGGTATCAATAATGCTGCATAAAATGCAGACGCTGCGGCATTTTCATTCTGGCCAACACAGCAAGCAGCGGCAGCTGACACCCTGAGCACAGGGAAGGAGCGAACAGCAAACCCACAGAGGGACAGCTGTCAAACAGACTGACTCACGTGGTATTTGTTGGTGGAGTTGAATGGAATCTCGCAGACCTTGGGGTTGCGCTGCCTAAAAGCAGCCACACTGCCGATGGCAAGCTCCATGCACTTGAGGATAGCAGACTCAGAAGCGTCACCCGTGCACTCTCGCTTGAGGATGGGAACATTCTCCTGGCCGGCCTTGAACTCCGCCCTACTGCAGAGGCAGCAGTTCCGGGCCAGAGCCTTCCATCCAGCTGAAGTCTTGTCATACTGGACACCTGGTATGCCAACACACATGCAAGCATGAAGCAGGGTTATTCAGGATATAACTTTATGCGCACTGCCCACTCTTATGTGGAGAGAGTTTTTTGGGGCTGGTGACAGTGTACTCCAAACAAAAATAAGTAGCCTGCAATCTCACGAGCAGCACAAAGAGGCCAGCATTACTGCCACAAAATTTATGAATTTCATGAGAATTATACCCTAACTACACTGATTAGGATAACATGTTCTACACACTGTGCTTGCTCGCTTAACCCTTTCAGGCGCCATTTTTTGTTGTTTCAAAAACAATCACTTTTTTACCTAAACATTCAGGATCAACAAAGGCTACTTGTTAGTTCTGTAGTGTGAAAGCCCAGCAGGGAAGTTTATACAAGGATATGCAAACTTTCACAAAGTCAGATTAGTACGAAATGACTGCACTTGTAAAGTAATCGCCCGAGGGATTATTGAATCACTTTGTTTTGAAGGTGCTCGTTACACTCGACACTGAGCAAACACAACCGATGCTATTACTGGCAGCTAAATCTTCCTGCATAAAAACGATGGTCAACGTGCTACCCAACTTACTGTTTAGTGAAATATTTACTGCGTTTGCTGTATGGCACAAAAAACCAACTTATTTGTGACAAGAAGGATCCTAATTCAACTGAAACAATGAAATCACTCCTATGTGCAGCACACTCAGAAAAAGCTTCGAGTTCATAGAGTAGACAATTGTGTACAAAGCGTCTGAAAGGGTTAAAGATGTCGAAGTCCATCGAAGCCCCCAGTTAGGCACGGAGCAGCACCACTCAAGTTGGACGTAAAAGGCAGAGAGAAATAAGAAGCGAGAACACACCAGACTGGTCTTCTGTGGTGTCAGCTTCGATAATCTGGTTGTCGAACCACATGTGGGCGACAGTCATTCGATTCTGAGTAAGGGTGCCGGTTTTGTCTGAACAAATGGTTGAAGTTGACCCTAGGGTTTCGACAGCCTCCAAATTCTTCACAAGGCAATTCTTGGCAGCCATTCGCTTGGCAGTAAGGGTCAAACACACCTGCAAGATGGAAAGTTTATGTTAAGTACTTGGAAACTGAAGTAGTACAATCATGAAAGAATGTTAGGTCTCAAGCCCACTAGGGCCCCCACAGGAGGGCTTCAAGATGAAGGCTCAAGTCTCTCAACAAATACTTTAGCATAAGACAAGATTATTGAAGAAGCACTAAAAGAAACCAATGAGCTTGAAGGGGGTTGAAAGAAATAAGTGGCTCCAAATCATGAATGGCTCAAAAGATATAAGACTGGTCCCTCTTGCCACCAGAAGCAAGTTTGATTAAATTAGCAGATCTAGCTGTAGCAAATGTGTTCTTTGCAGAATTTGCAGCATTTAAAAGAACACCGAACTTAATCAGCTTCTAACATTGCTAATGGTCTATTTCTAAAACTAGTGACAAATCTGAGTACCACTTTCCTAGAAGCACTCCCCCCCCCCCCCCCCCCCCCCCCCCTCAAGTTGTACTGAGCACGTTCTGAACTCAACGTGCTACCCAATAAAAGTGTTAGCTTATATGCAATAAGTTTCAGGTCTAGATGAAATTGGGCAAACTTATGTTGCAACAACTCATGCACTGGCATGAATTAGGCGAATTCACAGATTAGCTGTAAATGAACTGTGTGCCATGAACCACGCTCAGCATGGGTGGATTGCAGTTTTGTGAAGCAGCTTTCAATACGAAGCTTCAGGAAGCTTACTCGCAATGGCAGCTAAATGCAGTTTACTCTTAAAAGTGATGAAGAAAAAAGTACAGCGCAGAACAGTGCAATGTGCGCAACACTCACGGTGACAGTGGCCAGGAGACCTTCGGGCACATTGGCCACAATGATACCGATGAGGAAGATGACAGCATCCAGCCAGTGGTAGCCCAAGATGAAGGCAATCACAAAGAATGTCACTCCCAGGAACACAGCCACTCCGGTGATGATGTGGATGAAATGAGCGATCTCCCGGGCGATGGGGGTCTCGCCCATCTCGAGGCCAGATGCCAGGTTCGCAATACGGCCCATAACGGTTCGGTCACCGGTGTTGATCACCACACCCATACCCGTGCCTGCATGTGCAACATAACAAATGACTGTCAGCAGCAGCATAACCACAATTACCATGATCACAACAACGCATTCATTGCAGGACAAAGGCCTCTCCCAGCAATCTCAAATCAGCCCTGCCCTGCATCAGCTCCAGCCACCTCCTTCCTGCAAGTGAAATTTTGCCAAGTGTTTCGCCGCACACCTAACCAACTGGACAAATCTGGCTAACTCTACTTTTCAAACAGGAGCAACATATATGTGTCCATGTGGACCAGTACAATCTTCAATTACTTGCTCCCGGCATGCAATGGCGAGCATCTGGAGCACTTTGGGAGTCCACTCAGTTACCTTGATTGTGCCAGCAAAGCTATGTAGGAAACTATCGCAAAAAACTGTACACATGAACCAGTAAGGCCGCATGGCGGAGCAGTTTTGATGGACCCACCTTCAACACAGTTGGTGGAGAAGAAAGCCAAGTTCCTTGTTTCCAGTGGGTTCTCGTTTGTCAGCTCTGGTGAGCGTGTCTGGGGCTCAGACTCTCCAGTAAGGGACGAGTTGTCCACCTTGAAACCTTGCGCTTGGATGACCCGAAT
Source organism: Amblyomma mixtum (assembly GCF_055824585.1). Taxonomy (NCBI): domain Eukaryota; kingdom Metazoa; phylum Arthropoda; class Arachnida; order Ixodida; family Ixodidae; genus Amblyomma; species Amblyomma mixtum. The sequence continues at coordinate 156,717,427 of NC_143017.1, read as the reverse complement.
GTCAGCAGGAATGCGGTCGCCACCTTTTACCTCGCATACGTCACCCGCCACAACCTCTTCGGCGGGAAGGTGCAACTTCTGTCCATCACGAATCACAATGGCATACTAAAGAGAGTGGGAATACATGCAGGAAAAGGTTAGTTTCTTTCCTGCTATTGCAAGTCAGCACAAGACAAATTAATTTGTGCGCATTGCTCCAGTGTTTCGCTGAACCTACAGCTGAACCTGTGGCTCTTAAAGTACTATTCAGTTTTTGCTCTGAGCTCTTATCTGGTATATTATGTTTTTCAGCTTGCTTATGCTGCATGTGTGCCATTATGATGCATGTGAGCCTTAAACATATATACCAGACGTTGCAGCTCCATTACACATTTAGAATAACAATAAGATGTTCAACACTTCATTAATACACAATAATATTAGCTTTGCTGCTGGTGTACAAAAATATTCTTGGAAAAATTGCATGATGCCTTTTAGTCTGAACAGTTTCTATATCTGCTTTAACCTTGAATCACAGCACTGCTATGAGGTGCGTTTTATAATGTTGCAATAAAATGCAACTTTCAGTAGACAAAAAATATCAGAACAATGGTTTGGTTTGGTTTATGGGGTTTAACGTCCCAAAGCGACTAAGGCTATGAGAGACGCCGTAGTGGAGGGCTCCGGAAATTTCTACCACCTGGGGTTCTTTAATGTGCACTGACATCGCACAGTACACGGGCCTCTAGGATCGAACCCGCGTCTTTCGGGTCAGCAGCCGAGCACCATAACCGCTGAGCCACCGCGGCGGCCATCAGAACAATGTTTGGCTAAACTGCTAGAGCTCTGAAAGTGTGAAATGTAAAGTAATTCAAATGTACTTAATGCATTAATACAGCATGAGCACATCTTCATGGATGAAAATTGAGCCAACATTAACTTTAAAATAAATAGTAGAAAGTTTAACCGCACTATGCTGCAACATCTGATTTTGCCACACATAATTCAGCACTAACACCAAACAAATGTATCTCAGCTGTACAAAAATGTGCTGTCATGTGAAGCAAGTACAAATGCACTGAGTCGTCCTATTTGAGCAACAAAAGAAGAGAAGGAAAGGAAATCAGAGCTCACCTGTGGAACCATGTTTTTGAAAGACTCCATAATTTTTGAACTCCTGGCTTCTTGATAGTAGGAGAAACAACCTGTTACAATAACTACAATGGCCAATACTGCACCCAGGTACAACTGAAAAGAGAGCAATGAAAGGGAATTAATGCAGAAAAAAATTTCTAAAAGCATGTCCATCATACTGAAGAAACAGTTCTCTCACTGTCAGCGCCATTTTGTAAAGACTGCAGTGCACATCACGCAAGACCTAAAGATTCAAGCCTGTTAAGCTAACAGCCATGAACGTTAGCGCAGACATATAGCTTCATTTTCTCGCAAGCCTTACAAAAGTAACCTTCGAAAACAATCTGGTTTCACCTCAGTGCACGCCTGTCACGCGTGAAGCCTGCTTTACAGGAAATTACGAATCGCGCAAACTACAAGTATCCATGGCGAGTTAACATGCACATGCAGCACTTCCTGAAGCGTTTTATAGATGCACATTCCCGTTTCCTTGATTTTAAACGTTTTGTAAAAACTGCAAACGTGTATGGATGCAAGGTCAGAATAACCACCAGATATGACCCAGGCTCCAATACTCACATTGTCATCGGGCGGCTCCTCGAATGTGCCTGCCTGGATGGAATATGCGATGAAGCAGAGTACCGCGCCGATCCACAGTAGTAAGGAGAATCCTCCGAAGAGGTTCTTACAGAACTTGACCCATTCGGGCGTCTTTTTTGGGGGTGTTAAAGAGTTTGGGCCGTCCCTTTCAAGAATTTCCCTAGCTTGTTGTGATGTGAGGCCCTGCGAGGAAACAAAAAGCGCCATCAATGCACGCATGGTCAGGAGATGAACCACCAAATGACAAGCCTTGTCAAGGTTAATAGATTCCTGATGATGCATTCGGCATACTCTTATGGCATATTTATAGACAGCAACTGGCATCTTTGTGCGCAAGTTTTTTTCTTCTTACTCTCCACACTGATGAACGCACAGCCATAGGTACTGCAGTCCTTTCAGAGCATATGGACTGAAGCTATAATTAAGTATGGCTACATAAATCTTCAAGTAACCAGTACCTTCAAGAAAAAAAAAGAATTTATCAAAGCATTCTTAATTTTAACACGCCGCTCCCAGTCTTGCCAGCTCCATCAGGCCCACACAAATGCACGCGGAATTCCTCTTCTAGTAGAAAAATAAACTTACTGTGGATGGGTTTGTGCCAAGTCGTGCATAAAGTTCTTCGATGGGAATTTTGTGTTCATCCTGAAAAACAGAAACAGAAAGGAGATGTCCTTGAGTCAAGGTACACAAGAAAACGTTTTGACCACTGTGATCCTGTACTATAACTACATATGTTCAAGTACGCGACATCACAGGAATTCATAGCCAGGCAAGCTTGCAGCAATTCAGGCTTCACTGCACAACAAATGACGTGGAGAAGTGTCTTTGTACTCAACATTCTGGCACGCTTAGTAGGGAAACAAAGAATTGCAGAAAAATTTGTGCATGGGCCAGGTCCACTAAATATGCTGTACATGTTCAAAAGTCTAGTATTGTAATTCACATTTGGTAGCATGGTCAAATCATAGTGCTGCGCTTTACATTGGTACACACTGAGGCTGCAAGATCCTGAACAACAAGCAGCCACCTCAATGGCATCACTAAGTGATGTCCCTAAAAGAAAAAAAACTAATAGTGTCAACTAATAAAATTTCGCACAACTTTATGAATGTTCATTGGTATTTGATAAAATATTGTCAGCTAGCTGCTGTGAGCTTCTGCGAACTGCTCTGAGAAGTGGCTGCACAACACTTCGAAATAGGAACAGTGCATCTATGTCTTTCCCTCTCATCCTCTGTTAGCAAAGTGGGACAATCGCTACTAAAGAGTTTTATGTTACTCCAATGCTAAAATGTATGGAGTTGAGCAAATCAGCTTGACATTCAAGATGTCAAAATAATTTTTTTGGACAATGCCTAAGGTAGCCAATGTTCTAATGTTACTACTTTACATCTGGTCCAAGTGCTAACAAGAAACGGTACTGTCCCACAAGAACATTCAAATGCTCGCAGTTTTGGCCAACAAATATCTCCCTCGCGCGAAGTGCGCAACAACAATGCGACCGCTCAGCGCAGCGACGATGATTCCAGCCGCGTTTCCGGCGACGCTAAGTGCGGTCACTTAAGCGATGTCCAGATGGCGCCCTCACCGTTCCCGCCGACCAACAGGCCTTAATGGAATCTGCCAGGGTCCAGCGACAGAGCGCTTCATATTGATGACAGACAGCAACGGGCGGGTGATGGCGAGGCATGAAAGCACGAAAGCCGCTCACCATTTGCACTTCCTGCTTGAGGTCATCCAAGTCCGCTTTCTTGGCTGCCTTACTCCGCCGAGCCCTAGGCCGCCCGTCTGGTGTTCGGCCGTCATCTGGAACCCTCGGGTTAACTGCCACCCGGTAGCTGTCGCTTCGTCCATACTGCACAGATGAAAAAGAGAAGAGATGCCTACGTTGAGACACGACTCTTAAAGAGCACCAGTACCGCTACCGCGACCGAAATTAAGAAGGACAATTAAACCGAGCAGCGCGCGCAAGACAATAGCTGCGTTGAAGCAGATGTCAAGGGAGTCCATGAAATCTGCCACAGTTACAATCTAGAAGCAGAGTGGATAGAGGAAAAAAACAACAGACTCCGTCAACAGAGTAACATCGATGCGCGTAGTTGGACGTCTTACAGTCACGCCACGCGGAAAGCCGCATGAACACGCGTGGCTCGGAACTGACAAATCGTTTCAATTTCTCCAACGTGGCGCAAAATTCTCTGCACACCAGAGCGACCGAACTTTCCCCACAGCGGAATGCGGTCAAGTATATAGAACCTGCGCCTCTGAGCTCGGCAGCAGGACATCATGGCTGCAGTGATGGGTAGGGACATCGCATCACGCTGATGCTTCCACACGCATCCACTGCGCACGCGTCATATTCGTCTATCACATTCATCGGGCACATTCGTGTAAACAAATCACATTCATCTAAGTGAAAATCTACGCACTCTTCTCGGCGTGAACGCGACTTTCCTAAGTAAAAGCAATAACTCGCGAAGCATTTTCAATGACCAAGTACTTTTGACATTCTTTTACATATATAGTTCACATACATAATTCATAGTAGACGTTTGCTATGTAAATTTAGTAACTGGAGTCCCGTTTAACGATCGTTGCTCGCAGCTGTAACGCACAGCGCGAGTACAAGGTGGTGTACTCTCGCACACAGTCCGTGAGGCTTTTATTGCACGAGAAACTTGTCCAAGAGGCCCCCAACGAAACTCGAGGGCTTGCAGGGGCGCACTATGACCGCGAACGCCGGCTACGCCGACCGGCGCAAGGTATAACGGATGCGCAAATTATGCAACCGACGCGCGTGCAGCAACGCCACGAATCCGCCGTCGTCGTCTTTGTCGGTGTGCACGATACTCGAACGAGATAGGTCTATCTGCGCGTTCTCAGCTAAAGGCCGATTCACACGACGGACCGTCCGTCCGCGGCCCGCGCAGTACGTGTGCATACGTCAGCACTTTGAGGGGCGCGCTGTCGGCCGCTATCCATCCATGCATCTAGCGCGCCTCTCAAAGTACTGACGTATGCACACGTACTGCGCGGGCCGCGGACGAACGGTCCGTCGTGTGAATCGGCCTTAAACAGCCCTGGCGCGGATCCTATCTCCGCGCGGACAGCCTCAGGTATGCAGCGCCAACAGTCGACCGAGCCAAAAACCTTTAGTCGTGACCCTTTTTTTGACGATCTCGCGGACGTTCCGGAGGCTGAACGGGGACGAGTAGATAACGTGCAGCTTTCCGATAATGCAACGTGTGAAGAGGGCGTGAAAAAAAAAAGGATGGATTGCAAGCGTCGAACGGCCACGGAATAAACACGAAGAAAAAAAAAATAGAGGAAAACGAAGAACGCAACGTGTGCATACCATATAGCAAAGGAAGTACTGTAACGGCAATTCCAAGCGATAAGCGAACACGAGGGCATTGACGTCACGCGACCCTTTTTATTGCTTCGAAACGAATGATTCAGCAGTACATATCTAGCAAACCACCGCTTTCATGGCGACCCACTTACTACGGGGTCGTACGCGGGACGCGATGGGGTCGTCTAGTTCTAGGCACGAGCCTCAAGTAAAGCATGAAGAGCACGGGTTGAAAACCGGAAAATTCAGCGAAGATTTCAACGATCCCACATAATGCTTAGCGCACAATGACTGCAGAAGAAAGTGGCAGCGCAGCGGCCAAAACGCGCCTCTGGAAAATAACAAGGGCAAGCCAGCGTTCGGGGCGCGCTATATCCCATGTGAAAATGCGTTTGCAATGGTTTCATATGGATCCAACATGAAACTGGTTTGGTTTGGTTTATGGGGTTTAACGTCCCAAAGCGACTAAGGCTATGAGAGACGCCGTAGTGGAGGGCTCCGGAAATTTCGACCACCTGGGGTTCTTTAACGTGCACTCACATCGCACAGTACACGGGCCTCGAATTTCCCCTCCAAAGAAATTCAACCGCCGCGGCCGGGATCGAACCCGCGTCTTTCGGGACAGCAGCCGAGCACCATAGCCACTGAGCTACCGCGGCGGCTTCAACATGAAACTTAGCTGTTGGTTGGAATGTCCCAGTACGGCATCAACTGGTTTCTTGCTGGGATCTGGTGGTCCAAACTTGAATTTGCTGGTTTCAGCTGAATTTTTTTCTGTTGGGAGCTGCTTTCATTGTATGATAATGGCGTTTTTCAAACTAACAAAACTTTTCAGCGAAGTCTCTTGAATGTTGCCTGCTACAACTGCATAAATTATGGCAAAATCTAATGAGGTCACTGCTTATTAGCCATTCCTCATAAACACCTGTGGGACGTCCTTAATGAGGGCATACAGAGGGTATTTCTAACTAACGTTCTAACTAGCAGGCTGATGAACTAATATTGAATAGTTAACTTTCTTGCGCCAAGCCACAGCGCGTACTTTGCGGAGGACACAGCTGCAGCGCTTGGCGACATGCGCACACCGGTTCAGAGGAAACCCGGAGGAAGGCGTGGGCCCCGCACAACACAGACAATCGGGTCGGGTTGTGCCCCCTACAGACAGTACAGGGCAGCCGGGCACGCAGAACGCGGTATAGGTAGCCCTCTCGCAAGGGTAGTCGTCGCGGCGGTGGCCCGCCGCCACTCCCTTGCCTTCCTTCACCCCTGCCATTTGGCGCCCGCGCGTCCTCACCCGCGGTCTCCGGCGTCTGAGTTCGGCTGGCTGGCGCGAAAGAGCCCAGGACGGAGAGATGAAATAAAAGGATAAGAAACGAGCACGCCGGCAGGAGGAGGAGGAGAGTGAGAGCGGCCGTCGCGCGATCAATAAGCAGCCGCGGCGTCGGCCTCGTCACTGCAAGCACAAAAAAAAAAAAAATTGGGGAGGAGAGCGAGGGTGGTGGAGAGGTGGCAAGGGGGACCCGGGGTTCTTTGCCGCACCGCCGCTTGGTCGCCGCGGTTCGGACGTCGAGCGCCAGCGCCACCGGGTCTAACGCAAGAACGCTTCTTTTCTGGCCCATGCACCGCTGAGCGCATGGTCGCACCCGGGCGGCAGAAAGAGCAGGCTCCTTCCTTGCGACAGATTAACAGAATTAAGCGCGCCTGCCCGCTCTTGCGAGCGCCGCGAACGGTAATATTTTCATCTCGCGCTGCTTGTGACGTGCGCCACCTTTTCTCTCGCTTCTTCCCTTCGTTCTCTCCGCGCCAGCGTCGGAACAAACGACCGCCGAGCGAAAGTGGGTCACGCAGGCTGCACCATCACCACACAGAACAGCGAAGCATTACAGCGCGGCACTGCAAACTTAGTGCTTGAGCACATGCGACATTTTTTCATGCCTGAATGAGGTTTGTTCGGGAGCAAAATCCCCGAACAGCCTGGGAAGAGGAAGGAAAAAGGGCTGATGCCCCACTAGACCGTTCTCAATACCTCTGTACGAAGGCAGCGCCACTGTGGGAAAAGAGCAGTATTGCTCTTGTAGAATTGTAGCCGCTCGTACAGTATGCGTCTTTTGAAGACTGTGCGCTGTTCGTATCGCTACCCGGTCCTATGCACACGCATCCAAACTACTCCAGTTCTGTCATGGAACAAAGCGACGAGAAGAGAGAACGAAGCCGCAAGGGCACGACGTCTCCAACGGAGCACACGGCGGCATTGCCAGATATACATATTCACACGTGGCTGAACACTGCGAAGTGTTACGATAATAAGGGTGGTTGCAAGCAAGCAGCTCACAGCGAAGAAAGACCATGATGCGATCAGGGTCTGGACAAGAGGGGTCGACCAGAGAGGGATACCAGATTGTCATTCGACAATGTCGGCACCGCAACCTGAGGCACGAGAAAAAAAAGCTTCGCACTGAGGTCGGGGCTACCTCCTGCGGCTACCCTCGCAATTCGAGGCTGGTACAAACAAGGCGCGGCCTGCTAGTAAGAACTATAGGAGGAGTACTGTCCTCCACAGAGTAAGGCAGACACCGCCAACATCGTTGCACGTACGAGAAAAAGCATGCTCTCATCATCGCCCTGACCACGCCCACTGCAGGGCAAAGGCCTCTCCCATGTCTCTACAATTAACCCTGTCCTTTGCCAGCTGCGGCCACCGTTATCCCCGCTAACTTCCTAATCTCATCCGCCCACCTAACTTTCTGCCGCCCCCTGCTACGCCTGGCTTCTCTTGTAATCCACTCCGTTACCCTTAAGGACCAGCGGTTATCTTGCCTTCGCATTACATGCCCTGCTCCAAGCCCATTTCTTCCTCTTGATTTCGACTAGGATGTCATTAACCCGCGTTTGTTCCCTCGCCCAACTCCGCCCACTTTCGATCTCATAACGTTACACGTATCATTTTTCTTTCCATAGCTCGCTGCATTGTCCTTAAGCTGAACCCCGCCGCGGTGGCTCAGTGGTTATGGTGCTCGGCTGCTGACCCGAAGGACGCGGGTTCGATCCCGGCCGCGGCGGTTGAATTTCTATTAAGGCTAAATTCTAGAGGCCCGTGTACTGTGCGATGTCAGTGCACGTTAAAGAACCCCAGGTGGTCGAAATTTCCGGAGCCCTTCACATAGCCTTAGTCGCTTTGGGACGTTAAACCCCATAAAACCAAAACCAACCTTTTTTCGTTCGCCTCCACGTTTCTGCCCCATAGCTGAGTACCGGTAAGATGCAGCTATCTCAACGCATTTATCTCACCCTGTAGAGCACTTATAGACTGTAGAGCACCCTGTAGAGCACTTTTTTTTTTTTAATAGACGACACAGAAGTTACGGGCACACCCGACGCAGTTGAGCGTAATCTCGCCGTATATGGCGACTACATGCACGCGCGCGCCGGCACAAGTACGCGCCACACTAGCGAGCGAACCACCTGAAGAGGTTAGCGCGGCTACAGGAATGAACTCGGGACCTCTGCGAGCTGGAGAACTGGTAAACAAACAAAGCACAAGAAAAGAACGACGGGTGACAACGCATGCGGCGGCTACGAGGCTATTAAAAGTAAACGGAATTTAAAACCACGCTATCCATCCAACTTCCTGGCCCGGTCAGAGACGGCATGGAAGATAACGCCACGACCGTCCTTCTGAAGGAGCTCGCCGTCCGATGCCTGCACGAAGGCAAACATTGCAAGACTGGCTAGACCTCGAGGCTCGGCGAAAACACTGCGGCAGTCGCTGAACGTCTTGAGCGCCCAACGGCGCTCAGAAATATGCGCAGGAGTACAGCGCGAGAGATAAGCGCATTGCTCGGAGGGCAACACCTTCCGAGACATCCTGGGGAACGCATCAAGGAACCCCTTGCCCTGCAATAAAAAAGTTACGGAGCTCGACAGGCGAAAGCGCCCCGCTTTTCCTCACTCGCCAGCAATCGACGACCGCGTAGGACTCAGTTTTTTGCTGCGGAGATATTTCGGGTTCACACCAGCACAGTTGGGTTGAGGGTACCAAGACGAAAAAGCACATAAGAGAAAAAGAACTCCCGGAGGCTCAACACATAGAGTGCACAAAATACCTTGTCGTCGGACATCTTTCCAGGTATCTTCTTGCTAACCAACGGGACAGAGGCACCTGATATTAGTCCCAGCGACGACGATCAAACTCCACGGCGATGGAAAGCCGCGCCCCGCACGCAAAACACAGCCAAGCGGGACTCGCGAGTTGGGCTCCCCCAAGCGACCGCCGCGGACAAGACGGAGGACGGCAAATATGGCGGTCGCCGGTCGCGACCGCGTCCCTACTGAGCACCGGCGCAGACGGCGACCCGGTCTTTGAAGCGGCTCGCGTCGCTGCCGTCCCCTTCAGACAGCGACGACGTACGGCAGCAAGAGCAAAGAGATTGCGCGCCCTTATCGGCAGACGGCCGGCGGGGCTCGGCTATACGTCTCATCTCTTATCAGTAAGCCTCCCCTCTCCACCAACCTCAGCTCCTCGACTCCGATTACCTTCCCCGCCCACTCTCATCCTTTCGTCGGAACACATCGAGTGGATGGTGGAAGACGTCACCGCCGCAAGTGGATGACGCCGCTCACAACACTCGAACGCACTCGAAAGGTGCTGCTGGCGGTGCGCAATGCGCGAATCTAATCGCCCGCAACACGGAACGTACGGCACAGCCCGCGTCACGTGACCCCTGCCTGTGAAGTTTTTGGAGCAGGCGGTGCGAAAAAAAAAGTGGGTCTTGCTTGCTTTCCCGCATGGTGGTCGTATACGCATTTTAACCGCGCGTCTGAGTGGCTACCCTCTCGAGCAAGACCACCGGAATTCCAGTAGCTATGCATATGGACAGATACTGTTCTTTTCGCTACATACGACGTATCGCTTATGAGCTCTGGACGTGGGCGGCTCTCCACACACGGGGGTACAGGTCGACATGCAAACGCATTAAGGGGCGCAGCGTGTAGCTTGTAAATCACCCTCACAAGAACCATTTGTTCGCCAATTTCCGTGCGTTTTTCTAATTGGATAGTCATCCATCATGGCTTGTTTGGAGGGCTCACAGCCCTCCAGCTTTCCCGAGAAAAGTGATGAAGCTTCCGAAACCAATACACGCAATGCGTCCTCTGAATGGTTCCTTCAAAAAAAAAGCCACCACTGAACAAATCAGATGCGCGCGCACTTCCCTCCCTGGATCGCGATGGTATATACGCGCCCTAGCCTCGGGAAGGCGGCGGCGGCAGCATTCCTCGGGTCATGCAAAGCAGAGTCGTAGAGCAGCAGCGAGCGTCAGTGTCTGTAGTGGCGCCTTCTTATCAGCTATATAGCGCACGCCTGATAAGAGGCCTCCGTCTCAAGACCATTTAGACGCAGGACGACGTCCAGCGGCGGTGTCAGCTTGCGCACACGCGTGAGCCGCGGCGCTGCTTTGAGCTCGGAGTAATTCACGCCTCAGATAACGGCATTCACACAGCCCGTGCCCAGAATGAAGGCATACGCAAACTACTTGTAGACTGGGAGCGCGCAGTGTGGCGAGGTCAAGCGCTCGAGGTCAAACGCGGTGTTGAAGTATACATGTACGCAGCTCCGGACTGGGTCGCTAGGTACATGTAAAGGTTTCAGGCTCGCACTAAAACCATTCATTCTAGCTTTTCCTTCAGCCCATATGAAGGGAACTTTCATGACACGGTATAGCGGTATGAACTAGACCTTGGTTCATGACCGGCGTGGGTCTGAAAGGCACCCAAGGTCGATGCTGAAGGAAAGGCCTGGCACCACTAGTGGCGTGCCGCACGCTTCGCTGAACCGACACTTTTCTTCCTTTGTCTCTCTCTCTCCGCCCAAAGATAGTATGCCCAACATTCTTTTATTCTAACCACGTGAGATACAAGTGTACTCTTCTTAAAGCATTCGGTGATAGAATAACTGATAAAAGCGCGGGGCTCGGATACAATTACACGCAACGACTGCTCCATTTTTCCATGCTCGGAACACTTGACACGTATACGTTTCGACGCGAAACGACGCATGTCGAGACTAATGGATCGTAATGGGCCCGAGCGCTTTCGCAACGCGACACCCATCGAGACAAAGACTGTGCCCACGCGACCAGGAGCAAATACAAATGAAGACTCCGCTAAATAGAGCACAAGGAACTTCATTGAGAAGGGGCAGTGGGAATTGAAATGCAAAAGACAGCGCTCTCGCGCGATTCTGAAGACAGACAGGGCTATATATCGAAAAGGCCCCTGAACTTGAAACTTGCAAAAACATTAGCAGGCAAATATCCCATCGGCACGGAAACGTTATAAAAAAAAAGTGAAAAATTATTCACAAAAACTGAGGCACTTAAGGCGCCGTAAATTTATCCGAGACAACTGCCGATAAATCAGATTGTTTCCAACATTTCGTGAGCCTTCATACTTTTCCGTACGCTACTTTTAAACCTGTCCCGTTAGTCTTAATACTCATCAGCGATACTTAATGGATTACGTCGTACAAAAAACTTTCGGTAATTCGAATAAACCAGATTTTCGAATTAAACGAATTAAGTTCGAAATGACGCCTTGGCCCCGTCAGCATCAACTGTTTTAAAAATAGGCTCCCGTTAATTCGAAATCTGTATTAATCGAAGCAAACTTCTGTACCCTTCCAGTTCCGATCATCGACGGTCGGCAGGACGCCAGTCGTGTTGGGCTTGCTTCGCGTGCATCGTCGAAATAGTAACGCAGCGGAAACGAGCGGCACAGTCGTGTAAAAGGGCGAAAGACATGCGCAAGCTACCGCGAACCCGCAGTTTTATCCCCCCCTCCCGACACGCACACACACACAAAAAAACGGGGGTTTACTACTGAAACCCTGCCGGATGTTGAACCAGCGGTGGCACACTGGGCCGCGCTCTCCGCTTAAACAACAAGCTCAGCCGCAGAGGGCTGCCAATACAGCGGGGAGAACACGCAGGCTCAGCGAATACTGCGAGACAAGCAGAAGCGAGCAGTTTTCGGCCACTTTTGAAACAGCGCTATTCACAATTTCTATCCTACTTTTCTTTTCGCGAGCGAATCAGCGATTATGAGACTATAGTGGCGCTCTCAACGCACACTGACTGATAATAATCAACGGCGTGACGATTAGTGGTGAGAAGAGGGAAGACGCCAAACTATTACCGTTGCTGCAGCTACAGCCACTAATACTACGAACTATATGCTGCTCCCCGCAGAAACCGTTTGATACGAGTACCCATATCGCTGCAGAGAAACAACAGTGTCGGTTTGCACACGGCTGCCTGCATAGCTTGTGGTTGTGCGTCCTTTCACCAGGTTCCGGAAGGGAACGAGAGAAAATACGAACAAAGCAAGACCCCAGGGGCGGCACTCCGTGATGCTTAGCAGTAGTGTGTACGCGCCGTCGAAAGGCAATGAATATCGATGGTTGGGGTCGCAGCGACAGCGCAGATGATGAAAAAAATAAAAAAAGGCCACTCTCCGTGCGCGCCAGCATTTATACGGCCACCGGAACAAATGAGCCATGAACCGAGTCACAAACGCGAGAGCGCGCGCGATTTCGCGGGAAAGTAAAAAAAAAAAAGTCGACACACGCCCGGCAGGCAGCACAGTGGCGTCGCAGCTGCTTCTGCACTGTGCCGCTGCTATCTCGGTATAGTACCGCGCAGTGCTGGGGAAAGGCACCACAACGCTAACAGGACCAATCAAGAATGAACAGAACGCATTCGAGCCAGCCGCTTCAAATGGCTACTACATACGCATCCTTTTGAGCAGAGTAAACAACGGTCTCTGTGTCAGGCTGAAGCTCTGGCCACTAAAACAGGACATTTAAGGCTGCTTTTCATCGCAAGATCGCAGTCTAGCGCCGATTCGTGTAGGGTATCACTGCACCCAACTATCCGGGCGGAGCCGAGTATAGGTCTCCGGGTACTAATGGCAGGCCGGGCCAAATGAGCGCCGCGCCGCCGATCCACGGGCGGGCGACGCGAAGCGGCTGCGAATTTAATCATCGGAGAGTGGTCGGGCTCCTGCCGCTGGCGCGAGCAATGGATGCTCCGCTCCGATGTGAATGCACTACGCGGCGGAGGACAGTGCGGATGTGGGGTTCGCTCTTTGCATACCCGCGGCCCTTCTTACTATTCTGTAACATGCTGTAAAAGAGGGGACAGGAAAAGAAAAAAGATTCCAGGTGGCGGCTGCTGTTCATCAATCGGCCGAATGAGGCAAGTAATCGGGCTGAGTGGGGAGTCCGAGTCTTCTCTACGTTTAGAATTACCGCACCCGCATGACACGCTCGTTTTAATTTTTTTCCCCACCTCGCGAAGCGATACCGAATACGTTAACGGTGCTAGGCTGAACTCGTTTTAACACTGTTTCATTTGAGGAGGAGGAGGAAAAGCTCGGTAACTGCCACCCCGGTGGACACCCTATACCGTGCTTAAGTTTAACGAGCTTATGCGCAGGGGCACAGCAAGCAAAAGAATATCGCGGTTCTTTCCCCATCGAGTATCATGATACCTGCAGACCTACTGACCGATGAGCGCGTAGTAAACCTCGTTATAAAGAAGTTGAAGGGACCCGGCGATTACTTCGTTATAACCATAGTTTCGGTATAGTTCGTGCTGACCGAACTTCCAAGGGGGATCGTCATTCCTTCGTTATATCCATTATTTCGTTATAAACCGTTTCGTTACAACGAGGTTCGACTGTATTGCATTTTATCTTCACTGACTAACAGCGCTTGTTTGTCATCGCATCAAAAGTTTGTTCTCAACTATACTTTGTGTATTTCAAGGCTTTGGGAAAGCAGCGAGGAAACTGATAAACACAGCGCCCGTTCAGCTGTCGCACAATTTCACTGTCCTTCAGAAACGATGACGCGCGTCCGCACCGGCGGCCCCCGGCGCTTTCACGCGGTTGATTAACTCAGCGCGCTGAAAACCCAGAAACGACCGGCGTCCCCTTCTTTCCACTCGCCGGTATTGCTCGAAGACTACGCTGACAACTGACCTACTGGACCCGGTCACCAGCGCGATGACAGCTGGCATAGGCTGTGGTAAGCACAGCCGACGGCAGTGCATCTCACAAGCAACTTGCGCGAACACAGCTAAACAAACCGATGAATCTCCTCCTCGAGGGCGGGCGCGTTTCGAAAGCCGCGAGCGGCGTTATTCTCTCCCACGTGGGGAAGAAATGAAACATGAAGAAGAGGCGGCGGGGGGCGTTGCTTCGGAGAAGCCGTGCGTGTTCGCATCCGAGGCCGCCCGCTATGCAGGAAGGCTTGCGACGCCTCACGTGGAAGCGGACGACGGAAGGAAGAGTGCGCTGAGCTCATGGCGTTTCCCGGGCGCCGGCAACACGATGCAGGAACAGCCCGACGCTCGATGTAGGCACACCGATCTTTATGAGTAATGATTCCCTACGCCTTCCGAAAAAAAGAAAAAAGAAAAACACTTCGCCGAGTATTGCGCACGATAAGTGTAAGTGTTGAAATGGAGTTGGAACGAAGTTTCGATTGCACCTTTTAGAACTGGCCGGTATTCCTACTCTAGCCGTGCTCTCTACACATGGACGTGGTAGTATATAATTCGAACCAGGCGTGGTCGTTCACCTTTAGCTGGGCGACTCAATGGGCGCGACTAGGAACTAAACGGCTACACCGGCTTCCAGAGCTTCAGCCCTCTTTTCAAATTTATTTCCATGCAGAATATACTACAAAAACCTCGTCGCGTACGAGCCTATGAAGATTATTCCGCGTTTTTCAAACGACATGAACCTTCTGAGCTACCTCGCCATCGCACCGCCATTTCAGCGCTCATTTTCATGTAACTCCGATCTGCGTGGACGGTCTAGACCCCCGTAATCGCGTGGTGACTGAGGAAACCCGCTGGTTCGCCGGCAGCAACGACGGCGACGTTTGGTCTGCAATCGTGTTTAAACGCGTCGAGCGAATGACGACACCGCGCTAAGCACCGAGCCTGCGCTAAAGCAGGCACCGTTGATGCAGCAAATGGGTTCTCTCCGTTTTTTTTTTATTTTTGTACGCAGCACACGGCTCTGAAAGATTTCTGTCATTCCCGACGGGCGCACATCTGCGCTGGGAGCGCACACGCCTGCGCGCACGAAGGCCGCGGGTGCGTTGCGCAAAGTTGTCTCTACAGGAAGAAAAAAAGGGGGGGGGGGGGGGGGATAGCAGCGACTGCGGTAGCGGTGGGCGCTGGCAAGAGGTATATACGGTAACGAGGGAAATGCCGCGAGGGGAGCGAATAACTTGGGCGCGTTTTGAATGGATACATTAAGGACACAATGAAGACTGAAGTTTGCCTATATCGATCGATTACAGCGCTATGTTCGCAGAGGCCCTTACACGAAAACTGAAGCCTTTATAATCAAGAAAAGACCCAGAAACAAATGAAATGCAATCCTTAACGGTATACACGCCGCTTAACAAAGTGCGGTGACGTCAAGTGCTTTCCTCTTGTGTGCTGACCTCCGAGGCCTAACAAATGCAATCTACGTTTAATCATTAATCACGGAATCCATAATGTACCTGGTTTCATCAACGCGACTTAAAATATTTATTTCCCCGTCATTAAGCTTTTAACGTGAATATTTCGAGCAACAAACGTCGACGCGCAGAAAGCGAAACAAAGTTTGCATAAAGGACAAAAATTGGATGGAGTTTCCTCCCTGTCCCTTTGAGGACAAGCACCAAGGCCCAACCAACACCTCAGCACAGGAGCGATTGAATATTCCTTAGCTGAAGCACCGGTGGGCACTTCGCTATAAAGGAACTGCGGTGTAAGGCGACATAGCTTAGTTGTGCGACGCACGGTGCGATTCGCGGCATCCGGACGTGAAACTGAGCGTTTACCTTGAGAGGAAGGTCATCAGAGAGGCGCGAATGTCCCCCCCAAGAAATCTCCAGTGACCAAGGGGATAGAATGAAAATCTGCATCAGGCCCGCCATAGTTTCGATACCCCTAAGCTTCCTTTTGAACTGAGCAATCCGCGACATGCCGAAGCATACAAGCAATATGATCCTGCTTGCAGACCCGTGACCGGTGCGACACTGCAAAGCGTAACAATCCCAAGGCGTCCACCAGGCCATCCCTATATATGAATCGCTTGCTTCCCACATACAATGGCGAGTACGACGAAGCCAATATTTACTCGCGAGACACACCCCCAAAAACAAACGCGTGGAACGGAAAGGAGTAAACCGTGTATGCCAGGTAGAGCAGAAGGGCGACGCAGCAAAAATGTAAGTGCTGATCAATAAAAAAATATTCACAGTTCTCCAGAACATACAACCAAGAATCCGGTAGACGAGAACTACTAGTGAAATCAGAACACAAACGTGGCACGGCGCATGCCCAGAGTAGTAGGCGTACCTTCTGAAGCTGGATATCCGACATCGCCTTGCACGGCGGGGATGGGAATCGCCTAGCACCGTCAAGCTGCCTGCTCTTTATACGACTTGAAAACAAGCCGATGCTATACCCAACACGGAAGGAGGGAGGGAAGAAAGAGGGGAAGATGACGCTACAGAACAACGACGATAGCGCCCATGTCGCCGCTCGCATTAAAGGCGCCCAACAGCGCGCTGCCGCCGTGCAAAGAAGGCGAAAGGAAAAAAAAAAGTATTAAAACCAGCCCGAAGAAGACAGACGCAAGCGCGAGCACAATGCAAGCGGCGAAGAACGGAATGCGGAACACGTGACCAAGTCTGAGGATCCAGCAGTCTGAGCAGATAAACGAGATGCGCTGCAGCACCTGCGGGATCCCGCACTTGTCGTGAACCCGAGGGGGGCGAAGCCGACGTCATCGACGAGGTCGCGTGGGAAATGTCGCGGAGGTGCGCTTGCACGGCACGGCTGGCACCGGGAGGGCAAAGAACGAAAGAACGCCGGTGACGCCACAGAGAAGAGAGTTACTGCGACGGGGAAACACCTCATGCAGGGAAGCCGTCGCGCAGCCGTGCGGTTCAATGAAGGTAGACGCGCGCGATTGTGGGTTCGACGTGAGTAGCCAGCAGTAACCCTGGCGCCACTTTGTCGGTATCTGAGGTGGCTCGAGGTTTCAGCGAGCCCCTACCACCGCTGACAGTGACATACAAAACTCTCGAGGAAGGGTCTCTCAGCATACGCAACGCCAGGGCGAAGTTCTCGGCATACAGAGACTGATGCACCGAGACATGGTCCTCGCAGGAACATCGCTTCTTTCCGTCGATTCAAAGCCCTCCAAAGCTCGATACAAAGAGGCATGCCTGACTTTCGAAGTCGTGAAGTCACACCTTGAAGTTCAGCTGTGGGGAATAGATCGACCGTCTTAAGCGCATACGTTAATTGTACCGCCGTCTCCGTGGTGCCCACTACACAGCTCGGAGGAGGAGACATGAGCCATGAATGACTGGTTCTGTGCGCATGAGTTTGTTCGAAGTACCGTTTGGGGACACATCGCATTCAGTCAAAACGTTTCCGCGGCTCCTCAGCAAAAGCAGTTGGCTCATGATAGTGACAGCAGCACCTACTGCGGCTTAATGGTTTGTTTAACCACCACACCCTCTACCCAATTGCCAACTCTTTTTCCCTCACTATACATTAATGGGAAGCTAGCCTGACCACAGCTGTTAAACCTACTCCTTTGTGAACACACACACACATACTATTCGCACGGTCTTTTACCCTGCGCAGACCTTCATTGCGCTCCACTGCATTTCACCGGCATTCAACGTATGCCTCCCGGATTTCGGTTCAACGCCTCCACGTTACGCCGAGAACAATGGTCATGCACCCAGCGCATCGCGAATGCAGATTTCACAGGTACACTGGCCTTTTCGAAGCACCGGCACGCAAGGTAACGATCGCGCTGAGCGAGATCAAAGTACGCGCGCCCGACTCTTGACCTGATCGCGACCCGATACGACGAGTGTGCAGCTGCTCCAGCAGCAGCGGCGCGCCGTTATCTGCCCCCTCAACAGTTCAGCGATGGGGAGACAATCAATCAAGAGCGGAGACTGCAACACCCCGCAGAAAACCCCTTTTTCATCAGCACTGTCGCCGTTTGTCCAAGAAACGGAGTCAAGTGGCAACACGATATCAACGCGTCACGCCGGCGCAAGAACCCCTGGAAAACGGGTTATCGCAGGGTATTGAACTACTAACCTCGTCCTACTCTCACAACAGCCTCGAGAGAGAGAGAGAGAAAAAAAAGGTGCGATAACACTGTATCCGCGATCACAAAGCTGTTGCGGTGCAAGCAGGCCTGATAAGCAGTAGCGGGTCGTATGATGAAACACTGAAGGTTCCTACAGCGCTGTTATACTAAAAACGATGACGATGTTACATTAACGCAGGGGCAGACCACCTAATGGAAATCGATGCCATAACTCTTTGTAGCCGACACTCCTGCTGCCTGAGAGGCTGAAATACGATACTATATTCGGGTTACACAATGAATATTTTTCATGCACGCAGCAAAGCCGTACCTGGAGGTTGTATTATAATTGCCGACAAAGCTCCGCGCATACGATGTCTTTCAGCTCTCTTTCTCATCGAAACGTCTTCTCATATAACTTAGAAGGGTGATGGTGCGGGCAGTTTATAATTCACGCGAGGTTCCATTGCGCGAAACGAAGAGACAAGACAAGCGCTGTAGATTACAGAATCCTATTGAGGTGCACAAAGCGAAACCTTACGCTAGGTATAAATTACCGTGGCACGAAAGGTCAAACTGAGCAGATATCCGTGACAAAATGTGCCCATGCAGGATTATGCGCAGAGATTTTGAATCTATTAAATCACGTGCAGGCTTAAAGGTCACTGAGGTCAACCTCGTCTGATTTTCGTTAGTAAAATGTGCGTGGCTTTTCCTGGCTCTCGCGTTACACCGGCAACAAAATACGCATTTATTGCTGTAAAGTTCAGAGGTAAATACACCAAGTTTTTTTTTTGTTCGCCTTCCAATCGACTAAAACTAATGACTGATGACGACAACGTGAGAATTGTTAACTCCGAGTTTAACTCCCTGTAGAAGTAGAAGGCTGTGTGGTGTAGCCTCAGAGATCCGCACCGCACACAAAAAAGCACGTGACGACACCGCAGTGCGCTTCTGAACACTGCTTGCGATGGCGATACATGTATTTCATTTATTATTTTCTAGCTTTAAAAAGCCGTTTTTTTTTTCGACTGAAAAAGACTTCACCAAAATGTGGTAATCAATCTGGATAGCTAAACTGCTTTGTCCTTAGTGTCACATTAACAGTGGCACCGACGTAAGTCGCGGCATTCTCTGCACCGGTACAGGTGCTCTATACAATTTGCCATGGGTAGTTGCAAGGTCCTGGTACGCCTTAGAAGATGAAAATCTATTACCAACGCTAACTATTAATAACCGCACCCGTTATTATCTAGAGTCCAGCGCAAATGCCGAAACAGTCGCACGCGTCACGACAGTAAAGGCCCACCTGTCGCACAGTTCGCCCAGCGAGGCAGCCGATACCCGGCAAATTCTACAGTCTTTAAACTAGTCGTAGTCAACCTCCAAGAAGACGTTCCTCGGAGCAATTTGGAACGACAAAAAAAAAAAAAAACTGCTTGCGCAAAAGACTGCCTTTTCAGGACACAGAGGGGTGTATTCAACCATTATCGGGGAAGAAAGGCCGCGACGTTAACGAGGCAGAAAAACCTCCTCATTCACTCAGTGTCAGCGCAAAAGATCGCGCAAGACGCCGGTCGCAGCACGTCGAGCAGGCAAGCGGGGAGGCGAGAATCGGGTAAAGCACTTGCATCGGCAGAAGCAGCAAACAAGACGCGCAACGCAGAGGACGCGAGTCGGGCGCACTAAAGGGCTTGCCAAGGCGCGCAGGCCGCCATGTCAGTGCCGCGCGCCGGCAGCGGGTGACCCATTGTGTATTATTCTTAGGCCCGCTGTGCACCGATCCATCAAAGCGCGGCAAGTAGTTGTCGCTGCCATCGGAAGAAGCGGAGAAGGAGCGGCAGTATGTGGCCGTAAGGACAGGACGAGCGAGCAGCCAGCAGCAGCCATGGCAGCAGCAGCAGCAGCAGCCGCCGCCGCCTTGGGAGACGGCGCCTCCGTCGCTTCCAGGTCAAATCAAAAGGGTCCGGGGTCAGACCTGCGCCGGCAGCAGTTCCTCCGGGCCAGGTTAGAGGGCGCTACGTTCCACAGAAACTCACACGAAGAAGCAGAGAATATCAACGCGGGAAAGTACAATGAGGAGGGTGGGAAAGGAAGAGAAAGAGGGGGACAAAGAACAAATACGTCCGAAGAATACGAGGATAATAAGGAACCAGCGAGGGAAACGAAGAGGTTTGAGGTCAGATGAAGAAAAAGAATGGGGATGGAGCGGCCAGGCGTTAAGTGTGGATAAAAGTGGAGGAGCGCGGCTAATTGGGCGACGATAATGAAGTTGAGTGAAGTGCAGCTTCAAAGCGGTGATCGCGAGATGAAGAAAGCGGCAGGGAAAATGCCATAAAAAGCAAGTACTGAAGACGGGAGCGAAGAGAAGACTGGGACACCGAGGCGACAAATACGGAAAAGAGATTAACAAATTAAGGGACTGAAAGACAAAGATGTTTGGTTTGGTTTATGGGGTTTAACGTCCCAAAGCGACTAAGGCTATGAGAGACGCCGTAGTGGAGGACTCCGGAAATTTCGACCACCCGGGGTTCTTTAACGTGCACTGACATCGCACAGTACACGGGCCTCTAGATTTTCTCCTCCAAAGAAATTTTAGCCGCCACAGCCGGGATCGAACCCGCGTCTTTGGGGTCAGCAGCCGAGCACCATAACCACTGAGCCACCGCGGCGGCTTGAAAGACAAAGAAACAAAAGCAAGATGCAGATGAGATGTTAGCTTCCACACTTTCAGCTTGTGACCTCTGAGTGACCTCCGCGCGTCTATGTAGCCACGCCCATGTAACGGTGCAACGCACTGGCGCAAGGGCAGAAAAGAGGGGTGGAGGAGAGAGAGAGAGAGAGAGAACGCTTCACTGAAGGGCCCGGGGTGAAGGGCGGGAGGAAGCCACGCGACTACGGTTGCGCAAAAAAGGGTCCCACGAGTAAGACGACGACCACCAGCGAGCTGGCTTGATAGCTGTATCTCTATCAACGGTAATGCGAAATTACCCCGAAAGAAAGTCGTTTCTTTGTTGCGATCCGTTTTTCACGGCCTCCCGGAGTTTGGGGTTCTCGGGCGGGGCTCGTGCGGGCTGCCCGACGTGGTTGAGAAAGTGCGAGATGTAAAAGACGACGGCAGTTGCACAACGCCACCGTTAGCCGCTGAAAATGAAGAGGCGGCTGACAATTTGGGGCGCGAAATATTTAACCAAGCTTGAAGCAGAAAGCATGCTCATGAGGAGCATGAGGAGAGCAAATGCTCCGCCAAAGATACGACGCAAAAAAAAAAAAGGTACAAATTCATAGCGTTGGCTTTCGATTGCTCGAAAAGATAAGCAGATGGATCATTACAAAGATAAAGTGCCTGGTTGTTCACTTCGCTGCGTCCGAACAAACGAAGATACAAGCGTTCCTGATGCGAACGGAGGGTTGTCGCTGCTAATCAGCTTGAGAAGTCGGCCAGTTCCACAGCATATTACCTAACTCCGAGCAAACTGCCGCTATTCGTTAAGGCTTCTAGATGATAGAAGGGAGCATCCCTTACAACAACATTACGGAATCCTCTTAATCAGCAGTCGGCCGTGTACCAGGCCGTGGCTATAGTTGGGGACTCGTTCTTACCCTCTGAATACGCCTAGATGGGAGCAAAATTGGAGTTAGCTTCCCTTTTTACTCCTTTGTGTTTAGAGAGTGCTCTAAACTCTCAATCGCTGTAGAGGGGTCCAGAGGAGTGGTTGTTGGTCTTTCGTAAGCCGCAAAGCAGGAATGACGTCAGCGAACAGTGCCGAATGGCAGCGAAACGACGCCGCCACAGAGGAACAATACCAGACCACCGGCGTTTGCTCGGCAGCGGCGACGGGCACCTTATCGGCGCCGCCACCGTCAGCAGCTCGCGTGCGGCCGACTCCTTAGGTAGCACCTTTATCGGAGACGCACGACAATGGAAAAGTCCCCTCGGAGCTCGTCGCAAGTTTGACGCGTTTGACTCTTGGCCTAGTTTTTATCGCCGCTCGTAAAGTGCACTGAGGGAGAGAAGAGCGGAAACGGGCAATTTCAGAGCTGCACGAGTTACTGCAGCGTTTCGAAACTGATCACGCCCTCAACAATGCGTTGTACGCACGCGGCGAGATACGGGGAGGGGGGACTGGGTTCAACGTCATTAGTAGAGTGCGTCATTGGCACTGCATCTTGAGCTTTCGGAATGCGCCGAGGCGACTGCGGATCGCTCTCGCAGCTACATAGCGTAGTCCCGTTGATCTGAAGTGCGCTACATTAAAAAAAAAAGTTAATGGAATGCAACGAGCTTTTTTTTTTTTTCTCGCAACCGCCGCCCGTCACGTGGCACGGTGTAAAGGACGTCATGCGGCGAGCATGTCCCCTATGCTCCGACCTGTACCAGATACTGCTGTTCTCATAGAAGGCCGAGTTTTATAAATATTTGCCTCTTCTTGCGTACCGCAGGACAGCCGCAAACAAATGGTCATGACCCTGGTCCTTCCGGAGGTTCCACAAGACAGCCACTCGGTACTGCGATCTACCGAAGACGTAACGGATCCTCACCAAGGTTGAGTTGTGTGTGCTGAAGTGGCCCCTCTTGCGCGATTGTGGGCAGTCGGACTATGTCAAGCGACACCATTAATGTTCGCCGCGCCTTTGGCAATGGGCACACATGCCCTCGATAAGACGGACACGATAAGGAACACTTCGGTACAGCTCACTTCGGGCGACACCGTGACTTTGGAGAGAAGCCGAACATTTGTACTGGACGGAGCCGCATAGAAAACAGCCGCATAGAACACAGCTGAGCCTTCGCGAGAGGATGTAGTGATTGTTGCATGAGAGTCGAAGCAGCCACTGTCTACTCGGTGAAGATATCGGTCTTATGAAGGTCTATTCTCGTACGAACACGGCTCCAGATAGCATTGCAAGCCTGGAATCGTAGGCCGACCAAAATCGTTGAAAAGTAAGTATTTTCCGTCGAGGAGCGTAATGCTAGACAACACGTGAGTGTATTGCACAAACGACGACGTAGCGGGGAAAAAAAGCAAACAGAAAGAAACGAGCAAACCGAAAAACGAAAGAAAAGGTTGATTCAACGAGCGCTGCGTCTCGCCCTCTGCGCGCGAAAGCAAAACCCGCCTAGCTAAGCGGGTTAGAAAATATGCGCCCTTTGCGCAACGCTCGGAAACTTCCTAGGCGTGCGTTTTTTTTCCCGGAATTCGGCTCTCGCGGTTCTGAGCGCAACCTTACGGTAACGGAGTTTCCAGCGAAGGAACCCACGGGTGCCTGTATGAGGCTGCACGATCCGAGCGAATGACAGTACACGACCTCGCCGCAACGACGCTTAAAGATACGAACAAAAAGCGCTGCAACGCGATACCGCAGCTGGCGGGATACAATATGCACACGCGAGGCGTACTGCAGAGGACGATGAGCCGGCGTATAGCTGCGATTCTGTTGAATCAACAGACCACGTGCGTGACGTCAGTATGATGAACAAAGATTAACTTGCGATCTGGCTTCCCAGTACTGTAAACGGCTGCGTGCCTCGCGAGAATTATTAAAAGGGAAAAAGAAAATCGCCTTCCTCGTATGTCTTATTTTTCCGCCTGCACTGACCTTACCGACAGTCCGAGCGCAGAAATTATTACGAGAACACAGCCACGCCGTCATGAATTACTATAGAAACTCCTCTTTCGAAACAACGAATACGATTACACTTTTCAATGACAGACGTGACCGGCCTTCCAGTTCTAAATGTCAGGCAGGACGAAGGTGACTTTTGTGAAGGTCATGTACGGCCCTCCTTCGGACTACGCCCACCTTCCAAAGCACTACTCTTAACAAGGCTATCTCAAGCGCACTGAATAGGAATGGTCGTGGCATGTATCCCTTCCCTTGCGCGCTCTATAACGGGCACACGGAGCACTGAACAAGGCCGCCAGCCGAACGTCATTCCCACCACGCTGTATAGGTAGTGAGTAGGGGCTTCCTGCGCTGTTTGTTCCCAGCTGGCTGAAACACACCTGCTTATCGTCCCCGAAAGGATCCCCACAGTGAAACACGTACGGATGGAAAAGAGCTGCTATTGCTCATGTCGAGCCGGAGCCTGTCATACCGGAGCCTGTTCCAACAGAGAGAGACCACGTCACGGAAACTCACTGAACTGGGCACTGGGCAGTTTGCGGCGGTCACGCTACACAGTGTACTTAGAGGGGCTAGTGCTCAGGGGCACTCGTGCATTACGAGCCTCACCTAAACGAACAGGAAAGGATGTATACAACATAGAGCGGTGCCAGTACCAGACAAAAAGCTTCAATCGTCATGACACCAGCTAAGCTCATGGTCCACCAGACAAGCAAAATTTGTAGGAAACAGGCTACATGCAAACCTAGAAGCTTAAGTCGTTAGCTAGCATGCTTCCCGAGTCACGCATTAGGCAGGATGTTCAATCTCACTTTTTCCCTCATCGCACCTTATGCAACCAAACTGAGGCGACAAGATGTGGCGCCCGTTGATCGGACGGCCTTTTGAAAATTAATGACAAGTCGTCGATATAGTGAATAAACATGCGGGGCCTCCCACTCCTGCTTGGACACTACGAAGCCCAGATGAAATCCCACGAAAACGCGAACAAGGCTCAAGAGGCTCTGCTTCTTTCGCGCTTGCTACGCTATCCTTTAGAACCCGCATAGAGAACACGTGGTTCCCAACATCACGGGAGAACAACGCCGACTCGGCCGTCACAGATCTAGCGGGGTTTCAGAGACTCCGTCGAGACAGGCTGGCTGGACACTCACCACCATGATGGACTCTCTCGGTGCGCTGCCGCTGGCCGACACAGAACAGAGAGAGGGGTGTGGGAAGACCGGTGCGCGCTCGGGGCTCGCTTGGCTGCGAAGCGACGAAGGGAGGCGCCTGGACGTTACTTATCCGGCGCCGCTCGCGCTTCTGACGGTCGGCTCGCGGCGTGCGGCACAGGTCGCTACGGACGCACCGCGGGCGGCCGCCGAACCGCAGCGCTACCTCAGTGCGCGGCGCAGACGCAGCAAGAGTACCGCTACGCGGTTCGTACAATCAACGCACCGCGCGCGCTCGCCACACGCCGGCTGCGCAAGACGTCACACACAGACACACACGAGCGTACGACTACTCGCCGCGCCGCGGGAGACTTGTCACAGCCCCGTCCCTGCCGAAAGCAGCGCGCACAAACGAAGGGCGCGCGCTTACAAACGCACGCACAAACGCGAATGAACGAACGCCCTCGGGCCGAGTCGCTACCCCCCCCCCCCCCCTTCCCCCCATGCATCCTCGCTGCGGGGCGGATGAATTTTTCCTATACAGCCAAGCAGAGCTGCTGCCGAGAGTGTGGGTGGGAGGGTGGGGGGTATTGGCCAAGCCCTGTTTGCACCCCCCTCCCGTCTGTCGAAGTCTCGTTTCTTGTCTCGCGTTTATTTTTTGTTCATGTTCTGTTTCGTCCTTGTACACCTCTCCCTTTCTCGGCGTGAGTACCATCATCATCATCTGCAACCTTCTCCGCCACAACCTAGCAACTTTCACCGGATCCGTCGACGAATGCAACGCGGGGCCACGCGGCTGCACGGAGAACGAAACAACGTCGTCCACGAAGCCCTCCTTCGGCGACGGCGCGCCGGACGCCGGGTCAGGCGAGATAGCGCCGCTCGCTGTTCCGGCCCGACCCACTCCTACTACACCTCCTCCTTCCCCGGCACACGTCCGTTATCGAAAGCCGCAGCCGCGGGCCGCCGGCGGCGGCGGCGAAGAGGTTCGAGGTCGGGAGAGCCGCCGAGACGGCCACTCAACAGTGTTACGAGGAAGAGAAGACCACCAAGAAACTCCGGCCACAACAAGGTCAAGCCACGCGGAGGTGACCACCACCAGAAGGTAAGCGAAACTCGACCGATTATTATTGAGCGATAGTGGTGCTTCTCATCCCAGCGGTCCCGTCTCCGTGTCGAAGAAAAGTTCAGGACTACTAGCACGACATCCATCGTACAGGCGCTGAGCTATTTTTCTAGGACGAGCTGTAAGGCGGAGAAGCGCCAGGGAAGGTCAGGAACAGCTATACTTTCGATGCGGCCGACTGAAGAATGCTTCCGCAAATGTTTAAAAAAATGAGAAAAAGCACGTTAAAAACGGAGAACGGATTAATGCAAGCAAACTGTCGACATTATAGTCAATTGTGGCCTTACAAGACACCTCGGCCTGAGGATCACACCTTGCTCTGTTAGGTGAAGAAGCGATCGACTGTTCACACTGAAGTGAAGCGCACAGTGTGGAAAGCCTAACGGACAATCGATCGTCCCAAACAAATCGAAAATCAACTGACGCGACCGCACCTTCCACAGAGTCTTAAAATAACAAAAAATGACCGGAGGGGGGGGGGGGGGGGGGATAGGCGCTGAATAGATTAACAAGGCGAAAGGACTAAATAAAGGTGCCCTACCTACGACTTAATTACCCATAGCAGAACGTTTAATCTTGAGCTCAAAAGAGGAGCCTAGCAGGTGCCAAGTATGCCCAAGGTCGACACTGAAAGGTCGCTGGGAGGTCAGTGGCCGCCGACTATTATATCATACGCACTTTGTCGGTCTTCCGCCGCTCGACCTGCTAGCCAAGCGCGGACTACACAGGCTGTGAAAATTTATTTACAATGTCCATCGAAGTGAAGTTAGCTGATTTGGCAATTTCGCGTGGAACACACGTGGAGGTTTAATAGCAGCGACGCGGGCACTATGCATCACAGGCTAATAGAAATTAACGTGCTCGGCAGAGCGTACCGATGAAAAAAAAAAAAAAAAGGGAGGGGGAGGGGGGGGGGCTAAACCCAAGGCAAAAGAACTATCCAAATCACTGACCACTGCAGCCAATCACAATGTTTGAAAAAAAAAAAAAACATACCCGACACCGAGCACTGCTGGCAGCGGGACCAGGCGGAGTTCATCCACACGCTCTCCCCCGCAAAACCTTTCACGCAACCACGGTGCGCGTCTAGTCTGGCAGACCGACAGGAGGCATCACGTTTGCTTTGGTTAAGCAATGCGCGGGCATGCAGACAGCACACAAGCAGACAAGAGAGGCCAGCAGACGCAAGACACGCGGGTCACTTGAGAGCACGCGCTTGGGCCACTCTCGAGAAAAAAGGTAGACGAGAGGAGCCGGCCAACACCACGGGTTATTCATTGCCCCGAATTGCTTGCTTTTGCCGACTCTCGCACCTTCCTCCTCCGACCGAGCGAAGCAGTCTCGAGGCGCAGCAAGGGCGAAATCGGCTGCGTGCGAAAACAAAAACAAGTTGCGAGCAACGGCAGAATGTTCCTCCCGCAGACGAAAGGAGAGGGGGAAAAAAGGAGGCGCTTACGTCACTGCACGCTCTGGGCCCAAAAGGACGCGCACACAGACTCACACGCAGGCTGGGTTTTCCCAACCCACATGTTCTATACGCACGCACACACAACGCTCTCTCCGGCCAGACTGGCAGTCAGTCAGCTTTGGAGCTGGTGAGGAGGCGCCAAGCACAGAACTGGAGGGTGGCGGATGAGGGTGAGAGGGGAAGAGGGGGCAAGGGGTCCCCCCGGAGCGCGCGACCCGCAAGGACAAGCCAAAGCGTTCTAAAATTAGGCCCAGACGGGTGCTACGAAAGAAACTCGGCTCCGTTATTTCGAGCGCCCGAGAGCGCCAGCCCCCCAACCCCCTCGCACCGCCGCGAGCTTGAACGCGAGCGCGCTCGGCTCCAGGTTGAACCGCCAGCTGCTGTACCGCTAAAGGGCACCACGCTGTTTGGTGGGGTGTATGTACAGCCTGCAAAGTGGCCAGCGGGGTCCCCAGCGCACATAGACCCGGTCCACCACGCTTTCCGACCAATGCGTATACATTTCTTTGACACTGCTTCGCGACATTTCGACAGTGTGGCGTGTGCTCAGTCGAACACTGCAGTATGCAGCTATGACCGCGTCTTTTCCCGTGACGCTGCGGGAAGAGCTTGTACACCATACGTGCTGGCGTCTATCGCATTTCGAACGAAGCAGCTTCTGTGAGAAGGTGCTAACGATACCGCAAAGATCTGCTCAACCCTGGAAGTTTTTGCGGATATCGAACGGAACGTCTTAAATCGAAATCTGAACGAACGTTTTGTCTTCGACCTATTAGGCAAAGGGTAGCAAGTGTCTGCCCAAACGCGACGACATAAGTGCGACAACGACCCCGCAGTTTCCTCGAGCAGGCGGCGTGATGCCGTTTATACGGAACTCTCCCCGAGACTTACAGCTAACAAGGTCAGAACAGACCGCACCGCTTACGCCGAAAAAAAGTCCGGTTCGGTCTGTCGACGCGTCCTGCACACTTGATAATCAAGCGTGCGCAATCATCTCAGCAAGCGAAAACCATCCGTATATATATATATATCATTACAAATCAGCTTGACTTCAGGGCGCCTCGCACGCAATGCCAACGACGGAGGAGCCGGATCTCCTGCGGACAAGACGAGAGACGCGAGGGAGTTAACACTGCTCAGACACCGACCAAGCGGGGCCGTAAACAGAAGGGGGGCAGAAGACGACGCAGCAACGCAAGAAGAAAACCGATGGCAGCTTTTAATTTCACCGACGCGCAAACAGAGCCAAGTGCAAGCGCAGAACAGAGTGGGCGTCGGGGGAAAGAGCGGGCAGAGCATGATGGACGGCTCGCCCGCACGCTATACACAGCGGAACTGTGAAACGGGTTCTTGTTTTTTCGTTCCCATCAAGCGCTGTTGATTATCCGTGGAGATCTACGCACGCGTTCGCGTGTGCCGACCACGAGAAACGGATCTGAGCTTTCGAACGAAGCGGACAACACGAACATGCAGTCGAGATCTACGCCGAAAGCCTTTCTCGCTTTGCATACGTTTTTGCAAGCGGTCGCAGTTTAGACGACCGATCTTAACGACATGGTTAGCATAACTACGCGCTGAACTCTCGAGAAGGCGCAGAATGGGGATCTAACGTAGAACCAGATTGTTTAAGTCACCGATACAAGCGTTTTAGTACAAAGTGAAGTTGGATACGATAATCACATTTTGTATCACTTGTGTGACCACGTGTACACCTAACGTTGCACTTGATCTATTTCACGCTGTGCAGTTGAGTCATATCGCCGTTATCTACACTAGCTCGCTGCAACTGTACACAGTTGTTTTCAATCGTTATCTAATAGCCATTCTGCGTAACTACGTAGACATTCGCATACTGACTGTCAAGCACGCCTATAAGGAACACGTCGAAGCCTAGTCAGCTTCCACGCTATTACAATACGGCAAAACCACCCGGTCCTGAAATGAGGTCAGGTTAAATGGACCCTGGGGAAACTGCGTCGAACGCACCCGCCTACCAAGTCATCACTACAGTGAGTCTCTAATAAACGCTATTTGATACTGCAGACGCGAAGCCGCGATGTATTATAGTAAGAAAGGTGTGTGTCACGCCGAAATAAAGTACCCTGGTATCCCAAGCCCCAGAATAGTATAAAACAAGTTTCCCGACTGCAATCGGCTCAGACGGCGAAAAGACGAAAAGACGAAAAGCGCACACAGTCTCGACGCTCGGCAGTTCTAATTGATTGTGCACGCACTGAGAATAGAAAGTTCAGTCATCTGAGAACATTTTTCTCGCTGCCTTTATATTCCCTGTCAACGAGCAGTCGCGATATCAACGCTAAGTATAGACCCTCCTTTCGGCGCCTCGTTGAATATTAACCATTTAATCGCCGAAAGCGCGACCTTGTACGAGAGAAAAGTACAGCAGATGTATACAGCGAGTTTAAAAAGGAAGACACGCCCAGAACAAGACGATAGTCCGAGACACCTGGAAGTGAACCTCGAGCAGTGTAGTAATAACGTCCGCAAAACCGGTTCCAAGGACAGCTATACAAGCTGTCCAATTTTCCCCAACCCTCGCTAAGGTTTCCGGATGACTGTCGCGGCAGGGCTTCATCGAGTGGTTCTCATCGCGTGCACATTGCATGGAACAAAAGCAGACGGGGGAGGAGGAAATACGATGGAGAGGAGGTGGCGCTGCCCTGAAGGAGACGACGGGGAAACTTGAAACCGGCGGCAGATCGATATGAGTACGCGAATTGCGCGCAGAATGTTTAATTAGCATTGGGGCCCTCCGCTCTACCTAAAGCTGCTGCAAACGGGTTCGAGAACGCACGTAACGCACGTCCACTGATTAATGCAGATATCTTTACGCGTGAAAGAAGCGCTGCAGGCTGTGAGGTGCGCCGTATAATGCAGGGATCCGGATTGATTTCCCACCACCCGGAATAAAAACGTCAGTTACACAAGGGCGCTTTTAGAATTTTCAGAATGCCGCGGTCGAACTTTCGGCAGCTGCCCAGTAAGTTGAGTCGCTCGCGAGTCGGGACTCTTTCAGGACAGCTGTGCGCCGCCGAAGCGCGCAGAAAGTTTCCTGGATTTTTTTTTTTTTTTAGCTGCTGAGCGGAATCAGCTGCTGGGATAGGTAAGGCAGATAACAGAGTACGTCACGCTTTACAACTACGCCGGTTTACCAAGCAGTTCCGTAGAAATGGCCTCATGTACCTTACTTTCCACGAAGAGGCCTTACAACGGTAATCCATAAGGTTCAGTTGCTTCAGTTCTCATTAAGGAAACGTGCACTATGTGCATGCAGTTTACGAATCGGTTCCCTGAATCTGGCGAGTAGGAATATTTTAATGGGAGTGTAGATAACAATCGGTGTACCATCTGCCGCCTCGTAACTCGCCTTTTTTTTTTTTTTTGCCATTAAAGCACCACGGACCTGCCACTAAAATCTGGCATACATATATCAGTCTTCGTAGGCAACTGCAGAATCTGTCCCAAAGCTCCATGTACTACGGGTTAACGGGGATTAATTTAACTGGATTAATTTCGACGAAATGGGGCCGTTCGGTGTGCTCCACAACATCGGCACTTCAAGCGTTTTCTTTTTATATCATACTTTGCCGTCTATCGAAATTCGGTCGGGGTGCAGAGACCTTCACACAAAGCAGAGGGACCGCACATTAGTCACATCAGCCACTGCGGAGCCATTTTTCGAGAGTGCCACAAGGAGCGTCACTAAATTCGGCGCCTCGGTTCTAATCGGGAAGACGTACTACGAGACATGCGACTATACCGGCGAAGAAAACGGACGGCGACGACTAAGCGCGACAAAAATTCACGGCCTAAACACAGGGACGACAGTACCTTTTGCTGGGCTAGTTGGTGTGATATTGTGTTCAGGAAAGTAAAAACAGCGCTAAATTCTACACAAAACACACAGAAAGACGGAGTCAGCGCCCGTCCTGTCCGTCTTTCTGTGTGTTTTGTGTAGAATTTAGCGCTGTTTTTACTTTCCTCACAGGGACGACAGCTCGCGTACAGTCGAAGCGTATACGTTCAGGGACGGCCGTAAGCCGGGACATCATATAATGAAGAGGCAAACGCACGCGGTCACTGTCTGCCGCACACAGTTCGCTGGCAGACGTGGAATACACTCCACGCGTGTGGATCAATCAAGCGCAGGGACCCGGGTCGGCCACGTAGACATCACCTCACGCGGCGTTTACGAGCAATGCCTAGGGAATGCTCCGCACAGGTGTCGTCCCAGCTGCTCCGTCAGAAGAGCCGGGCGTCGACCGGATACGTTATCGAAGCAGCAAGGGAATAATATAACAGCGTTAGACAGCCCGTGAAACCGCACGTTCAGTGCCCTTGATTTCTTTCTTTCTAGCGAAAATAAGAGGAATTCACCCATAGCAAAAGCGGTCTGAGAGCGCCTATACACGTTTTCCCCTGCGCAGGGGTAAAAAAATAAGGGGCGGAGGCTTACACGCGCCGGAAATTCACGCCGACTATTTTCCAGCAATACATGCGCACTGCGTAAAATCGTCTCACATTCTAAAACACGCTATACATTAAGGAGTATAGACACCTAATTTTGGTGGCACGCTTTCTTCTTTATAATTGCGCAGAAGACACTACTACGCATAAATCACCATGTGGTATTCGCGTACGACCACAAAATAACTTACAATCGAATTTCTTTCTCGGGCTGTTTCGGTTTCGGTTTTCACAGGCGAACGATGGCTGTGGCGTCATAGAGGTTATAGGTCCCGTGATGCGTGGAAAAATTGCGATATAATCCGTGCTGCTACACACGTTCTCATTCCGGTTCTTGAGGAAGGCTGGCATCAGCACTGTAGTAAATTAAAACGATAAAGCAGCGAATATATCGCAATATTTCCGCGCCTCACGTGACCTATAACCTCTGCGACGTCCCATCCATCGTTCGGCTGTTGAAACCGCAACCGAAACAGCCCGAGAAAGAAATTCGATTATAAATTGCTTAGCGGTCGTAGGCGAATACCACATGGTGGTTCATGCATAGTACTGTCTTCTGCACCATTATAGAGAAGAAAATATGCCACCAATATTAGGTGTCTACACTCCTTCAAGAAAATGAGGAAACTCAACAAAAGGCGCCCACATTATCAATTGCGCGGCAAGTTTAGGCAAGGATGGCCGTCACAGAACTGGCTGAAGGTAGAGTGCGACATGAAAGCGCATTTATTCGAAGATAAAAGCGCACGATCACGACGAGATACCGGACAGCTCGGAAGATGCGAGCGTGAAGAACGCGAGGGAAGCCGGCAGCTAAGTACCTACCGGGTATTCAAGGCCAAGGGAACAAGGCAGAAAAAAACGCGTTAATGCATTTTCAGCAGCGAGGTTCTGAAGACACGCGATCCGCGGCTCATTGTGATGCTAAAGCGACCGAGCATTCGTAAAGCCTCATTTCAATTGAAGAAGAGAGACGGCACGCTTCCGCGAAAAGCGATCACTCCTTTCGAACTAGCACGTACGGAGGACATCGCATCTGCATGGCAATAAAATAAGGAGAAGGAATTAAGCACACAATAAAAGGATTGCGTAATCGACATAGGAGTGCGCGACACCAACGAAGGCGAACACGCGCACCAAACAGAAAAGCCAATCTGTGAGGCAGTTCGAGGCAAATGCGGCACGGTTAAGTGGACAACGCTCGCGACGGGCTCATGCTATAAGCTTAGAAAGATACTGAGAACTAACTCAAAATGATCTGCACTAATAGATTAGCGAGTTATGACAAAAACGCTACTTGCAACAAATTTTACAAGCTAGAAAAGTTCAAAAAGTTGAATACAGGTGTCGCCACCATCGACCGCATTCGCAAGGTAACTGTACTGACGTCACAGCATTTTTTTTTCTTTCCGCGAATCCCAGAGGCTAGTCTACAGCGCCTTTAATACAGAGATCGCGCAGCCCTTCTTTCGATCTTGGTGTCACGAATCGAGCGGGGGGAAGAAGTGTTTCCTATTTCTAAACCCTATTTTCCCGTCAAGAAATGACTGCTGCCAAACGCATATCAACATGAGTATAAAGAGCCACAGAACTGGCTTTTACTAAGATTGGTTTTGTTGGTTTTGTGGGGTTTAACGTCCCAAAGCGACTAAGGCTATGAGAGACGCCGTAGTGAAGGGCTCCGGAAATTTCGACCACCTGGGGTTCTTTAACGTGCACTGACATCGCACAGTACACGGGCCTGAAGAATTTCTCCTCCAAAGAAATTCTAGCCGCCGCGGCCGGGATCGAACCCGCGTCTTTTGGGTCAGCAGCCGAGCACCATAGCCACTTAGCCACCGCGGCGGCTCTTTTACTAAGAAAAAAAATGATACCGTGATCGTGAGTGTCCCTTTAAGGAAATATATAGGCGTCGCTACCGACAGCAACGGCTGCGCACGATGTATTTACAAGCGCCGTTTACTCGGGTACAACAAAATGCAGAACGCACACTTTACCCGAAATTTTCATCAGCCCGTTAGGAGAGTGCTACCCCCCACAACTTCCCCGCCAAGCTGAACACGAGAACAGCGAATGCGTGCATCCTTGCAATGCAAAGGATGGTCCAACATACGCAAGATGTGCTTGGGGTGCTGCCTACGAATGCGCTGCCCGATAACATCCCGGAATCTGTGCCCGCACGTCTGATAGGCAGAACGTAACAGCAATTACTCTAGCGGGAGAAATGCGGGACCAAGATATGAGCAGATCGCCTGTCTCTGAAGTTCGCTACTGCCAAAAGCCAATGTTTAAAAATAAAAAAAAAAATGCACAGAACCCACTGCCAATGAAAGACATACAGGCATTAGTTTTGCTTTTCTTTCACGCAACTATCAGCTATTTGTCGTAACCTTTATTCTCTTTTGTTCATTTCAATTTTGTTTTCGTGCGAAAGGTCTGCAAAAATACTCGGTTGTGACAAGGCCCGAAATATGGTCGTTTACCAGTAGCAATTGAAAGTCTTTAAATAGTTCGACATTAAATATTATAGTTGCGATGTTTTACACAACTATCAAGCAGCACGGAAAAACATTTGAAAGAAGGGTAGAAAGGATTGAAAGGATTGAAAGCAAAGGGAAAAAAAAATGTTTCATATGTTCCCATTTTGGAACAGTGGCAAGTAAATGGTTCAGAACGCGGAAATAAGGTGTGAGTAGGACACGCAAAGGCCAGCATAAGTGAGGGAAAGTTTGTTTACTGGGGTTTAACGTCCCAAAGCGATAAGTGAGGGAAAGAGCTGACGCAAAGTGACGAACCGTTCAGAACAGACAGAAAAAAGAAAGAAAAGCAAACAAACAACAACAGCAATTCGAAAACCTACGACGACCGTAAACAACACAGCAACCAAGGAAACAGTGATTCAGAAAGAGAAACGAACAAGCCAGCTTGAGAGAGAGAGAAAAAAAGTTACAGCCATCCAACCTTGACGAGCGTAGCCACGCAAACAGGCGGAGGCTGGCCTAACTAAGCGCGCTTCTTCGAAACGACGTCTAGAGGTAGGGGCACTTTTTTTTTTTTTCTTTTCAAAGCAGGAAAGGTTGCCGACGAGCCATTCGCTTTCGCCACAATATGCGTCGCAACCGGTCAGCGTAAACTAGACGTCGACGTCGTCGGTTCATGTAGGAAGACGGGCTTCTGCGCGATCACTTGTTCGACGCCTAGCAACGTGGCTGGCGTTTCTTTCGAGGGCAAAACTTGCTGTAAAGTGAAGCGCCTCAACGTTCAGGTTTGTCGTTAAGGGTGACGACAACTACGCCCCCATTTTGTTTCACAGATAACGTTATTAGTGTAGCACAAGGTCGCCCGCAAGGTCGTCATTCTATGGAGCAATATGGCGGCTCCCAAGGAGCATTAGGACTATAATCTTAATTCAGGTAGAATTTAGAAAGCTTCATGGCCATACGAGGAGCCTATACGCGATCCTCGCGAAACAAAATGGCGTCTCCAGATCGAACAATAGTTGTCACTACCTTTCCAGGAAGTACAGTATGCATGCGCCTTCGCTGCAGAGCGGGCAGTGCAGAGCGTAGACAGGCGCCTCGCAGTGACCAACCCCTAATGGAGGTCGTGATGCTCGACGCGGTGGCGCTGCATAGCCAAGTGGGACACGACCGGGACACGGGACTTTGAAAAAGTAGAGAAAAAAAATATATAGCCGCAAGCGAGAGCGAGACGAGAGAAAATTACGGCTACCGCCGACTGCGGTCGTTAGCTGGAGGGACGCGTAGCGGTTGAAGCGAGGTCTCTTCGCACCCGCAGGGCAGAGCGCGCGCTGTTTTTTTCCGCTGAAAAGTAGGCAACAACATACAAGAAGCAGCGCTGCGATGCAGGACTTGTTTGAATGAGAGGAAGACCCTCCCAAACAACCACAACAAAAACAACCACACAAAAACGACAACAACCACAACTATAACAGCTACAACACAACAACGACACGGAGAAAACGTAACGTAGAGCCCATACAGGCAAATAACGTTCGGGAGAAGAATTTCGCCGCAACAGTGCAGTGACGGTGATGAGGATGACAGTTGTGCTGCACGCGAAAACAGCACGCGTAGTAAAACGCAGGAGCGGCCAAGATCTGGCGTCACCTCCTGGTAACTTCAGTTAGTCCGAAAGTATACAACGGCTGAATGGAGAAGGTATACTACTTCGACGAGAGCGCGCGGAATATATTACACTGAAGTCGGACCTTGAAGGGACGAACACGCACACGTTCAGAACAACGTGGAGCGCTACTCGCACTCGAATGACCGAGGGACCGCCTTCACATCCGTTCACAAAACAAAGATTTAAGCCCCTGCTGCTATAAAGACGCCTGTCCGGCCACCTTGGGCGGCGCAAGAGGCATTTCTCGCCAGGGCCGTACGTAATGGAATCCGCCGCTGAAAAGGCCCGGCGTTATCTACGTGACGAATTAGGAAATATACTACAGCGGCCGTGCGCGAGAAACATAGCCCCGAATGCACGTTCGCAACTTCCTTTTCATTCATTTTTACGATTTTTCTGCGGGACCTCAGGGCGGTTCGAAGGCGAGCCCCTAAAGAGCTGCACTGTTGCGGTCTGGAATGGCCGCTACACACACACACACACGCACAAACATTAGACAGACGCAAGCACTCGCGAACAAATTCGCACCAAACGAAAAGTGTGGCGAGCCAGACGGACCGCCGGCGCGTCCTTGAGACGCAGGAAAAAAAAATGCGAAAAATGGACGGTCGTAAAAGAAAGCAAACAAAACAGAACAGCATAGCGAAGAGGAAAGATGGACGACGCCTTATCAACACAAGCGAAGAGGGATGAAGAGAGGGAGAGTGGAGGCAGAAGGAGAAAGAAGCGAGGGCGATGAGGAGGCCGGATAAGAGCAGCAATCAGCCGCTGTAGCAACGCACGGACATCCCGACGCCGTCGGGAGAACCTCCACGGCGGACGAAGGATCGCTAGGCTCGCAACCGAAGACACGAAGGAATGCGCAGCCGCGCTTGAAGACGGTCGGTTTCGAGCAGGAAAAAGGAGAAACCGACAGCGGCGCGGCGCCGGTATTTCGCCCCGAAAACAACCGCGAAGGAGGGGGGAACAAAACTAAAATGCGGCGGGCCGAGCATCGCTCGATCGCGTTACACATTTAGTGGAACGCACTGAGCGGGCTTCACTGGTCTCCAAAACGGTGCCTGTTACTTTTTATCCTGACGCGGCGACGGAATTTAATAAGTGGAGGAGGCCGGACAGCTCGTTGACGCAGGAAAAGAGTCTATCGGCAGGAACGCGCACTGCGGCGCACGCCGAGGGCAGGTTAACTGGAACACAATAAGCAGGGCTCTAAATAAACGCTTCAGCATCAGGAGTCGCGCATGCACTTTTCCAGTACACCACGACCGCATAAATCTCGAGGTGAGGGTAGTTCGTTTGAGTAAAGGCCATTTCGAGTTAGAACCGCCCGTCATTTTGGCCTCCCTTACGGTTTCTCGTCATGAGGATAAATTTAAAGCGGCTTTGTACAAAGAGTTCCACGGCACAAGGTATTTTCGTCTACTCATGGTGGGGTCAAAGACCCATTTTGCAGTAATTTCACCCCAGATAAGTCGGGCACCACACCAGGGGACAGCTTGTACCCAACGTATCATCGGTGGGTACCCGGCGGCACTGGGGATCGAGCCTCGCCGCGACCTTCGGCTTGTGGTTACAGGTTCTTGAGGGTAACGCTATGTATCTGGGCGGTACTAGAGTTTCCGCTCACGACATACGACGTCAACGCTTTCCCTGGGAGAATCCACTAGGCAGTTATCGCTGTTAAAAAAAAAAAAAGAGAAGCCTATAGCGACTCGTACGGCAGGCTTCCTCTGGCATCAGCGAGCGCACGCCAAACGGGAGGATTTCAGCATATTTCACAACGCCGCCCAGGTGCAAGCCGCCGCCGTGCGCACGTTTCGAGCGGCACCTCAAGCGGCACATCGAGCGGCAAGCAGATCGGGGCAGCCATGGCGGCGACTAGGAAAACCGGTAGGGCAGAGTGGATACGCCCCACGCGGAACGCCGGCGGCGCAGTGAGCGCCGATGCCATCACAGCGCCTGCCAGAGCCGCGTGACTTCGCAGAAGCTGCCGGCACTCACAACACGCCGCAATCGAAGGAGATGGCGCATTCCGCGCGGCGTGACGTCACGGTGGAAGGCCGACGACACGGCAGTTGCGGACGAGAGTTCCCAGCATTTGAATTGCGGAGAATACAGTTGAACTTCGTTACAATGAAGTTGAAGGAGCCCGGCGATTACTTCGTTATAGCCGTATCTTCGTTACAGTCCGTGTTGACCGAGCTTCCAAGGGTAACAGGCATTCCTTCGTTATACCCGTTATTTCGTTATAAGCCGTTTCGTTATAACGGGTCAGACTGTAATCTAAATTTTCGAACAGCGAGTCGAATATTATTATATCCGATTCGCCCAATGAATAGTGCACCCTCAAAGTTATTCGAAACGAATCGAATATGATTTGTCGAATAGCTTTCGAATGATTGGCGCGAAGTTCGACCAACACATGCCGTACTTTTTTATTCGTTGACTTCAAAAAACAGCGCCCACGGCGAGAACCTTCGTTCTCTCCTCCGCCCCACTTAACATAAAATTCCGTTAGCCGCCCCCCTCGAAAAAAAAAAAAAAATCCTGGCTACGTGCCTGCCCATCGCCAATATATTCTCCCGATCTGCCACTCTTATTATTCCCCGCGCTCCATTCCTAACAAAAATAAAAAGAGGAATAGTATCAGAATCTGAAAACTTGTCTACACTTTGATTCGAGGAAGCAGGCGCACGCCGACGATCATGTCAGTTTGCACCTAACAAGAAAAGTTCTTATTTCAAAGTACAGACGTAACAACCTGGAAAGCAGGAATAAGTAAACGACAGGTTTCAGGCTTTTTCACCGCCTCTGTGAACAGTCCTAGAATATGCTACGAAGGTCACTGAAATAATTTTACATGCTTTCCACCTATGCACCGACGACAAGATGAACTGCATTTTTTTTTTCTATGTACGCAGTTTTCTCTAAAGTCGATCATAATGCCAGCAAAATCAAGAGTCGATCCTGAGTTGCCTGCAAAGAAGCTATTCCAACTCCAGCTACAAAGCAATGCGAATCAAAGCACTTTCTCGCGGCGGATGTAACTACTGAGAAGCGGGTTTAGACTTGAGCTCCGTTTCACGTTGGAGGAACGCAACTACGGCTCCCGAGAGGGGAAGATAAAAAGGCGAGCAAACTGGAAAAGGGAGGAAGAGGGTGAAGCGCGAAGTCCCTACTTAAATATGGCCGCCACGCCAGGCTTATTTCCTCCAGCTCGGTGTTTATCGATCCCGCACGCCGCGAGCGCACGCGTAGAGTAGTATAACGAGCGAAACCAGAGCAACGACGAAGCACGCTGGAGCGCACGCAGCATCGTCCCAACGCCATCACCCACCCCCTTTCCCCACTCGTAACGCGCCGGTGACGATGAGGCCGAGTATAGATGGCGCAACGGTCGGCGGGGCGCGCGAAGAAACGGCGTGAAAGGCGCCGAAAAAGCCCCTTAATGCGGTCGTTAGTCCGCTGAATGGGCGTAAATAAAGAACGCGTGCATCGTTCGAGACGTCCAAGAACGCGAGGAGAGAGCGCGTTCCCTAGTTCGACTATATACACTCCTTGAGCACTCGTGTCGCTCGGGTGTTCCTCCATCGCCTGTAGTGGGATACAGGCTTGCCGCTAGGGCCGTTAGTACAGATAAAGAGGCGTGGGAACATAGTGTGTTCGATGGCTCGAATACAGTCTCTCTGGGCAGAGACAAAGTACCTCGCCTCAAGACGGCGCTGCAGTCGAGAGACATGAACAAGACTTATCGCGAATCAGGAGGCTGTTTAAAACGGTCGTACCCCAGTGTAAAATTAGCAGGGATCGACACACAACTGAAATTTGGTGGAAGCTATAACCCGGACACATAGATACAAACCTTCAGTTACAGGATGACAAAACTTAACAGCTACAGCGAAGAAGACCAGGCAGGCCGCAGGCGGGCGTTGCGTTTTGAGGCCTAGCTAGACTCCAGGGCCTAAAGGCAGGTTATAGCTAGAAGGAAAAAAAAAAGGAAAAGAAAGAGCCCAGAGGAGGAAACGGAAACCACCTAAATTGAAACAGCGCCTAAGAGAGACGGTAAACAATTGAGGTAAGCAGCAGTGGATCGAATGTGATGGGAAGCATGCTTCGATGAACTCGAAACGAACAGCAGTATGCAGCACCAACGTACCAGCTCGTTCAGTCGTGACCGTGCGGCCCGCAGACCAGCAATACCGCGACTGCAAGCGCCGAAACGCGATGTATCAGCGCACGAAGTAAGAACGCAAAGCTAGAGAAAAAGAAATCAGGTTCGAAGGCGCATGCACCGGCGTTGAAACAAAAAAAAAAAAACGGTGATGTCTGCGTTTTCCCATCTTTCGTTCCTTTACTCAGAAGCTATTCGGGGGAAGGAGCAAGAGTGCAGCGTCAGCCAGTCTTTATTAAAAGCAGTACGCACACTCCGGCCTCAGCCCAAGCGTACGCGAACTTACTCTGAAAACCGCGATTGTTATTCTCAGACAGGCGGGGAGGACGGTGAGCCCGTCACTGAGGACCGGGGCGCCCTGTTATGGAGCGGCCGTGCTCCAGTTCGAGAGCGCGAGAAAGGCGGGACGGCTTCCGAGTCGCAATGCAGTGAACCAACGGCGGCATCACAGGGTTTCGCCCTCTGGCGTGCTATAAAAGCGTGTAAATCGTTAACGCCTGAACAACAACAACAACAACAACAACAACAACAAAAATTCACAGGCACCAAGAAGCAAACGATAGGATTAAACTAGGCAGCGAAGCCAAGCACCGACACCGCATAATTACACCAACGCAGCCTTATAGGTTGATGACCACAACAGCCACTGATCCCACTCAAACACAAACTAAAAACACACAAACTATGAATAGCGAGAACCCGACGCCGGGCCCTGCGCGCTTCGTGGTTGCATCCCCTCCCACGTATGTCACCAGCTAAGAACAACGCAAAACATGTCGCACAGTGACGACCGGTCGAGAGCTACACCACGCCAGCGAGCAGAGAATCGTCACAAGTCCACTCCGCGTCGTAGCGAGGCACCTTACCTAGGTGATGCAAAAGGAGACAGGACTCTTTCCCTCTTCCCCATCCTCTTTCCTCCCCTTTTTTTGTGCACACACACAGAGCCGCCCCTCAAGCAAACACTTCTCGCCGCCAGCGTGTGGGGGAAAAAAAGAAGGGGGGGGGGGGGGGGGGGCAAAAGTGCCGACGACTGCGGTTTCGAGCAGGGCGCCAAACCGAGGAGAGGACAAGCACGGATCCCTCCCAACCCTGGCAGGCCTTTCGCTTTTCTTTTTTCGTTTACCCTCGACGTGAATGCAGTTCCAATAAGCCAAGTAGGCTACAGAAGCAGCAGAGCAAACGTTCCCCGCCGTTCGCCCGAAGAGGTCCCCCGCCGGCACGGTGTCCTCAGTCACCACCACTTCTACAACCCCACTTCCGCAATCCCCTCACACGTAACACGCGACAGAGATGACACTCCATACGCGAGACGTAGCAGAAAGCGAATAGACGCAGAGGCTTCCTCCTCTGGCTTATAATCGGTTAACACAAGCAGCTCGATAGCAAGGCCGGCTATAGCCGCGACGCAGTTCTCAGTTACAAGCGGCATGACGGCTTCCACGTCGACAATCTGGGAACCTTCTCCAGAACAAGAGAAGCTCACATAGACGACTCCTTGTAAAGACGACGGGATGGAGCTAATCGAAATAAATTAGGAGTCACTTTGGCGACTAAAGTGGTGCAAGGCGAAAGCCTGAGTACAGCATTCTGCCACGAATGTGGTTGTGAATGATGATTGAAGTGCTACCAGCGAATGACGCGTCCATTGGCTGTCTGCGTGTGTTACTGATGTGTGGTTAACATGTTAAGCTTCGCCGGTAAGAGTGGAACGCGACAGCGTCTTGCAACGCTGCCAGGGAGTCCACAGAACGCCATCGCCAATTCGGCTGTACGCCTTGCTGGACGGTAAATTTATTTTTTGAGGAAAGGAAATGTATCTCTCGCATATCTGGGTGGACACCTGCACCTCGCCGTAAGGGAAAGAGGGAAGATGGGAGTGAACGAAGACGCCGTATTAGCTAGACGCGCCTTTGTTCATTCCAAAGCATTCAGCTGGCATTACGGAGTGGCTAGCGTGCTCGTATCGCACTCCGGAGACCCTGGTTCGATTCCCCAACTCGACCAATTTCGTTCTCGGTTTTATTGATTTATGCGGTCTAACTAGAAAGGTTAATTAGGCTATTTGATATTTCTATCATTGTATTTCTATCCATCGTGTTCTGTCATTCACCTGTCAAGTGTTGGAACTGTCTAGGATGTTCGACACAACGTATATGAAACGAGCAACGTCGAACTGAGCGGGGAAGTGCGTGGTGGTGGAGCGAACGCGGCTTCGTACTTATCTGTTTTTTCAGCAGCGTTTCCTTCCGCGGACGCTGTTGTCGCTGCGACGCGCGTCTTTTCTTTTCCTCTGTCTTCTGACCTCTTCATTCTCCTCTATCTTAATTAGGCTAATTGATTAATTAAGCAATTAACTGAACTCAGTCCCACTTAGTTGGAGCATCACTATACGATCCCTTTGATTGGTTGCACGGTTACTAGCCAAAGTACAATTGGCCCCATTTGAAATTCGCGCACTGTGACGTCACGAGCATTTCGACCAATTGAAAAGCGTGACATTTTCTGTCGACAACTCCTGCTTACAACGATGAGGCATTAAAGGCTTCCGCCTTAATATAAAACGAAGACAACGCATTCTTTGATATGCACTCCTCGATGCCTGAAATGCGATTAGCACCTATACTCACAGTTACGCCACGTCCCCCATATCGGTGGCGTTTCACCCCTGTGCGCTTGCTCGGCATACAGTGGCATTCGGTAGCGGACAGTGTCTCCCCTTGACTAGGGACCCTTGCGGCAAAGATGAAAAGGCTCTAAAAATGCTAATGCACTTTTTTTTTTAATTCGGTACCAGCTCGGTTCGGGATGGTTCCTCGCGGAATAAATAAGTAAAAGAAAGATCCAGTGAATGCCGACAATCCTACATCGGACTCTCGGGC
Organism: Amblyomma mixtum; assembly: GCF_055824585.1. Lineage (NCBI taxonomy): Eukaryota > Metazoa > Arthropoda > Arachnida > Ixodida > Ixodidae > Amblyomma > Amblyomma mixtum. Next base: position 156,674,105 of record NC_143017.1, on the reverse strand, counting down.
ACGAAGTCGGCTGACCCAGCATCCCGAAGAGGAGAAACTGAATTTATCGAATGATCGTGACCACCAAAAAGCGATACGTATATATACCTATATATATATATTACACGCCAAGAGAGACTTAAGTCGTTCGGCACCGTACACTACGCACGCCTACCAATTTCCATACGAGCAGCGCAACCGCCCTTGGGTTCGCAATCCTGAAAAGGAAATGAGAAGGAGGTGGAAGACGACTCGCTCGTCGGTGCAGGCCGCGACCAGGAGAAAGTCAAGTGAAGAAAGTGAACGGCGAACGACACCACCACCACGACAACGACGACCGGATTAATCTTTCATGAAAGAGGCTTTCGACAGCACCGTTTTCAACACCGCTCAGAGTTTCGGCACGCTGCACGCACCCAGCTATGAGGAATTCAAAGGGAATTCCTAAGACGCCGCACAAAGCGATATCAGCTCGTCGAGGACATCCGAGGCGAAAGCATGCCGAACACGTGCGCCGGTAGATATCGGAAAGGGTGGGGACGGGGGAGAGGAGAGGGTGCACACGCAAATAAGAGACAGCAACGAACGACGCGCGCGCGAAAAACAGAAACAAAACAGAAACGTGCAACGCGAATTAAAGAGCGGTGCAATCTCAGCAGCTCGCTAGCTGGCTTGCTGAACAACGCACAGAGGCGGCACGGGCGAAAGGTGTCAAACCCTCACGGTCGGCCGCTTCACCCTCGTCACAGCCGCCGCCTGACGCTTTGCGATCCGGCGGCCTCGGCCCATTTTTCCCCCGCTGGAAAGTGAGAACGCTCTCGAAGCACGCGCAGCCAGACCGGCAGAGCCAGCACAGGCTTTCTAAAAGCGCCTATCGCGCGCATTCGTGAAGCAAGCGAAGCACTACGTACAGAGAGCGACCGTTCTTCACACGTCGACACACATGCATTCGCGGTACAGACCCGTTCGTTTCATGGCCAAACAACCTCGGCCTAGGCCTCAATCACGCTGAGAAAATAAATGTAGTGAAAACCGGCGCGACCGAAAACGGGGACAGATAAGGCCGTTAGACAGGCAAGTTTTTGTCTGTATCGCGTCCATCAGGCACTGTTATCGCGAGCAGCTCGATATCCCACGGCCTCCCGACTTTACCGGAGGTGGTTTAACACCGATGTAAGCTTGGACCACGAAAACAATGTAATCACTAAACGAACAAACTGAGGACAGCCTCTTGCACGACTTCCGAGAGCGTCGTGCCAGGCGCACATATTGCCCGTAGCACATGCATTGGAGACGCTGATGCCGAGAAGCGCGTTAACTGTTTCTCAAAGCAGATATCCTTGCGATAAACAATCCTCAGGAATGCGGTTGCTATTGGCACGGTCACCGTGACACGGCGCTTGCAATCTTAACGAGGCAAAGCACGCCGCTAAAAAAAAATGCATTATATTTGAGGCGAGAATTTGAAAACATGGAATTAAAGCCTCTCTGGTTCAAGGCAAAGTGCCGGATAGATAGCCGAAGAATTCCCGCAAAGAAAGCAGCCAAGATAAACGGAGAGCGTGAAAATATCAATAAAAAGAAAGCGTGAAGCCCGGGCATGGTGGTATCAAGCGCTCAGAACCGAGGACACGACAGCGCCATACTCGCGATGCAGTGCAGATTCGATGAAGCAGTGAAGTAGGTAGGAAAGAAACGACAAAAAAAAAAAAAGCTCAGTGACAACACGAAGAAATAGATACCTGTCACCATATTTCAGGAGAGAACTGAGAAATAAAGCGTATACACAAATTGCGAAAGGTAAGCAAAAAAAAGTTACTCCGCGCATTCCACATTACTCTCCTCTCTCTCTCCCCCCCCCCCCCCCCCCCTAACCCTTTTTTTTTCCTCACATACCCCAAAACCTGCGGTGTTAGCGAAAATTCCCTCAATCAGAATCAAAAAGTCGCATTTCAGGCACTGTTTTCCTGCAGCTTGAAAACTCGTCAGTTTAGAAAAAGTGACACAAATCCGGTTCTTAAAATTCCCCCACACTATCAGTGAAAACTGCCTTTGCGCCGCAATATAATCTTCGATTTCCCCGCAAAAAGAGGGAATTCCGCGAATAGACCATTACTGCCTCTAACTATACAACAGCGCCCACTCCTACACACGCTACATGTGTTTTACGCCCACTGTCGGCCAGACCGCACTATTTATTTAAGTACTCATGCCTTCATCGGTCAATGCAGCATTATTGCCGATGAGTTACAAATAAGATGGGCAATACATGCAATACCAAGTTACCATAAGCAAAACAAAACGATACTCAAATGTAAGGTTAAAAGGCGGTGGTCTTAACATTCTCATTAACCGTCACATATGAACAGGTTGGAGTGTTGGGGTACACTAAGCTACGCTGGGAAGAGTAGTTTACAGCATTACCGCCACTGCTGCAAGAACGTTACACGCATATTAACAAATCTGCATCGGAGCCCAGATGGAGAAAGCGCAGACGCTTTCTATTGCCAGTGGGAAAACCCGTCACGGGGAAGGAAAAAAAAAAGAAATGACGCCTCCGTGGGTAAAAAAAACAAACAAAAATAAAGCAGCAAGAAACAAATGGGAGGAAACATCCCCCGGAACACCGGCGAGCCAATACAAACAAAAAATGTGACGTAAAAAGCTTCCGAATTTAAAATAGCGCCCGCTCCGTGCCGCGGCGCGACCGCTAAAGCGTGGCCCGCATGGAGCGTTTTTCCGGGCGATTCGTCGGCGTCGACGGCACCGGAGCGTTTTTTTGCCGCCGGAGAGGACGTTTTTGCCAAATCGTCGGGTTCTGTCGAAACAGATAAAAACGTCGACGCCGCGCCGACGCCAGGAGAGGGCAGCGACAGAGGGCCAATGAGAGCCGGAACGGGCGTCACGTGGCTCTGGGCGGAGCCACGCCGGTCGAGAGAGACGCGCTTGCGAGCTCTCTCTGGCCTGTAGCTTGACCACCAAAACTGCGTCGTGCTTCCCGGAAAGCATAGTTATTATCCGGAAACACGGGCGTTTGACACACCGAGGGTACCGAGTTCTAGTTCACTATAGTACCGAGGCTTGGGCTTCGGGTTTCTCGGCCGAAACGGCCGAGCAGCGTGTTGTCTCTCGGAGGAGTCGCTTTTAGCTGGCCGCGCCGTCCATCAGGGGCACGCGTAAACGGTAGCGCCATCTAGTGACAAGACGCCAAAGCACATAAACGCTGTGTTGAAGAATTTTTTTATCCGTAATTGCTGATAACTACGATGGGTGCATTGCGAGTCTTTTTTCGTTCCAAGTAGAAAAACTGCTAATAGATGAAAATGTAGCAAGTGAATAAAAGCTAGACAACTGCTTCACCAGGTGTCGTTCTTGCGAGGTAAACACAGTTAGGCCTAAGAGCTTGAAAATCGCGAAATTATCTGAAAAACAAAGGCTAGTTATCGCTTATACTTCTACGCGTGGGCGAGCTGTGCGAAGTAAAAGCGAACCGCTACCATCTGAGCGAGCTATCACGTCGAAGAATCCAGCGGTGACATGTATTTATTCCGAAGTGGGCGAGCAGGGCGCAGCCATCTTGTCAACGTCGCCCGTAGCGCGCGCCGCTCGGCTGCTGACCATGCGGGAGTGAATTCGTCGACGCCGGCGCGGGCGTTGGGCGCGCGACGCGATTTCGCGGGTAAAAAACGCTCCATGCGGGCCAGGCTTAACGAAGTCTAGCACGCGATGCGCGGCCGCTATAAACATGTCGGGGCTCGGCCGGCACGGCAGGCCGCGAAAACCAGTCGGTATGCCCCCCTCCTCCGCTCGGCAGCACTTTATTGTGAAGGCAGCGCGAGGTTCTGCTCCACACACACTGCACTGTTTGGTCACTCAAATGTTCCCACCTGACTTTCTGCTGCCCCATGACTAATTTCTCCTTTCTTCAGAATCTACTGCGCTACAGCGTTCAAGTAAAAATCTTGCAGCTCTTCTCCGCACTACGTTCCCCGCCCCAGAGGCATCATCAACTCACGACCGTTCCCGAATCCAGGGTGCTGTCTGCATCATGACGTCATAACTAATGTTAACGCCACACGATCTGTGTACTTAGTATAGGTGACGCATAACAAGTGCAGCCAAAAAAGGACGCAACAAAACGAAGGTAACAAAAGGAAAAGCCTTCCAAATCGAGTTTAACTTGGGCATCCAACGAGTGATGAAGTCACCGCACTCTTTTCTGGCTGCACAACCAAGGCGCGGAATATCTCGGCATGCACATTTAGGCTTGGCAGCCCCAGCGATCATGCTTCACGTCTCACTGACCTTTCGGAGAACGGCTGATGTCGCACGCTACCGCACAATCGCGAGGCGCTCGATCAACGCATACGGCTTTCTCACCACTCTCGATGCTCAAGTATAAGTAGACTCGTCAATTCCAAATCTAAGGAGGCTAGAACTTTGTTCTAACAATGAGGAGTTTGAATTAAGGGCAGGCAGCCTTTCCAGCGCGCTCTAACATGGACGGGTTCAAAACGGCAGTTCGCATAAACCGGACGTTCGAATTATGACAGTTTAACGCTTGAGTCGTAAACGTGCTTGAAGCGCATCGCGTCCGACATTCCTTGCGGACTTTGAAGACTCCATCCACTCATCACCGACATAACGTCGTGCCTATGGGTTTCAGTTCTGTAAAACACAGTATTTCTCCGCTGTTCTGAGCACCCTCGGCCTGCAGTTAACGCAACAACTGTCTCCTCGGTAAACTTATTGCACCTGGTCAATGCAAGGAGAAATGCTAGACAGCAGGAACAACATCCATTGCTACTGCTAGATTTTATCAAGGCGCTGCACCTAACTACGCAAGACAAGGAGCAATTCTTATTCCTTGTATGCTTGCTAGCAGAGGCGCCGGCGGGCTCGAGGCCTGCCGCTGCTGCCGCTTAGAGATATAGGAGAACCCCGTCGGCAAAGAAAGAAGACTATAGGGAGGCCGCGAACCGATCGATTGAGCGAGCGAACGGCACACAAACTGCTGCCAGCCGAGGCAAGAAAAGAACAAGCGCTCTGTCAGTGCTCGTCTGTGCGTACGCGCACACACACACAACTATAAGCGTCATGGGCCAGCCATTGATCCGACGACATCGTCAGCTCCCTGCGTTCGGTATACAGTGCTGCACGCGAACACAAGAAGCCGGGTGAGGAAAGAGGATAAAAAAAAAAAAAATCTCCCAGACTTCTTCCCCATCTAGTGGGGGAAAGTTGAACATTGATAGCTGTACCACATCCGCCCCTCAACACAGAAGTGCTCCCAATTACGTGACCGCAAATGGCAGCACACGTTCTCAAGAGTGCCAACTTCCCGGTCCGCATGTAGAATTTTCACAGTCTGCGACATACTACTGCGCCCCTTAACAAACATTCGCAAACATTCAACGGATGTTCAACTGGACCCCGCTGACTGAATCGCAAGTTGGTACAACAATTTTGCGGGGCACTCTGCGAGGGTACTATAGGTCCAGATATAATGCGCTTAACGTAGTTATCCCTACATTACGTGTGCAATATTTGAAGGCGATAATTAAATTAGCCGTAGCACAACGTAGACGCCAGAAACCGGACCAACTTTACTGGTCACGCACAAGCTATCGCAGATAGAGAGAGACGAAAGGGAGTGGTGAGGTGATGCGCAGGCGCAGGGTGTTCGCCCAACGCTCGCACGCACAATGCCCGCGATAGCGCTCTCCGTATTCAAAGCTCACGCCTACGCTTCCCTGCAACGCTACGGTGCGGACAACCGGAACGCATGCACTGCGTTCGCCCTGGAGCTCACATAGCACCGGTGCAAGCATACAACGAAGTCACTTTTTCACTAACCGGAAGCGAGGCACTCAACGAGTGAGAGACTAACAGAAAAAAAAAAGGGGTGGGGGGGGGGGGGGGGGAACAGAACGTCCAGCGAGAACGAGGAAGCTGTCCTTGAATACGAGACGGGCACGCATCCCGCATGCACATCAGGCTCCTCTCTCCCACGTTGTGCTTGCGTGCGAGGCGGAAAATAAAAAGATGAGCGAACGAACAACAGCCGTAGCCAGCAGTTATAACGCGCGCTCACGACTTTTCACACGCCTGCGCTCCTGCCCCGACGCAGCGTCGCTAATATGCTTGGCAGGCAGGCGGAACTGACGGCGCGCCATGCACGCACTACTCGCTAGTGCTCAAATGGACCGATTTCGTCACGCTCACTGCGCATGCGCGCTGCTTACGAGGCGACCGCGTTGCCTGTGGTCGTCACCGATTTACCGCTGCTCTTAAGCGTGAGGCAACTTTGAGGCAGGTACCCAGTCTAGCGGTATTGTGATCTTATAACAGAGGGTTTCTTCCGTCGGTGTTTCCCCCTGGCGCGTTCAGTCGAACATTGGTTGGTTGGTTGGTTTATGGGGTTTAACGTCCCAAAGCGACTAAGGCTATGAGACACGCCGTAGTGGAGGGCTCCGGAAATTTCGACCACCTGGGTTCTTTTACGTGCACTGACATCGCACAGTACACGGGCCTCGAATTTCTCCTCCAAAGAAATTCAACCGCCACCGCCGGGATCGAACCCGCGGCTTTCGGGACAGCAGCCGAGCACCATAGCCGCTAAGCCACCGCGGCGGTTAGTCGAACATTGCTAAATTCGATTGAGAGTTACAAAATGAAAGCTGGAGGCCTCAGACATGTTGCTTTTCGGAAACCTTAAGAGTGAAGATGACAACAGAAGAAAATTCATCTCACATCAAGCATCACTAGATTGGTTTGGTTGGTTTATTAGGTTTAACGTCCCAAAGCGACTAAGGCTATGAGAGACGCCGTAGTGGAGGGCTCCGGAAATTTCGACCACCTGGGGTTCTTTAACGTGCACTGACATCGCACAGTACACGGGCCTCTAGAATTTCTCCTCCAAAGAAATTCCAGCCGCCGCGGCCGGGATCGAACCCGCGTCTTTTGGGTCAGCAGCCGAGCACCATAGCCACTGAGCCACCGCGGCGGCTAGCAAGCATCACTAGAGATGTGCTCACACTTGACTAACTTCGGCCAGGAAACATTGCGCACCTTACAAATCAGCGTTCCGAAGCAAGGTTGCGTCAAACGAAATAAACAATAAATTGGTTTTGTTACCGCGCCTTTTCAATAATATGCATGTGCTGTGCGGTGTCTGCGCACGTTACAGAACCCTACATGTGGTCGAAATTAATCCGGAGCCCTCCAATACGGCACCTCTTATTTCACTCCCACTTTCCTAACTTCCCTCACGGCGCGATTGAGGTGTCCACGAATAGCGAGCCAGTTACAGAGCTTCACGTTTCTTCGCAAAACATTTACCATTGCTTCGGCGAACAACTACAACTACCGGCATCCTCCGCGGCAGCGGCGGCGTAGCGAAACATTCGGCGAAAGCGCTCTACCGAGAGGCCGTGTCCCTCGGGCTCCGAGCCTACGGCGAGCGTAGCACCACCCTCGGCGGCGCCGGCGGCTTCCGCGACAAGATGGGAGACGAGCTTTGTTCACGAGTCCGCGGACGAATATCTTCCCTGACGCCTGGCGGTCGTACGAAGTACACGCTGCAAACGGGCAACCTCTACACAGCTTGATAGGCGCAGATTGAAGCAGCCTTGAGCAGCCAGAGCTGCAACCAAAGGGGGCTCGCAGCACAGAGGCTGCGGACAATCTCAACTCCCGGAAACACGGCATAGAACGAGCGCGGAAGAAAGCAAGAAAAATAGCGCGCGAGAGAGCGAGTGAATGGGCGAGAGTACTAATAATCGAACGTGAGCGCGCGATCTACAAACTGGGAAAGATTAACAAGAACAAGAACGCCACAGAGCGTTCCGACTGGGGTGGGGGAGAGGATATGACAGTGAGAGTAGTGTTCCCAATTTCCCTTCCTGCCATCGCTGTTTAAAAGCACGCCCTCCCATTTCGCTCCAGGTTCCCATACAACTGCATGCCAGATGATGGTAGCAGCTAAATTCGGCCACCTCGAGCAACCCCCGACCAGGCTGCCAAACATGTCAATCAGGGAACACGGAGAGACTGAACAACGCATTCCTGAGCACCGCTCGCTAAAGCCTGCATTTACAGCGCACGTTTGAACGACACATCCGTAACGAAGTGAAAAAGAAAAAAATAATAAAAGCAAGGCGTGCAAAGGACAAGGCTTCAAGATGCGCTACCGGGCGGCACACGCTCCCGGTTATCAAGGATGGAAAACCACCAAGGCTCCAGGTGCGGCCGCGGAACTGAGCCAAGCGCTGCGCACGGCTGCAGCAGGGCGCACGTAAAACTCCTCGGCGCCGTCGCCGCCGATCGGGCGACACGTTCAGCCATGCAGGAGAGGGAAACAGTGCGCGACAAAGTACCGTCCTACGTGGAACGCGCTCCCTACGTGCGCCGAATGATGAACGCAGTGCACAGGGCGGTTCTGTTGGAACCGCTCGTGAGGACACGACGGTACTTTTTTTTACTGCTACTTGTACAGACTCGCCAAATCTGTACTAAGTAAACGGTCTGCTGGGCCCCCAATACCGACGTGCTGAAAAAGTTGGGCCCAGGTTGGGCCAAGCCTGCTGTCGGACGGTTTTGATTTCAATTAACCACGGAATTCCAGCACTGTGGCTACGACGCCCTTGCATCGTTAGACATAGCTATATTACGCCACTCCCCTCAGAAAACGCGCGCGCGCACACACAAATGCGCACACACACGTACGCACACAGGGTGAAACTACCGCAGAAATGTATCATGCATTCGTCATGCAATATGCGTGGCTGTGTATGCAATGTATGTCTATAACTATAACCTGATGAGCGCTGTTTGTCATCCAGGCGAACTTGGACTGTGTCATCCAGCTGAGCTCAGCAATGAGCTCACCATGTTAACCAAGGGAGCTCAGGTGTTAATCTCCCAGCCTTTCCTTAAAGTCACACTATCAAGACAGACGACGCGTCTTTTAATCGTCTCTAAGACGCGCGGAACAGGGTTGTACAGGGACGCCTAGAGGATTGTTTCAAGTCAGAACGAAAGCCAACGCGAAAGCCGTAATGGCAGCCAGCATTATTCCCCACGCGCGAAACAGCACGTCCGAGTTCCTAGAAGCGGCAAGGCAATCACAGCCACGCGTCGACCCGCACCAATCCCCCGCGAGGATTGCTTCACTGCAGCGCAACGCCGACACCAGGAGAAGAGGACGGCACGGGCGCGCCTACACACTGCAGGTCGGCGTGCGAGGCTATGGAAACCTTGACGCACCACATACGTCACCGCTTGCAGAACAGTCGAAACACGCGGTGTTCCAGGCTAGAGAGAATAAATTAGGTAGATAATCAGCTAATATGGACAATGGCTGAACCAAGTACTCGACGAGCCAGAGGGTCCTACCTTGAAAGCGGTGCTCTAACAATTGTAGCGCTACTATAAAAACGCTGTGCTGAATAAATAAAATGAAACACCCTGTAGGTTAAACAGCGCGGGAAAGACAGCAACAAAGAAACCGTAGCTCTCCGTCTGCAGGCTTCAGTGCTGCCATCTCTATCGCGCTGTTGAACCACGGGTGAGCCAATACCAGCTCCCCCGGAGCTCAGTCTTAATTAAAAGTCAAAATAGGGCAGCGAGCCGTCCCCCTTGTGACGCAAGCAAACAAAAACCGACAAGGACGACGCCGACGACTACGGCCGGTTGCACCGCGGTGAAACAAAAACGTGCAAGGCGGCGATTATCGGCTCGCGCCAATATACACCCGCGGGCCCCCGGGATTCGGCGGCCGCGGCGCCGGCCGACCTCTGGCGCTCGGGACGCCACCGCCGCCACGTCGGAGGAGGAAATAGAGAGCAGCATCCCTCTGGCGGAGGGGGAGAGAGACGGCGGAAGAAGAGCTCCGGAGCAGGAAGACGACGTAGAGGAGGGGAGAGCGCACGGCGAAAAGAGGGCCAGCCATTGACGTCATCAGTTGCGCGCGCGCCGGGAGCGCAAAGTGGGACACGGCAGGCGCTGCGCGGAGCCGCAGCACCGGCGGCGGCGACGGCGGCGGCGGCGTCGCGCTCGCAGACGCGCCGACGTGCTGAGGGCGCAGGGAGATGGAGAGCCCGGGGCTGTGCAGTCTGCGCACGAAGCCGCGGTCCTCCTCTCACACCGTTCGCGGGAGGGCGGTACAATCACAGGAAAGCGAAAACCACGTACCGTTTCTGCAGTAAGCGGTCGACAGAGGGCGCGGTTACGGTCAGAACACACAAGTATGAACAGGGAGACATGTATGTAGCATGCTGGAGCAGTGTAGAAAATATTACACGTTCTGGTGGACTGTAAAGCTATACAAACATATGTCGGAAAGGACACACTCAGCCTTCCAGTAGCTCTGGGTTTTAGGGATAGTAAAATAAAAATTAACATATCAGCTGTAGAGATGAGCAAGATAAGACTGGACTTACTAGTGGCGCAAGAAGAAATTGCACCAAACGTCACAGAAATCGAAGTAATGTAGCTTACAGCAAGAAAAATAGCCCTAAATGGTGGGGAACGGAAAATGAACAGAACAGGATTCAAAGTTTTATAAAGAAGGCGGACAGTTACAGGAGAAATGAAACAATCGCCCACTTCATTTTCAGAGGCAAGGTGGCACTCGGCACTGCCCCGAAACAAAGGGGATGCCAATATTTATCTACCTTACCAGCAAACAGCAGCTCGAGTCCCTGCCTCCGAAAGTCTGCTCGACGTCACATATCTTGGAGCAGAGTTTAGGAAACCTTGTTACTGCCAGCTATTCGGCGTTTGGAAAAAGCGCGGCTATAGCTTCAAGGACGCCCTCGGCCGCCTAAGAACGCCATTGGTTGACTGGTATCGATGGAATGCCGACGTCTATTATGACGCCTATGAACGTCACTAATGAGACCCATACTCTGGATGAACACTGAACTCGCGATCAGTGTTGGTGGAAAAAGGCACGTGCGGCGGGGAGAGGAGAAAAGGAGGACAGCCGCCGTTTACACGTGAACAACTCGAGCGTGCACTCAGTACTAGGATGAACCGCACCGTTCATGCAGTACATGACAGTGCTTCCGCCGCGGCATTGCATCTGCATGCAAGTTGACGTCAAACCCGTGGAGCCTCCTAATAAGTGCTTTGGTTGCTCGGTGAACCGTGTAGTCATGTTCCTCGTGACGCGCTATAAATGCCACATCACACGGGCGACTGCTAAAGCATACCGCAGGCCTACGCGCAAACAATGGGCTAACGCATAATGAAGCCACCGTGGTACGCACGCAGTGCACCGGAGCTCTTAGCGGCGCTCTTCAATGCACGGCAGACATGCGAGCTTTTGAGCGAGTCGAACCAGCGGTTGCAGAAAGAAGGCACTGCTGCCTTGTCTATTGAGAACGACGCCTGGAGATTCTTATCTTCGCTAAGTTCTGGTTTATTAACGCGACGAACACACACACGGTCAAATAAAAGGGGGCGTTTTAGTGGTATTCGAAGGTAACTGACTCAGTAGCAGCAGCGTCAAGACCTTCGTCAAGAGCGAGCGCGGTGCTTCAGTTTCTGAAGCTGGCCGACCAGAAAAGCGCTCAGATGTTGATGCTGTTTCCAACGAATGTCAGCGCACAGAACACATTTCGGATGCGTTGGTTTCAGAGTAAGCGCTCCAGTTGAAAGACTTAAAACGGGAATGCCCACAAATGCCTGCTTCGTGGAGCCTGAACGCATCGACTCGAGACCGAAACAGCCAGGCAGAAAGGATGCGTGACGAGTTGGTGGTAACACTTGCCTCCCACGAAATTCCAGTTTTGGAGAGTTAAGCATTTCTTTAGAGGCTGCGATGCATTTGGCGAAAAGATAAATCAAGAAATGCGAACGCTCCCTCTGAAGTGAAATTGTCACGTCTTAATTGACACTTCGCCATCTTCTGCTACGTACGCGTCCGCCTTTTCCTGGAATTCACTCAGTTACTCTAAGAGAGTATCGGTTATCTGTTCTAAGTAATGCATGACCTGGTCATACGAATTTCAAATCGCATATCATGCCCTATATTTCACCAGACTATATTTCATTCGTATTGCGCTCTTTCTGTCTTCTGCCTCTTCCTGTGTATGTTTGTTCGTGTGCGCAACGCCATCCCAAGAAAGCTATATTTCATTCATTTACAGCTGCCGCCCCTCATTCAGAACTCCTGAAATGTGCCAAATAACGACTGGTAGAAGTCCACCTTACAATTTAAGTCCCGACTTCGCGTATTGAAGTATTTCCATTCCGTTCCCATCTTTCCCAAGCACGCGCCACAGTCGTCGACGAGCACGTGCGCCCGTGCAAAACACCGCCTCAAAGCGGTTTTCAAGAGCACGCCCCAGCTGCCGCAGACCGGCCGGCGGCGTCCCAGTGTCACAACAGAGAGTGAATCTAAGACGAACGTGTCCCTGACCCAAAACCGGGCCGCCAGAGACTGCAGAAACAGCAGCAGCACCAACGGCCTCACCCTGACCTCGTCCCGCAGCACGCAAGCTCTCTTTCAGCTGGCCCGGTAATTTATACACGGCGCGCTAACGAGCGGCCTCCACAGACACCGACGAGATGTGGCTCGGATTTCCACCGCCTTCGATCTCCGCACGCGAGGGAGCGGGAGAGAAATAAACGCCGTCGTATATCGTACAGCCTCCGACGAAGCACTGCTGCTTGGTGTCCGTACAATGCTGCTTCAGTGAGCCGTCATTTGGGCGGCAGATAAGACGTGGCAAACAGCACGAACAAACGCGTATAAGGCTGCTGCTGCTGCTAACTGGCGAACGGCGACGGCTTGAATCGTATCAATCGTCGTATTGAGACCCCTAAGGCCTCGCTGTACATCCCTGTCTTCCTAACCGGCAATCGAATTACATGTGTACAAACGCGGCGAAGAGGCTTCATGGTGCTAGACATGCTGTAAAGCGCCTTTACTATCGTTAAAAAAGGAAGGGAGAGAAAAAAATGAAAAAGGAACGACAGTCCTTTGGGTTACGAAGCGAGAAACTTTGGTTCTATGAACTGAAATGGAAGACCAAAGAGGCGAGAACAGCTCATAACAACGGAAAGTACTGAAGCGCGAGCTTTTTCTTAGGAGCAGCCTGAAATCGAAGCTACAACCATGAGACTGCTAATGAAGCGCCTTGGGCGCTAGTGTTCACTTAAGTGGCGAAGACCCAAGATGGCCGTCGGGAATTTCGTACTGCACATTTGAACAATGTTCTTCGATGCTAAGGGGACACAAAACTCATTTCTCCAGTCCAACGTATCAAGAGAAAAAGGAGAGTTAAAACGTGTTTAGTTAAAACCGAGTTCGTGTCGCGCCGCAACAACGTCTTCCGCACCTTGAAGGCGACAAGCCAAAGAAATAAAACACAGCCTACGCCTGGTGTGGTGCGAACTTAAAAATTACGCGTCATCCAAGCGAGGGAACCAATCAACCACTAGCAATATATCGGGGCGCGTGGCTATGCAGATGGCACCGAATAAATTTCTCCCCAACTATTCCGTACGGTCGTAAAAAGCAAAGAAAAACAGACGACACCGGCAACATAACTACACTTTTCTTTTTACGCACCTATTCAGACCATACATCTCGCTTTAAAAGAAGCGCGCGCTGTCAGGGTGTAAAACAAACTGAAAATTAGCTCGACCATAAGGAATCGAGGAAAAAAAGTAAAAAAAGAAACAGCAGGCACGGACGGAAGGCTTGCGAAGTGCGAGCGAGCGCGCGCGCAATCGATGGCGGAGAAATCAATGAGCGCTTGTTAATAATGCATCGCCGACTACACGGAGAGGAGGACAGTCCGATGCTGAAGCACCGATCATCCTCCGGTGCCCTCGGGTCGAGTTTTTATATCGAGCTCAAGAAGTAATAAAAGAAAAAAAAAGGGGGGGGGGTATCGAAGGGAAAACGAGGGCAACGCAACCGACGCCCTGACGCCCGAAATAATGGAGAGAAGAGATGAAGAAAGGACCCCCAGCAAGGTAGAGCCACGCCCCACGATAGACAGAAGGGGCGCAGGGGCGAAGAGGCGTATGCATACGTGCAGAGAGAAAGAAAGAAAGGAACATATTACGATAGAAAGAAGGATAGTAAGAATAATGAAGGAAAAAAAAAAGAGCCGAAAGAAAAGGAATGGCGTCTGCATGCAAGTTGCCTCCGCCCACCTGCGCCTCGTTTCCACGGCAAGAAGGCGAAATGTCAACAAATACGTAGCGCTGCTCCGAATGTGGCAAGAAGAGGGGGGGGGGGGGGGGGGGATGAAAAGCAAAGGAGGAAAGTGCTTGGTTGCTTGGCGGTTCCATCGATTTTGCTGTCAATGGAACAGGCGGCCTTATCTGCAGTTTAATGCGAGCTTTCGTCGTCGAGCGTCTCCTCTCCGGTTATAGGAGCAGCCTGAACGGTGGGAACGCGGGAGGTGTACATACCATAGTACCGTACAAGTAATACACGTATACTCGCACAATACCATAATAACACCATTAGCATTTTATCGACCATTTATATTATGCGAAGTCGAAATTCCTTCGTGCAAAAAAGCGTTTTTACGGTTCATTAATTCCTGGTGCGCTGGCAAGTTGAAATCTCCTTCCCCGATCTCTGGTCGAAATATCTGGTCCTGCGTTCAAATATACCGCAGGTAACCTGGCGTCGTCATAGGAACGTGGAATTGCTGTATTTGTACATTTTGCCGTTTAAATTTTTTAGTTCATCGTCGAATCGACCAAACCTTTAAGAATATTTTTCCCGCTATATCCACATGGCACTCTGCCGATTTGAATTTGACCTTTATACTGCGCACTATACCTGGCGAATTCATGAAATTTTCGCCATTCCGTACTTTGCGCCACTAATAAAGCTCTGCGCCAGTCTTTTGGCGTAACCCTACTTTAATCATAATTTGCGTGAGCATAATTTACGTTTGTTCTTCGCTCTCTTGGTATTCATTTCTTGTGTAACCACCTCCCCTTTGTAATACCCCCTGGCACTGAGGGTAAATAAATAGCCTAGTACCATGCTGGAATTATAGCGAAGAAGCATGCTGTTAGTATTCCGTATCTTTGCCACCCATCTCGCGATAAGTGACGGTGCGCTTCGAACTAGGAGTTTGTATTTGTGTGACAAGTTTGAGGTTCCACATACTTCAACTACAGTGACGCTGAACGGCATAAGAAAGTCGAGAGAAAGTTCTGAAGCGTTACAGTAGACGAGGGGCGTAGGTACATTACGTTTGCATGAATGATTAACATACAATTCGGTGTAAACTTCAAGCGGACAAGTGTGCAATAACGTCGCAATCTAAGTGCGACAGGCAATTAATTCACCGCGCAAAGTGACCCAAGCAAAAGGCGGAATGCTCTAATTGCGAACGACGCTGACAACGCAACTTCCACTATTATAAACAGGGCGTTTCACTTTATTCAACAAAGCCAATTCTACATACATGAATTGAAGCTCTAAACTGAGCAAATCCAGGGCAATAATTAGTATTTACACATACGCTCGAACAACATATCCATCCATCCGTTAGCCCAGCTTCAAAAGGGGTGCTCTGTAGCTACTACAAAATTTTCATAAGTAAAAATAACTGCATTACTGAAGTGAGGCTCCTCTGTGCATTAGCTGCATTCGCACTGTCTGTCCGCCGCCGCTGCCCCACAGCCTCCGCGCAGTGACCCTGCTGCACATCTGTTTCCGCAAAAGAATGGCAACAAAGACTAGGAAATAATCGCACACAACTTATCCACCTCTGCGCAATGTCAAGGCGGATTGCGTGCTCATTACAATACGACTTCCTGCAAAGGCGCCGCGCCTTCTGAGACGCAAAAGAAAGCGCGGTGTGACCGGAAAACAGCGCGCGACACTCGCGGAAACAACAATGAGGAGATGAAAACTCCAGAGGAAAGAAAGGTCGGCGTAGTCTACGACCGCGGCAAACAAAACACGACAACGGCAGCGGGCCACAGGTGCGCGCACCGCGCTACATGCGGAGGAAGCGTTAAAAAAAAAAGAAGTAAGAGAAAACTGCCGGGCGAGGAGCCTAGGCATCTGTTCTCACCCGCGGAACAATGCTTACGCAAGCGAAAGACGAACTGAACCCCGAAAGAAAAGTAAAGGAAGCGCGTACAGCGGCGCCTTTCAAAATTATCCCAAATTAAAGCGTGGGTGCAGTTAGTTCAGTCTATGATGTAGTGCATACTGCAATGCAGGGTAATGCATTCCCTGTCGCGCAGGGTTACTTCCCCTCACAGCACCGAGGTATAGAGGATAAGCTAGGGGGCGCGAGTGGTACCGCTGTTCTTTTTTTCTCGATTTTCTTCTCCAATTGTTATTCACTGGTTCAGTGCAGCAATTACAAGCGTCCATACAGCGCATGCGCTTCCATACTCTCGCTCAGTGCACTCCACTCATATGCCGGTAGCTGCGCCCAGACAGTACTTTCTTTACTCTCCCCAACAGACAAACACGGGGCTTAGTTACAGGTAAGAGTAACAGCGCTACTTCAAACGCGTAGCTTTTTTAATTTGTATAACAGGCCTTCGCTCCGTTTCTAACGATACAAATCGCTGCTGAATTCAACTGCAGACCCGCGTTCAGTGAAGCCCTCTTCCCTCCCACCACAGATCGAAGTTCGAGACCGAGGCGACAAAAGGCGCGCGCTAAAAGTTGCTCAAAAAAAGGCGCAGAGAGCTAAACCGCAGGGGATCGACCAAAAAATAAAAAAGAGAATAGGAGTAATCACAAAACACAACGGACTCCATAAAGCCGCCGATCGAATGTCTTGTTCGAAACCGCCCCGGATTTTCGCGAGGGGAACCAGGTCGCACGCAGTCAATAACGGATTACGAAAACGCAAGAGGCGCCCAAGCCCCAAGCCCACTCCCTACTCCAATTCGCCTCCGCGAAACCAAGAAAAGGAAGCAACGAAAATGTCGCCCGTCGCTTCTACCAAGATCGAAACGAAATTCCGCTGTGGCCGCTAAGATAGAATTTCATTCCGCGTTTTTTTTTCTCTCTTTCTTCACGAAATTCAAAACCTTCGAGTGCCGGGCCGTCATTCTATCTATCGAATCCCATTCAGAAGAGAGTCCCGCTGTAAGGGCAGGAATCGAAAAAGAGAAAAGCCGAGAGGGCGAATAGAGGAAGGGAAAGCGACGTTGGCCCAAGCCGAGTCACGAACGAATCCGATTTCGAACGGACGACTTGACTGTATACGAACTGGCGCTTGACTTCTTTCTTGCTCCTTTCTCAGCTTGAGTGCTAAACGGCAGCCGACAAAAAGAAACTATACTCACATCAGCGGGGTGAACTGGACTTATCTATGTTCGACGGTGTCAGCTTACTTGAATGCGATATGCCAGCTCAAGCTTCACACTGAAGTAACGCCACAAAGCCGCGGGATGCGCACCGTCACACAGCGGCCGCGTCATTAAAGTGCAAAGGTTCCGGATGAGCGCAGCTTGATCAAGCTTCGCGCGAACAATAGGCACTGCTGTTAACTGCGTACTATGTAACAACGGCGCACTTTCGCTACGCTACGAATGATCTGCCTGCGAATCAGCGGGCGACCATAAACACCGCCTCAGCGGCCGCTTCAGCTGATACGAATGCTACCAGGCATACAGACAGACGCACATAACAGCTTGCAAACGAATAACGCAATCCGTCGCGCGGGCTCACAGCCGTTCTGCGAGAAAAAGAAACGTACCAGTGGCAAGAAATCGATAACGCGTGCTTCCCGGTTGTCCGGCGAAACGTGCAATGCAGAGTTCCCGGAGAGGTTTTTATCTCGGTCGGGCGAAGCATTTCTGATTACCGAGATGGGAACACGGCGTGCAATACTTGGCGACGCACACGCTTAACGCCGGCTGTGAAAAGCGGCGCTATTTAAAAGCCTAAAAGCGCGTTTTTTAAATGACCGATTGCGAGCGTATCGGAAGTAGAAAAAAAATTAAAGCGGTCGCATAGGAAGGAGCCAGATAAGGGGCACTACTCATTATTAACGAAGCGGAGAAGCCGCGCCCCCGCTGAAGAGGGCAGCGTCTGAAGACGAACTCGAGGGAGAAGTGGCCAGGAATGGCGTGACGCTCGACGGAAAAACACCCCCGCCAGATAACGGGGAAAATGGGAGGGAGGGGAGCGACGGAGGAGGCACGATGGTACGAAGAAAGGTGCGGGGGAAAGGGAAAGGAAGAGCGAAAGGACAGCAAGGGTGAAGCCAGTGAGGAAAAGTGAGCCGAAGACGAGCGACCAAGAGGGGTTAACCCGAGAAGCCATGGAAGACGAGGTGGGTATGCAGGAACAGTTCTTTCAGACTGATCGATTTGCGCCACTTGGTGATAGGGCCTCCTCTCCACAAGAAAAGTGCAGGAATGCCGAAGCGTTGTAAGCGGCTAGCTGAGTAGTTTGTGCGCGCGTGCCTGTGTTTTCATGATCCAAAGCAGGAAAGTTCGCAAAGATGAAGCTGAAAGAACCTTGCGCACTGTACAAAGCCGCAAAACGATAGAAGGACGCGATTCAAAGCAGAAGCTCGTGCAGAATGCCAACGGATTAGAGGCAACGCTATCGGCGAGCAGGAGCCCTAAAAGCGGAGTGGTTGCCCCTGCGAATTCCAGAAATGACGTCAGCCAGTACGCCGTACCAGAACGTGGCCTCCGCGATCAGCTCCGGCGCGCTGCCGGCGCTGATCGCGGAGGCCACGAGCAGAACCAGCAGGTTCGCGAGATAGCCCCAGCATGAGGAGCATTCGCTTCAGGCTAGAAACGAGGAGTGAACTAACAGCAGCGCGCTGACGCATGTATCAGTGGGAGCGTCAGCAGCACTTGGCGGCTTGGTGCAAACGGGTGCCGACCGTTCACAGCCTTTTACGCCCGCTCGCATTCGCGTACAGCTAGCGAGCAAGCCAACAACGCGGCACCGGCGCTCGGCCAAAGACGTCCTCCAGTGCGCGTTTACTGCGACAGCTAGCTAGCTATACGGCCAAGGATAATGGAGGGTCTCCCCCGAACGAGCCAAGCGCCCTGACGCGCTCAATGGCGTTTTTTTACGGCGTCGTCAGGACGCACAGCGCGGAGCAACGCGGGAGCATCGTCCCCGTGCAGCGGCACAGCGACGTCGTGGCGGCAGTTGAATGACGCAGCCACCGCGAGCCAAACGACGACTGTGTGACGCCGGGGCCCCTGCGCGCACAACCGGTTCCTTCTTACGAGGCGCGCGCCCAAAACGCGCTATTCAACCCAGTTCTCAGGCGGGGCGCGCGAGTTTTTGCCGACGCCACGACGGTACGCGTAGATGCAGAAGCCGCGCGTCGCCACCGCCAAGGGCGTCGTTGCCAGCCGTATAGGAGATTCCTCGGCTTAGCTCCGCATCTGAGATAGTGTGAGCGGATTTCAAGCAGTTTTTATCACCCCTCTGCATGTTCTCCAGCTGCACGAGCGGTGCGTTCGAAAGCGGAAGGTCTGGCACACCTCCGAGCTCGAAGAAAATTCGCAAGCGAGTTTGAATGTGACCGTCCACGGTTCCACAGTCGAACCAAAACATCGAAGCGGGTGCCTCTCAACTAACACTTTCCCTCAGCAGATGTCCCTCATGCAAGAAAAGTTATGTCACCGCTGACCGAGTCTTTCTCGTGATATATGAGCGTTTGATAGCGCTCTTCATCTGGCTTCGTGAAGTCATCCACAGTTCGCTTAAACGCCTCTCAACGACTATAACATAGCGCACTAATTTATGACGTCGCGGAGAAACCATCCGCCTTTCACCAGTCGTCACGCCCCCTGCCATTTATTTCAGGAGATTTCGGTCCACACTGCACTAACTGCGGGGCAGTTAGTCGAATCAAGCTCCGCGTGGAATAAGCCTAGCTTGCACTGCGGCTGCGTCCGGGCAGCCTGACGCATATTAAGCCCGGTTTCAACCTGGTCCCCCCGCCCCCCCCTCCTCCGTTGGCCAACGATCTCTGTCCATGCGCCTTCATCGTAAGTCCGCTCCCGGCGAAAGTCGTTACGCTGGCTTTGCATAAGGAAAGCTCGCGGGTCTCACGACGATGGAGTCACCACGGTGGAGACGATGGAGAACCTCTCCCGTTCCTCCCGGCACTCCGCAAAGACGCCGGCGGGCCGTACTCTGCGCGTACGCGCCAACCCCATTACACGCCGCGTGGTGAAATGGCGCCAACAGCCTTTCCCCACCTCTTGAACCCGAAGCTCCAGATGCATATTTTAAAAGGCGAGAAACATCGCCACCGGCAGTAGGGATTCCGCAGAGACAATTGCACCGCGCCTTCCCCGGGGCAAGCACGGCTTCATTCTACAACAGTTCTCAACCAAGTCTGGCCCCGAAGGAAAGCACAACAGGAGGAACAACAGTCTCCGGCGCAGACAGGATTACAAAAGGTGCCGACTTCGTCTCTTCAGGAGCGCCGAGCGAGATTACAACGGCCTGCCAGGAGCGTTTATTTTTTCAACTTATCTGCTAGGAAGGCTTGCGACACAATGTCCGAGACTCTCACTACTGAAGGAGATGCGCTGAGATTGCTTCGCTCCGCCATTACCGCACAACGTTACGAACCAAGCGCTTTGCATCACCGAGAACCTCGTAAAAACGAAGATCCCATGCACGTACATCTGGTGATTACGTCGAGCTCAACGCGCTCAACCGACTACCAAAAATTGCCACTCAGCGCTCGAGCTCCGAGAGTAGAGAGAAAGGTCTTCAATCTTGTCTCCCAACACCCATTTTTACCACCAACGCTGAGTGGATCTAATGGCAGCGACTTACTGCGAAGTCAGCATGGACCGAACAGTTTATAGAGACAACCACGTGAAATTCTGATTTGTAAAATGCCGTTTCAATAAGTTCTACATTTCTCCCATCGAGGCATTTGCCGTAATCACCACAAGCCAGGTACCAGCCATAACTATACGCCTCGCCGCGTATAAACAGACTTCCTGAATTCGGTAGCGGGCTTGAAAGAATAGTCCTAAATTAATATAACGTAAGCACCGCAGGCTTCAACTAATAAGAAGCCTGTAAAATTTGACAAACAAATGAACGGGAACAACGAGAGGTAATAATATCGAAAATAAAAAAAATGCAGGAACTGAAAGGCAAGGAGGGGTCATGCACATTGAACACAGTACTCAAGCTTCAGAATGACAGCCCACAAAGCGCGACTCGTCATTACGTCACACAGAGTGGGTGAGAGAACAAACGCGGGTCAATGACATCCTATTCGCAATCAAGATCAAATGGGCTTGGGTAGGGCATGCAATGCGAAGGCAAGATAATTGATGGTGCTTAAGGGTAACGGAGTGGGTTCCAAGAGAAGGCAAGCGTAGCAGCGGGTGGCAGAAAGTTGGGTGGGCGGATGAGATTAACAAGTTTGCGGGGATAGGGTAGCCGCAGCAGGCAAAGGACTGGATTAATTGTAGAGACATGTGAGAGGTCTTTGCCCTGCAGTGGGCGCAGTCAAGCTGACGATGATGACTACACCACGACGCTCAACACAGACACCCCGACGAGGCACAGGTTCGCGTCCGAGAGACAACGAGATGGCAGTTGGCAGAAAAAGCGAAAAACGAGACGGCATGGTCGAGTGGCGGCGATCGCTACACAGCCGCGACGTCCCTGACTTCCAGCACTGGGCAGGAACCGAAACAAAGGACGCGCGATAAGCGCGATTTAATTCCCAGTAAACGGCCGCTTCTAGATCGGCAGAAAACGGCGAGTTCCCAATACTTCGGAGTATAGGAGATAAAGACCAAAAAGCAAGTCCCGAGCCAACAAGGGGGAGAATCGGAAGACACAGCGCGAAGTTGAGAAAGGAGTCTGCTACCGAGTGTCGCAAGTCTCCGCGCTGTCCACTCGAAAATCGTATCGCGAGAGACCCAGTTTCGAGCACTGCATGAAGTGGCAGGCAGACGCGGTCAGGCGAGTGAGCGGAAGAAAAAGAAGAAAATCAACAAGCAGCAACAAAGCGAGGCGAGAGGGCGCAGCGAGCGGTGCGACGCGCACCACACACACACTTGCGCTCGTAACGTACTCCATGCTGCGATGGCGTTACGAACCTCGCGCGATAAAGTGTGCGACTCGTAAACGAGGGGGAAAGCGGAGAGGGGAGGAGGCGGCAACTTCGCAGAAAGCCTCTATGCCTCTCCTTTCTCAGCACCCCTTGGCAACGCAAGCGACAACTTTGGCTCGGAAGAGGAGACTAACAACGTTCTTCACCCTTAGTGCACTCGAGCTTCACGGGGAGCAGTCGTGAACTGCTTCGGGGCGCGGCGACATGGAAATAACTTTGACCTTTCTCCCTCCCGTTAGCACTCCTGCGATATTGCGGCGTTTGTCTGCGCTTTCCACCACTCTAACAACCCCTCACCTAGGCACCCAAATGATGTGTACGGTACGTTCACACACGCGAGCGTTCCCCAGCAGCGAACACTCAAGCTGCTAAATGCTATTTGTAGTTATCCGGATCAGCTCCAACCGAGGCTTACTACTCACTTCGCCGCCTAGTCACTGCATCACATCTTTGCAAGCCTCTCCCCCCACGTTCTCCGCAACCCAAAGGGTTAGCGTGCACGACACTATAGTCGGAAACAACTCGAGAATGACGCGGCTTTTTCTCGCCAAGTGACCCCCTTTCAGCCAATGGCGTCGGCCGCTTCTCATGAGCCTGCTAAAGTGACAATGCAGGGAGTGGCGAATGAAAGGAGATAGCCCCCCCCCCCCCCCCCCCCCCCCTCCGTGGTACGGGATAGTCGCCTCCTTCCATTTTAACTATAGCAGGGTCGTGAGAATCGGCTGAGTCCATTGGCTTGAATGGGTTCCGGAAAAGCCGCTTCGTTCTTGAGTTGTATCCGAGTGTAGCAGTGGCTCAACACACATGCCCCTGACCACGCGCCACCGCCTGCGATGATAACAGCTCAAGGAACCCGATGGGAAGGGCGATGAAGGAGAGAGAGCGAAGCGCAGCGCCACACCAGAGCGGCTCACGAGAAAGGGAGAAAGGAAAGCTGCTTCGCACGCGACAGCCAAGGGAGAAGAGGAGGAGGAGGAAAGAAGCAAGAAAGGGAGACGCTGGCCAGCGAGCGTACCGTAGCGACAGCCTTGACCCAGAGACTGGCGCAAGGATTAGCTCGGCGCTCGCAGACTGTACTGCTGTACGCCGGTCTTCGCGGCCGAAGAAAACTGCGTGCGCTGCAAGTCGAGGCCAGCGGCGGTGTCCCTCGTCCAGTCCGGCCTCGGCGGCTTGTCGACTGGCGGAGCAGGAAACTTGCCCGCTGCCCTATTTCCATTTTTTGCACCGTCTGGAGGGGGACCCGCACGAAGGGCGTGCTCGGTGCATAATCTCATCTGACAGTGGCGGTGACTACAGGTGTGCAAGGAGGTCGCATACCGTGTCGCACTCGCCTCGACCGATCAACTCATGCTCCCCTTTATCTGTTCTCTACTACGCCAAGGCGGAACAACAGTTACGCAGAGTCGGCGCGAACGAATGGAAAAACCGTATTGCGCGCCCTTTCTTGGAGTTAACGCCCAAACTTCCACTTACAGTCGGGAGCAAAAGTGGTGTATACCATGCGAGCTTCGGATATACTGCATTGCCGTGCCAGACCGCGGTAGCGGCTGCAGGCAGTTGAGATTACTGGTCGCAGGGCTGACTATCAGACGTTTACAGAACATAAGAATGAAACGAATGCGTAAGCTGCAGAGCGTGTTGAACAGAAGACAGCTTCCAGCCCACAGACACTCGCGAATATGGCTACCAAACTCCAAACCGCAACAGCGCTCCGGTCTGCAGAAGTTTGACGGGAACCGCACTTTGGCAGAGTGTAGGGCAACGGTGCATTTCGAGGGCGTTTTCTTTTGGAACCGGGCTGTCGGCGGCGAGGCTTGGCAGCGTGACAAGCGGATGCTGCCGTGCGGCCGCATACAGACAGACCAGTGGGCGGAGACGTTTTGGGTCCAAGGTTCAGAGCTTCGCGGCTGACGAGACAGCGGCCACGGTGTCAGCGGCCGAAGTCAAGGACGCCTACGCGCTCTTCCCGCTCGCGACAGCAGTGCGGTGGCGCGCACGTGCAGCATGCACCGCGGTCTTTGTTCCGTGACTCGCGAAGCGAGAGCAAGCGGTTTTCAATGAAATCATCGTCTTTGCGACAAGGATATGCCATGATGTGTCGATGGAATCAAACTTCAATTTGTCATCAGATCTCTCTAAGAGAAAACCTGGGAGAGGGGGGTGCTATACCGGAAGATGCACATATAGCTCTCACTTTCTAACGTCACGGGAGGGCGAAACGTTGAAGTCGCGCCACACACGCAGCCTATAGGTTGAACTACACTCCAAAGATCGCAGGCCGGCCCCCCAACTGATCAATGGCCTCCCCCCTCCCCAAATTTGTGTTTTACAAAGCCAGCTGTTAAAGGCTTGCGCAGAGATGGCGTCGTTCGCACGAAATGGCTCCGTCACATGACAATCTTCAATAACGCCACTGTCGGTCACTAAACCCACCAGTCACACTGCATGACTCACTGCCTCGTGGGTCACTTGAGTCGTGCGGCTCATCGTCAAATAACCCACCAATCGTCAATGGCTTATGTGACCCACTTAATCACTTGCACACGACCATGACCCATTAACACATACATGACCACCTTAGCTCCTTGCCCTTCACAGCTGACGCTCAAGCTCGTCGCATCACGTGAAAACACCTTCAACTTCGATTCAGTTGTATTCAGCCTCATTGCGGAGTGTTAGAAGAACAAAGCAGGTGTAAGAAAAACGGTTTGACGCACTCTACACGAAATGGCGCGCCGTTCGCAGCGTAATGACAAATGCCAACTTCTGTACCTCGTTTCCACGGGCGAGAGCTTCCATTCCATCAACGCTCTATTCTCCAATCCAGCTCGCAGCGCGCCCCGTCATTAGAATTCGCCACGCGCTACACATACTCTATACATGCGCGAAAAGACAGAGCCGTGCGGAGCGCACGGGAATGCGCGCGGCCCCTTTCAATATGCTATGCGGGTTAATAATGTATCAACGCCGGCTCCCCGCCTCCGGTACGCCTTGTGCAAGAAGTCATCGACTATGCTCGGCCAACAGTAATGCATCAGTAATGACGCCACTGTCACAGTGCGGGAAACCCGGAAGTGATACGCGTACGTCCACGACTTCGCGAAAACCTGCGCAGCGTAACTCAGATTTAGCTTGAGCGTGCTAGGGTAGCAAGGGAGGCTGCAAACGGAAGATACGCAGCTAGCTAAGGAGGAAAGACGACGCTGAGGGCAGAAAAAACAATTTGAAAAAAAAAAAAAAACGAGGCACCAATAAGCGAGAGAGGGCCGCCCAAACTCGAGAGCCTGGTCGGTTACGGCGATGCGCGAAACAAATTGGACGCCCAGTCCTAAGCTCGTTTCCGCGGCGTGGCGTCGAGGTGGAACTCGATTTTGACGGTTCGCGGACGGTGGCGGAGCTTTTTTTTCTTTCTTTCTGCATCCCTGGGGCGCGGCGGCGGATGAGGATAGAAGCAGTGCGCGGGGTTATCACAAGCAGCCTAAAGCAATAAGGCTGCAGAAGTAGGCTGCGGTCGAGGCGGGAGGCGCCCACAGGAGAACGCTCGGGGACATATCCACATGCTGGGAGCACAAAACCCCGATCCGACAAGAGTCAACACTACTCCTGTCGTACGCGAGATTGTTTTCCGCGGGTCTGAGCAGAGATGCAACGCTCGCAGCACTGCTGGAATGAAAGGCGTATTCTCGCGGAAGGTACTAGCTAACTAACCAGCCAGCTCTCATCATAGCTTGCTAACTGGCAATGTAGACTCACATAAGCACATTTCAGGGGCTTGCCTGAAGGAAATCGCATCAGCGACACATAAAACATATATGGTTACACAAACACATTTATGTACGGCGCTTATATAACCAGTCCTGATGGAAGTCCGGTCAAATCATGCAGCCAGCCTGCAATTACAGTAGAACCTCGTTATAAACAAACCGTTTACAACGAAATAACGGATGTAACGAAGGAATGGCGATTCTTTTTGGAAGCTCGGTCAACACGGGCTATAACTAAGATACGGCTACAACGAAGTAGCCAGAAGGCCCCTCCAAATTACGATGTTTGGAGGGGCCGCGAGATTAACTGTACAGTGTAATCTCGCGAGATTGGAACCATACTGTCCTCCACCCAGAAGACCTGGTGATACTCAAAGTATAGTGCGCCCCAGAGTACCGATGCGCAGAGCTGCCTAATAAATGCACGACTACCAGATGCGAGCGCGAACAGCGGCGGAGACGTGTCGACACAGCCTGAATACCTCTCGTTGAGAGTTTCGGCGCAGAATAGATCTCTAGGAAGGGATCCGAAACCGAGTAGCTATAGACTGACGCTGAACGAAGCAACGTGAGCAAGCTTTCACGCCACTCTAAGCGAGGCAGTTAATGGAATACGAAAAGAAAGAGCGGGGTGATTTAACACACGCCTACGGGTGCCGTCGACGGCAGCGCTGGCGAGTGCCGCGTCAAACACATTCACGAAACACACGAGACCCGCACATACATCACCTCAAGCGTGACGGCAGAATCGATCGACGCCGAGCTTTGAGCGGCTCATTTGTTGGTTGGCGAACGACAGATGGCCATCAACAACCGCAAGTGATGATGTTCGCGGCAATAACTCTCACCCAATATGCCGCGCACTGCCGTCTCGGAAGCAGCGGTGAAGAGAGACTGTGCCAGCGAAACGAAACAAGCTGTCGACCACCCGAAACAAACGCCAAACGTGCAACGAGCAGCCAAACAGAACTGCCGCGTTGTTAAAAAGAGTCCTGGTTAGAAGTAACGCTTTGGGCTGCGAGACGAAGTTGGGAATAGCTCCGGGTCCATTTCTACAACCCGGTCGTCTTAGAAACCTATAGAACACGTGCGTCTTTGAAAAATCGCCTCTATCAAAGTGCAGACCTGAGATCAAAACCTGCGACCCCGTGTTATACCCGTGTTCGGCAGCTCAATGTTGCCGACACTCAGCCGCCGCTACAGGTAGTCGCAACCTTCTCTCTCTGCCAACAGCTTCTTCACCAGCTTACATTTCTCCCTCAGCGTCTCGACGCGAGCGCAGCCGTAAACAAAAACAAGGGACGGCCGGCAGGGCGAGAAACGACGGACGGGGTACGCCTCGCGTCACACCTTCGACAGCTTCCGCGAAGCCTCTGCCGCCCGTCACAAGTTAACCAAACCCAGTTCAGCCTCAGAAAGAACAACAAAAAAAAAACAACATAGTCGATGCATGCACGGAGGAAGCCGCTGAGGCACACGCACTAGTCGCACGCTTGCTCACCCGCCTAATTTAAGCGGGACCGCCAAGGAAGGAGGCCCCTCAAATAGAAACTTCCGGAGCCCGCCGCTGCAGCTCTAGGAAGGGTGGCACACCAGAGAGTGGAGTTAGAAGCTGGGGGGCCCTGCAAAGCCCTGTTGCACTCGCGGAGGCAGGAAAACTCAGGAGGCTACGGAGTTGCAGCCCCACTGAACAACACCGCCGCATGCCAGGCTGCTTCGTACACTCCACCGTTCGCACACACATGCAGGCCCGTATAGACTAATGTCCCGTAAGAACGAAAGATGAACCGCAGCTATGCAGTTGGAGTAGAAATGGACCTGCTAAACGGTGCCCTGTTTACTCCAAACTGAGAACCTGACTCAATGAAACTAAGCACAGACCGGAGAACGACGGCAATGACACTGCCTGGAGCGGATGTCGAGAATGCACCCACACGCAAAGAGCGCAGACTTCTGCATTGAAATTTTTTTTTAAAAATTCACTAGCGTATACTACGACATCGTTTCGCCTCCCCACCCTGGATTACAAAGCGTGACCAAGCTTCGAATAACACGGCCCAATAAGTCGCAAAGTTTCGATTCGGCTTCAGACTCAAATACAGCGCTGACTGGGAAAAAAAAAGAAAGAAAAAGGCAGCAAAAGAAGGAAACAACACTCAGCACTTGAAAAGCGCCGTCTGGTAAGCTCAGCCAGCATCGAGTGATACGCAGTTCCAATCAGTGGTGAAATCACTGCACACACATATGCCGCGAAAACTTAAATTTCCTTCAATACTTCACCGTATCGACGCTGTATACGTACGATCTATGAAAATTAGTAAAGAGCAAAAATTTGCGGCAGAAAAACGAACAGCCGAGAGCGCGCGGACACCCAGCAAGATTTTCAAGCTGTGCGCAGTTAAAGAGCCCGACGTCGTACACGCTTCCTGTCAACAGGGGAAGCACCGCGATAACTGTTCGTCGCCGTCGACGCAGCAGAATGGACGAGCCGCTACACAGTCGAGTGAGCTGCTGTGCGGAGTACTGACAGGCAAACAAGCTCGGACGCGCCCAGCCGGACATCCTCCGTATTCCCTTCGAGACAAGCACAAAGGCGACCGGCCTTTCTCTGCACACGTAATAGTCTCGCGGACCACTCGGAGGAAAACAAAGAAGTCAAGGGAAAGGGAGGGGGGGGGGGGGGGGTAGTAACAACTAGCCAGGACATCAAGCGAAGCGATTAGATACACATCCGTGGAGAAAAAAAAAAAGCGAAAAGGGCCCGAACGAGGAAGAAAGGCCCGGACACCGCAAGCGCACTGTAAAAACCCCGGCACCGCGATAAGACGAAAGCACACTGAGGAGAGTGAAGCGCAACCCCTTCGATTGTCTCCCATTTTCCTGCGGTGCTGGCCAGTGTGCTGATATGCAAAAAATTCCACTGCTAAGCTGGCGCCAACGTAACTACGAGACGACAAAAAGGGCGAGTAAGCGTACCCAGGGTACGTGCTTACTACTCTAAAATACCCACCATAAGAAGCAGTCACGGTAAGACAGCTTCCTTGCTTAACACTTCACCTCCGAGACACCACGACGTTAACAGCATTATCTATATACCCCCTTACGCCGAGTAGGCATTGTGCAAGCCGCTAGCACTGAAGGTCGAGTCAAAAAACTCAAGCGCGTCATTTGAATGCAGCCACTGCCTCCGTCTGCATAAAGCGTGCCGACACCGGATGGCGCCCTCCATTCGCCGTCAGGAAACGTGCCCGCAGCGCACAGCCCGGCAACTACAGCTAAGCGACGAAGAATGAGAAACCGTCGACAAGCCCAGGCTGGCCAGGAGACCAGGGAGCAGCAGAAACACACGGGGCGCAATGCGACGACGGCAAGGGCAACCGGCAGCTTACGAGCTCTGAAAAGGCCGGGGCTACCCCCTCGCTCGCTTCCTTCGGGGCCAGCGCGGCGGCAGACTTCCTCATTTGCCGGCCTTTCGACATCCACGGCAGACTCGGCCGCCGCACTCATGGCAGCCCCTTCTTCGGTTTCTTTCTCGTGTACGTGTAGCACATATAGGCGAGCATCAGTCACGAGCGCGCAATGTGAACGAATGAATGAACGAACGACGGCGGCGGTGGATCCCACTACGGGCAACGCGGAAAAGGATGCGGCCACTTCGCTTTCCTCTTTGGGACCGCGTCGTCGACGACGACCAGGCAGCCGCGCGATCCGGACCGGTCGGTCGTCGTCGCCCACACGTGCGCTCACGAAGCAGCGCGGAATCGCCGCTCTGCCCGTTCACCGGCCGCAGTCCAACGAGGCGCGAGCTTCGATTTCCGCGGCGCGTCCCATTTCTCTGTTTCCGCGTGACGTGGACAGCTTACGTCATCAGTGGAATCCGACCCAAAGGAACCCCTGAGGCGTCGCTGACATTTCGTGGGGGAGCGTAGAATTTAGCTTGCGTTGGCGTACTTAAACAGAGGAACCTCGCAAAGCCAAACTCGCTTAATTCGAACTTTCGGTTTATTCAAACCGACGCTTCCGTTCATGTCCACATCGCGCGTACGGACAAGATCCTAATCGGACTCCGCGTAATGGAACTAATTTTGGTTGGTTGGTTGGTTTATGGGGTTTAACGTCCCAAAGCGACTAAGGCTATGAGAGACGCCGTAGTGGAGGGCTCCGGAAATTTCGACCACCTGGGGTTCTTTAACGTGCCGGTTCCCTCAGAGATAGTATTATCCAGACGACTTAGTAGCTGAAATGACCGACAGGGAAATTGAATATTGTAAAAAAAATAGCGAGTTGAGCACATAAAGCAAATAAAAACTAGGCTCTTGCAGAGAGCTGATGGAAAGGAAAAGAAAGCTTAAAAGAGAGCGGAAGACATTAAAACGCGAGATATGAGCTTAACAACTCTGCCGCAAAGGTAACCGGCAGAGCCCTCTTTCCTCCGGCTTAGGTAACCAGACATGATGGTGCACAGGGCAGTTTTACGAATGCAGCTATGTAGAAGGCCCACCTTCCAGCAAAATTGTGCGAGAAAACGGTGCAGGTTAAAGCAAACTGCGCAATTTTTAGGTGCGTGCGGTGCTAAAAAAATACAAATTGAAAGAACCAGCTGCAGGGAACCAGCCTCGAGGAAGGCTAGCGCAGAATCCCCCCCCCCCCCCCCCCCTCTCTTTCGTGGAACTTGGTGGCTAGTCGTTCCATTCGAAAGTCATGAGAGGCAAAACAAGCGTCCAAAACTATCGGCATCACGGTCGCGAAATTAGCGACGTGGCCTTCTGTCAAGCGCTAAAGTTAGCTTCCAACCACCAGTTGCGCTAAACCACGGCGCGTGATTTTCAGCGGTTAATGGGGAGAAAAAACAGAACCGAGGCTAACTTCAACGACGCTTCCAAGGTAGCGAAAAATGTCACAGCGGCGCCATAACCGCGTTTGAGGGCCGCGACCGTGGTTACGCGGACACTTCGATCGAGCAAAAAAAAAGCGCAAGCGCGTTTCGACACCACAGCAAATAAGGCTGCGGGGCGGAAAAGAAAAGGAAGTTGGGCCAAAATCACTCGCGGCGAAACACCCAACGAAGGACCCCCCTCCCCAAGCACAAGTGAGAACAACAAGGCAACTCCAACTGTGCTTCCGCCTATACCTAGAGAACGGGCACACTTGAACACCGAATCGCGTGCAAGCGAGGGCAGACTCGCACGAACACTCTCACAAGAGTCAGCAAGAACGCAAGAAAACAATACAATGAGAGTGACAGGGCAAAAATGCCATAAAAACTGCCCGGAGTCAGAGAAACCGAAGGGCGAAGACGGCAAAACAGCGGCCACGGCTGCTGCAATCACTGGAGCGTGCAGCTACTGAAGGAACGAATATACGAACAAACGAAGGAAACAGAGGGAGAAAAGAGAAGAAAAAAGCTTTCACCTTGGGCATTTTAGCGCGCGCCATCGGAGCCGAGCGGAGGGTCTGAGCGCGCCACTCCTGGAGTTGGAGCGACCGAACTGGCCCCCCACTTCTGGGCGCGAGCCTACGGCTGCTGACAATCGACGCGCGCCGAAGCGGAATCACGAAACCGCTCGTGCGGAGCTGAGCACGCCGGAAGTTTACACGAGCGAAGCAGACGGACGCTCAGCTTGAAAAAGATAGAGATGGAAAGAGAGAGAGAGGGAGGGGGAAAGAAGTAAGGTACACAAGACCGTGGTGGCGCCACGCAAAAACGGTAACGCGATTTGCCAGGTGGGCGAAGAGTAAAACACGTGTCGACAGAGAATAGGGAAGAATATAATCAGCTGCTGTCGGCCGGACCCGTGTCGAAAACGCCAGCAGGGAGAACTGAAACAAAAGACAGCGAAGATACCGCTGGCTGGGACACTGGCCTTCTAGGAAATACAGTTGGAGATTGCGACCCGCAACGCGCTCAGGAAAGCCCCCGGTGAAGCGTTGCTGTCGCTTGCCCGCCAAGCCGGCAATGGCGACCACCACCTCAGCGCATTAGTTTTCGCCTTGCCACTGCAAGAGTGGTTTCAGCGACGTTCGACCGGCGTTGCAGAGCTTTAGTAAACGCGAACTACCGACGCTAGCGGGGAATGTCGAAAGATAGGTCATGCAACGTCACAGGGAGCACATAATGACACCTCCGACTGCTCTCGTAAGCGCTACTTCGAAGCTTCCTTGTTGACGACTGCTGAGCAAATTTCGTGCCGAAGGACCGAGGCCGCCTTGCATTGAAAGATCGTAGCCAACTTCGAAGCGCACTTCGATCCTCAAATAGGAACTTCGCTGCTGTCAACCACCGTTCGAACGTTTTTCAAAGCTGAATGACACACGCGACAACACCCTTAACTATGAGACACTCCGTATACATTTCTCCTAACTAGTTTCGACCGCCATGGACTCCTCGACGCGCTTCCTTGGACAGGGGTGTTTCTGCACTAGCCTCACTCCACTCACTCATGTACAGCCTCTGGACGCACAATCAAAGTTAATAGGTACGATAGCGCGCTCGCGGCCAACGTACTTTGGGGCGGAGACAGAAGAGATCCGAGACAAATGCATCGGCCAGTATACATCGGCCCGACCTGTACACCGTGAGAACGCCACCGGCGCGACACCAACGGCGACAGCCCACTCCTCGGCCGCGCTTGCTAGCTTGCTTACTTCCCGCGGGGCCCTCGTCTAGGAGAAAGGAAGGAAAGATTGCGAGCGCGCCACTTTGGAGCGCAACGCACACACACGCGCGCACACACACACACACACACGCACACACACGCACGCACACACGCGCACACACGCACACACACACACACACACACACACACACACACACACACACACACACACACACACACACACACACACACACACACACACACACACACACACACAAGCACAGACCGCAACGGTGCTTGCCCTCCCGCGAAGGAGCCGACCGGGGGCGTCCGGATCAAACCGGCTGCGCTCCGGCCGGACGACCGCGGCAAAAACACGGCGCCGGAGAATCGTATACACACACGCACACACGTGGAGCAGAGCAACAACGGGCGAAGAGTGCGGCCGCTACTACAGAGATTTCCGAGAATGCATGACCCGGTCGCGTTTAGTCGAGGTGGCTCGACGGCTTTGGCAATTCACTGCCGCGGGCGTGAGTCCGCGTGTTCGGTCCGGCCGCACTTCGATGAAAAAGGTCGAATTCAAAACTCCCGCGCACAGCATTATTGGGCGGTTCGGAGCCCTCCGCGAGGGCGCGTATCTTAGAGCGCAGTGTCGGCGTTGGCACGTCGAAACCAACTAAGCAAGCGTGATTACGTCAATTTCAACTGAACGGATTAGATACCAGCCCGTGCTGTGAGCCCAGCTCGCTCGCGCGCATGTGGATAAATGGCCTCTTCGTCTCCATGCGCACGACATGGTGCCGCAAGGGCGACCCTGCCCATGAAGGCGGGCACCACTGAAAAAGGGTTCGGTAACTGAGCGGCGAGAACTTGTCGCCTGCTTTCGATTTATCTCTGTCAGACGATTACACGCCAGCGCGCAGCTAAAGGTCGTCGGGATGTAACTAAATCGATGAGTTCCCATCGGCTGCCCAGGGAACAATTTACGCCGGGAGCCCATTTTTCTTTTCCCTATAATTACTGGCTCCCGAAATAGTGGGACGCTGTGTCGCGCTAACACATAATGCCTCTAATACGTTTCAAACGAGGATATATCCTTCAATCCACTAATATCGCTGCAGTGACTGCGTCCCCCTATTAACTTCAAGACGGGGAAGCTACACGCAATCCACGTAATTACGTCTCGGGGGGGGGGGGGGGGTCGGACGGGGGACGAAGTGGGGGTCAACTGTATACAGGCAAAAACAGCTGCCACCTAAGCCGATGCACACCGGAAGGTCTCGGGTTTTGCCCAGGCCATGCATGATCATGAGTTGAGCCGGAATGAAGAGGGGGGAGGAGGGGGGACGACGAAATTAATGATAAAACCTACCCCCATCCCGCCGGAAAAGGCGCCCTCTTCCGCGCGCAAGAGGGGCCCTGCCCGGATGGCCTGGAGCCGAATGACGGCGAGGCGCTACCCCCGCATAACCTAACATTACCAACTATAAATTCTGACTCGCACGCAGCGAGGGCAGCTGTGGGAGGAGAGCAGCGGGTTAAATAAGCCACGCCCGGCGCTAGCTCGACCTGTTAGGCGAGTCAGCCCGACCGTGAAGCGCACCGTTTTCGCGAATCTCGGGCGATGAGTGTGAGCGGAACCCCCCAAGGAAGAGCTTGACAAGGGTCAGCTGGGGCGCGTCTCTTTTCATCGGAAAATTAAGAACACGATAGGTTGAATGGCGGTAGGGGGGGGGGGAGACGGCGCACTGCAGAGGAAGATATTAAGATAATAAGGCCACAATCGTGGGTTTCAGGTGAGACTTTGTGCAGCAAGCAAATTTGACAGTGCAGGAGAGGAGCTACGACGAAAAATCACGCCAATATATAGTGGGAAGCTCCGACAAAGTTATCGGTGGTTAACCATCCTGGTGTGTTGTGCACGGCTTGACATGAACTTGGAGTAGGGCTCTGAAAAGATGGCGCCTGATACGGTACCTGAAGAATATAACCTACGCTTTGCCCCCTTCACCAAAGAATACACATAACGGAGGAACAAGTAGCATGACGCTCCTCATAGCTGACTGCGTAGGACACAGTCTGCGGGACCACCTGTTGTAACTTAGTTACAACTGGAAGCTGGCCCCTGATCAAAGACGGATTCTGATTCGTGGTTCCTAAAGCTGGTAACCTGGAAAAACTCACTTCAACAACACCTCAAAAGCAGCCAAGATGAGCAAGCTTCCTATTCGCGAAAAGCTGGAGAAATCCGTGGCACCGGTTTCGACCAAAATGTGCACAGCGCGTATGCGTCAAGCGAAAGTCGACGGGGTCGAGAGATGACTGACATCTGCGAAATCTCCGACGGTAGCCGTGCCGCTCGGAATGCCTCGAAACGGGAAGCCAGCCAACGCTCCCGCGTTCCAGATAAGCGACAATGCTACCCGCGGCTCGATGACACCGTCGTCACGAGCAAGGCCAACCAGACACGCTTTGCACACTGCATGACGCGCAGCTGACACGAGTGTCAACGGCCGCCGCGATAGCCTGAGGACAAAGGCAAAAAACGAAAAGCTGAACGCAGAACAAGCACGGCAGCAAAGCCGCCAAGGCTAAAAGTGCAATTTCCGTCCGAGCTGCAACCAAACACGCCCTCAGTCACCGAACAACAAGGACGGCGGAGCTGTCTTTCCCTTCACTATTGTCGTGCAGGTCAATAGCTCCAATTCCACACTACGCAAAACGACGAAAATAGCTTCCAGAACTACACAGGCGTTTGTTGATTTGTACGGCTGCTTATTAGACAATCTGCAGACCGCATAGCATATCTATAGAAATCAACGCCTACACTCTAAACAAAGTAAAAGGGAAGTAAGACGTCCTCTAGCGACCATAGGGAGTGCGTTAGCTTACTCTCTTCTTGGTCCCATATAGGCGTATCCGCGTTTAGAGTGCACCTATGCTCCGACTCCCTACAGAAGCAGCCACATGCAAAGAGGCCTCCCTGCAAGGGGCCGTCGCTCGCGCGAAGACGTCACAGTCCCCGATGTGCGAAGAGATCCTTCCGGTGGTGGCGGGGTTCGTTCACCGACGGCTGTCGGCCGGAGCGCTGACGGCGAGAGGGGAAGAAAGAAACAAAAGAGGGCCGGAGGAGTGGAGGGGAGCAGGCAAAAAACCGGTCCGAGCCCACGCGAGCGACCAAATCTGCATAACGGCTACGCGTCGTTGAGAACTGGAGCTAGCCCGGCTCCGAAACCATCGCTCGGGCGCGCACGCGGACGAAGTCACAATGCGAGACCAGAAGAAACGAGACTAGACGAGAAAAGCCGAGCCGAGCCAGACGTGGAGCCGAGATCGCTACACCGCCACAGTAGTAGCCCGTGTGCACGCGTACCAGGAACTCGTGCGGTGACCGCAAATAAGCCGCAATAAAACAATAAGAAGAAATGGCCGGGGGAGGGGGGGGAGGGGGAGTACTAACAGCGCATGACTTTGAAAAGGCCTTCCAAGAAAGACAGTTGGCCGTTTGCACACTGGTCGCGTAGTAGTGCGCTGGCCGGCGCAGAGAAGCTAAACTTCGTCATTGCAATCCAAAGTTAGGTGCACTCAGCAGCCGTAGGAAATGCAGTCCAAACACGTCTCTGCACCTGAAGTGCTGCTGCCCTCTCCCCCTTTAAATTGCACAAAACTGCTGAGGAAGAGCCAGCTATACAGTAACACTAACTGTATAAATGAGTGACCGTAATACCAACACCCGGATTTCAGAAGACGCGTGAATTCTTTTAACAAACAGATGCACTCTGAAGTTTCCACGTTATCTAAGTGGGCTTTGAAGACCAGCAAGATGAAGAAGAAGAGGGGAAGACACCCCCAACATAATACAGGAGTTTCTGTGGTCAACAGGTGTGCATGCCTTTCTGCAGTAGTTTCATCCACCGTTTTCAACTGCGCATCTGATATCTTTTTTCCTTTTTTTTTTTTCACGCGAAGAACAGCTGAAAACCAAGACAAGTCGTCGGCGTCAAGCCCAACAAGCTTCCGCGTTAGAATGCACGCTCTCAGGGCAAGGCTTTCACCATAATGAAACCGTGGCGGCCACGGCTCGATATCGCCAAGTATATTTATCCACGTGAAAGGGGGGCGTACACGTTAAACTCGGCAAAGACTGCGATTGCCGCCACCGCGAGCCAGCGATTCATTAAATATTCATAAAACCCGTGGCGTGCGCACTCTCCGTTAAAACAGTGCGTATACGCGACGAAGCGCATGAATAAACGAGAAGCCGATCGGGTATGCATGATCGTATACCAGGGATTATCCGCGCGTATACTGCAGCATACTCGCGAATGCGCAGCATATCCTTGGGCGCGTGGGCCGCGGTATGAAGTAATCAGAAGACAGCACTACGCTGCGCATTCCGGCGCACCTTCAGACACCTCGTCGAAAGATAAGCTAGCGCATAAGCGGATTGTGTATGCACAGTTGCCTGTTCCGCGTGACTACGGTACAACGCAGTGCTTGCACACGTTTAACCAGGGGCAATTCTGAGCGCCAAAACCAGCGCCCCGCAGAAAAAAAATAAAGCGTGTCACTGAAACTAAACCAAAGCGTTTCAGTCGCCAATGAACTTGTCCAGTGTAGAATAATAAAAAAAAAGTAGCGATCAAGTCATTGCAAAAAGTGGCGAAGCGCAGAGGGACCTGGAAGTGCTGCTTTGCATCGTCTGCCACGTTGCCTGCCTGTGCTGCCGCGACTAACGCACTGATCCTCCGAAGAGCGCGACCACACCCTACCGTGTTCCCTCTAAGAGTGAAACAACCTGTACATGCAAGCCGCAAGGATGGTAGTTGGCCGGCAAGGTTATATGACGCGATGCCATTCGCTTTTTCTTGTATACTGGGTACTAACCCGGACTGAACCAAACCAAGAGTGCGGAAGTTACGCCAGTAACGATGCCGCACGAGACATTCGCCCTCGACTTTTCCGAACAACACCGCACGATTCCACCGCAATAAGCGTCTGAGTATGCGAGGCAACGTCTGAACTCGGTGACCTACGGGACTGCGCACTAACGCTAAGCGATCATCGCGCCGGCGCGCAACGTACCTTCTTTTTTTTATCCTTATCCTTCGTCATAGCGCTGCCTCAGCGTGACGTCAAGAGCTCAGCCGATCCATTCACGAGTAGTCAGTCAGTCACGCACTGCCGCAGAGCATCGTCGAAGAACCACAGCGCACGCGTGTGTCTAAGGTACTTCAGGACATCACACGTCAACAACCGCACATACAAAACAAACAGTGCAAGGAGGGGGGTTACTGCTTAACGGCGTTCCCACATGGGGGTCACAGAAGACGGCCAGTCGAAACGGGACTTGCTACCTCAGATGCGACGCCGACGCGACGGGCAAGGTCGGTTCGAAGTCCGAGTCGACGGGCCATTCGCAGCCGCTGCTGTTCCGTCCAGCACAACACGTTAGGTTAAATCGGAGACCACTCAACTAAAAAATGCGAAGCCGCTGTGGCACGCCATCAGAGCTGCGGCGCGTGGACTTCGTCCTTCACCACTCATTGTGGTGTTGTCCGCCTTGCTGGTCAGTGTCGATGGCGACGAGCGTTCTGCCGCCACGTCTAGTTAGGTGGGTTCGGTGCTCTTTGTTGTTGTTTAGTCGCATTCGACCTTTAGTGAAAAAAGAATTAAGGGAACACTGCTAAACATAAAACGACCATCTGGAACATGTCGGAATGCACTGCCTCGGGGCAACAAAGAAAGGATAGAAGAAAACAAGAAGAAAAGAAGGTTCCAAAGAACAAGAAAAAACGTTATACCTTTCTTTTACGTTCTACTTTCATTTCTTCAATGCACAATTTCAATTGACTGAATAACTCTCCATCCACGCAAGACTCGCATAAAACAGCGCTTTTCTTTGGCTTGAAAAGGGTGAGGTTGCAGTACACCTATTCTTTTTTTTCATGCCGTCTTTGTGGTTCTCCCCTAGTAACTCGGCGCAGAGGCGCTGTAGCTACCCTGGAACACTGCCAAAATGTCGACGACTGCCCCTGTAGAGTGTCACACGCATTAAAGCGAAATATGAATACCAAGCGTTCGAGTAAGCTCCCCGAATCAGCCAACAACAGGTTTTGATGGAAAATTTCTCGGCAGCGCGAACTCGCCGGCCTTGCCGGTCCCCGAGCTCAGGTGCGCGCCGACGCGCCACATGGGGCATTCTGTTTGCGCAGTTGCTCAACGGTGCCACGGAGGAGCGAGGGATTGCAAATCAGCGCGCAAATACAATGTCCTCCTCTCGAGCCTCCAAAACCATCTCGCTCCAAGGCTGCGTCAAGGTCGTACAAGGATGCCGCGCAGCCGGCTTTCTTGATATCGCCAAATCCGCGATGTCCCGCCCCATCAGCACTTGCGCGTGCAAACTGCAATTTGCAAACTGCACGGGTTACAGCGCTCGAAGAAAATCCCACCTAAAGAAAAGAAGAGTAAGGAAAAAAAAACAGTTTCGCAACTGAAAATGCGCGGGGAATTTCGACGAACGCAACACCAGCGACACGCGCGTTATCTCGGAGCTCACAATCGACGATTAAATTAAAAAGGTGTATCACTCGGCAGCTGTAACTAACGCACGTCCTGATAACGATGAGCGCATAACGAAAAAAAAACGCACTGCTCGAGTGACGCGATAGGAGGCTGCCCTCTGTGCTCGAGCCTTGCCCGCATCATTTTTTTTTTTTTTTCAAAGCAACTGGACGGCCGCAGTAATGAGCTAAAGGAAGAGGAAACTGGTTCTGACCATCCGAAGCCCCCCGGGCACACTCGCATATTACGTCTCGGAGACACGCTCACACACGTACTCACAACGGCGGGAGCTGTGATCTGTTCTTGCGTTCTAGGCCAGCCGGAGCCGTTGCTGCCAGTGTCGAAGGGCGGAAGGGGGGGGGGGGGGGGGGGGGCAAGCAAGGGGAACTCTCCCAGCCTGAGGGCAAAGAGGAGAACCGCCCGTCCAGCCCTTCATCTCGCAACCGGCTCACGAAACAAGGTGCTTTCTCTCCAACCCCATCTCTCTCTCTCTCTCTCTCTCGGCTTATCCGGGCAG
Organism: Amblyomma mixtum; assembly: GCF_055824585.1. Taxonomy (NCBI): domain Eukaryota; kingdom Metazoa; phylum Arthropoda; class Arachnida; order Ixodida; family Ixodidae; genus Amblyomma; species Amblyomma mixtum. The sequence goes on along the minus strand of NC_143017.1, from coordinate 156,634,591 downwards.
GCAAGGTGCGCGTCCCGTCATCGCGCGCAATTATAATGGGGAGAGGGATCCTCGCATCGAAGACAAGTCGACGCCGCCGTCCTTTTCTTGGCCGACGCGGCGCCGATGAGAAGATTCGCATTTTGGAGAGCGGAGGTAGACACTCTGGAATCGTAAAGTAAGGACTACGATGAGGAAGGATGAACGCGTGAGCTAGGTGCAGTAACAAGATTGCTAAGGAGAAAGTAGGGGGGGGGGGGGGGCTATGGAACAAAGTTATAAGCAAAAGACTACTTCTAGACCCTCGTGGCCATGAAATAAAAACGATGAAATCGACGACTGGAGGAAAAGTCACTCGCGCACAATTTTGCGGATCTCTTCAGAGCGACAACGGCCAAAGGAACTGTATACGGGCTGAACACAGTGTCGGCGTCGTAGTTATTTGTAATCGGCGCAGTGCACTGTGTGGCAGGGTAGAGCGCCAGGGTAGAGCGCCAGTGTAGACAGTAGCGTCGTAACTTAGCATGTGGTATTTCCTACCTACCTCTCATTCAGAAAAAAAAAAAAAAAAACTGATTACAAAGCCTGAAAGATTTTTTCTTTCTTTTTAGAGCGCCTTCTTGCTGCCGGAGCAAGGAATTAAATGTGAAGAGAAAGCAAACTCGGGTGTAGATGCTGTGGAACTGTTCAGAACGCCGTCCTCCAGCCGTAACATGTTTTATAGGAACGCCCGTAGATCCAAACGACATAAGAAATTCCCTGGGATATCGAGGTACGGGCGAAAAATTGTGCCGGGTAGAAGAGAAAGAAAAGAATTGAAACTCCTCTGAGCTGCACGCTGAGTTTCGAAGCAAGCTGCGATTCAGAACTGAACTCTATGTAGGATAGCAAAACTAAGAAAGCGAAAAAAAAAAAAAGCAACGAAGCAGAAACGCAAAGGTTTCACCACGTGCGACCCGCCTAATGCAATCGCGTGCATTCGAGGACACGTGCTCAGCACACACACGAAAGTAGCCTTGGATTATAAGAAGAGGCCAGGGCCACGCCGTGCCTATGCGGGAGAGTGACCCCTCGTCTGGCAACGAGCGAAGTTATTTCAGGCGTCGTTCGATTTCCTCTCATGCATAACAAAAGCGGAGTTGCTAGATGCGTGCCTGAACGTTCGGCAAAGCACTGACATCACCAATCGCTTCAGCAAAGAAGCCTTGTGTCGGACAAGGGTGGCTTGACGATCAATAGCTCGCCATTGCATAGTGCGAATTAAGCGCAAAAAGACATCGGGCACAAGCCGAGAGACAATACACGCAAGAATAGGCCACCAAGGTGAACACACACATATATATCTTTTCCCTTACCATATTCTCCTTTTGTGGCGTTATAACTGCCTATTACGTGTTCTATGTTTTGCTGCTTCTTTTGCTGTTCCTGAAGTAGTGTTCTGCCCGTCGCTGCTGCCACTGAAGGACACTGAGGTGGACTCCATAACGATATTATCTCAGAAAAAAAAAAAAAAAAACATTATGTGGCTGTTTCTTCTGGGTATGTAACGCGTGTCCGGCAGCAAAAAAAAAAAAAAATTACAGGTGAGAAAAGTAAATTCAAAAATTTTCCTGCCACTCGATTCAAACTTGTGACGCCCACACCGAGGAGTGGTTGCCGCCGCTTTGTAGTAAATGGCTAAGCAGCCTCTGAGATCCACTCTGAATCTGTGTCGGCGCACGCAGCTTACTTGCGAAATCGGCGGCTGATGGCGACACCTGCATTTACCTTTTTGCCTTCTCAAGCTTGCAAAAACACTATTTTCAGTAAGAGTGGTTCTTTTCTAGTTAGAATGCCGCTGCCTATGGATCCAGGCCAACTTCCATTTCTCCTCAATGTCCCTTGAAACTGGGTTGCAGTCAAGTTCCAGAGAGCAAATTTTTTCCCAAACCTGCCACAGATTGCGCACTTACGACAAACAATGGCAATTTGAAATTTAAATTATGGCCTCGAAAAATGCTAACACAGCTAGTCGCAAGCGAACACACTGTACCCTGCTCGCGCTTCATCATTCTTTTGGGAGGGGGTGGGCGGGGAGACAACATGGCGAAAGGCTTCCTAAAGTTCAGCTGTGTAACAGTGGCTCAAGCCTCCAATTGCACAACCTAGCGGCCAAGGCACAACTATAGCGGCTCAGTCGCAGATTCCTGCAAGTACAACCCGACAGCGCGGGCGCTAAGCCGAGCTGTGCAAACGACGCATCCTCTCGGCGCGAGCGTTGCGTGTGCAAATGGACGAATCCCCTCCGACCAGCTGCTACCGCCGCTCGTCGCTGCCGGCAGCACGCGCCAGACTGAGGAAGAAAATGGCTTCCGCAAACCTAACTGCTCCGCCATGTTGCGTGTGTGTGTGTGTGTCCCCGGCGGCCGAGCTGCAGCGCGCTCATTAGGGCGGGGCGAGCGAACGCTGTTGCAAGGGTTCGCCCCCAGGCCGGCAGACCCTTTCCTGTTACCCCTTGCACGCGGAAAAGAAATATTTTGCACGGTGCCGACAGATGTGGCGACTCGGTCCAGGCGTTAGTTTCCTGCAGTGAAACCGAAGATGCAATGGTGTGAACACAGGTGAAACTGTGCTCTAGCCCCCCTTCCCCTCCGCTTCTGACGGCCTATAATCCGCTAAAAAAAAAAAGAAAGAAACGCGGCAGTGAGACCCTATGCTTACCAACGTGTTTGACGACGCCAGCTTTTCACGGACGAAAAACTCAGTAACTGCGCAGTCAACTGGCTTACAAAGAGTCCCAAAGCCGCCTTGGTTGAAGTTTTAGAGAGGTGTTCCAAACCCCGCTGTGCCCCAGATAGTGGACACTGATGCACTCCTTGAGCATCATGTAAAGCTAGGATATGTTCAAATTCACGCAGTTCACAGTTTGTGACGGTGTCCCGCTTTCTTGAACTTAGTCGGTACCAACGCTTCTAGAACCATGGCCTTAATCACTAGTGCACACATTCCCCCAATCAGACCAATTTCTGCCACCACTGAAAATTCTCCAAGCGCCCTTATAGCCCACTCTATACCTATTCTAACCGCCCGAATGCAGACTAATGCACGGAACTTGGGAAGCCGGAGAAAGTGGCGACGCCCGCCGGCCATCAAACCGGCGCCGGCCTTGAAGACGTCCAAGGAGGTCGCGCTAAACGCCCTCCCTGCGGAAACCATCTCTCGCCTTTCCTTTCGCAACTCCTCCGGCGTGAAGAACAATGGCCGCATCACGAGCGTAGCCAAGTGAAACGCGCAGAGATCGGCTGAGTATGCGGCTAGGCTTGGGTGCGGCGCCGACGACCCACCAAGAGTCGCTCGGAGCGCAGTGTTAATTAGCCATGAGAACGCCGACGCATTAGCGCCAACAATAAAAAAAAAAGAGCGCGCTACAGCCACTTCGAAGGCAGCAACCACGGGAAGCTGCAAGACAGTAAGAGGGAGAGAGGGTTCAGAGTCGCCATACCCAGAGCTTGAAACTTCAAGCACTTCCAGCATGTACTGTAATAGCATACGCGATCCAGTCTGTGTCGAACGATACAAGAACGAAAAGCCGCCGCGATGGCTCAATGGTAATGGCACTCGGCTGTTGACCCGAACGACGCGGGTTCGATCCCGACCGCGGCGGCCGAATTTCGATGGAGGCGAAATTCTAGAGGCCCGTGCACTTTGCGGTGCCAGTACACGTTAAAGAACCCCAGGTGGTCGAAATTTCCGGAGCCCTCCACTACGGCGTCCCTCATAGCCTGAAGTCTAGTGTTTGACGGAAACCCGTCTGGTCGGGATGGTACATGACGAAATTAGAAGGCGCCAACCAAAAGAAAGGATGAGATGACGTTTCGGGAACAAGGCTCCCGTGGGGGAGCCGAAACGTCATCTCATCCTTTCTTTTGGTCGGCGCCTTCCAATTTCGTCACCCTCATAGCCTGAATCGCTCTGGGACGTTTAGCCCCATAAAACCAACATAAAACCAAGGAAACAAGAATGAAAGCTTCGGTACACACCGCATTGGAATATTGGACATGCGTAAGTCCCAGTGGCTCTTTTCAACCCGGGCTAGCGAAATCCGAGAAAAGCAATTTTGATCGCATTTAAAACTACCCGGACAGAGGACGCTGCGGCGAACAAGACTTTCTACGTGGCCTAGTTCCGGAGTGTTCGAAACAAATTCACACTAGTGAACTGTAAGAGACCTATCACCGTAACTGTCCAAGGTAACTGCGCTAAAAAGTTTTCCAGTTCGCTCTATTTAGTGGCATGGATATTAACTACACTTACGATCGTATATAGCAGGAACGCAAAGTTGGCACTTGAACACTACAACCGCAACACCGCTCACAGCCTTCAAGAAAAGTCAACGAAAGCCCTCGGTCTCTGTCAACTGTAGGAGAAAGTTGGGAGTGCTTTTGCTCAGAAGAGACGCGCGACGAGGGTGGACACGTGACCGAAACGCAAGATCATAGAATGTCTGAAAGAGATTACCCGCATACACAGCTCTTGAAGTCACCAGTTCGCCTTCACAAGTGGTGCAGACAAAACAAACCTCGACCTCCTCAGCTTATCGCGAGCCTCTTACGCAAAGATCCGCTCCCCTCTCCCTATCCGTTCCTCCACAGATCACACGCTTTCGCCAGTAGACTACACGTCGCTGTCCTTTCGCTGTCCGCTCTTCCGAAGCTACAAGCGTCCTCCTTGCTTTCGCGGAGAACCAGTCGACACCGCACTGCTCGCGCGGACCGTTCAAGGGAGAAAGCAGCCTTCTCCTGGCCAGTTCTCTCTCGTCCCGTTTCCGTCTCCATTCAAGCGTACTGTACACAAGGTTGCCGCCGTGGCGTCACTGAGAAAACACTGCGCGCGAGTGGATAACGGCGCTCAGTGGTCAGCTTTCAGTGAAAACAATGAGCGCCCCACCGGTTTCCTTGGACGCGTCAGCAGATAAGTAACGTGAAGCAGCAAGTCAAACGTGACGGAGATTATGACTCGGTCAGATCCGCAGGCAGAGAAAGAGAAAGGGAAGCCACGGGTTGCGACCCTGTTGGCATGCGCGGCAGTAAAGGAGGCTTCAACATCTTTGTGCTAAAGGCGCTGGGGTTCTTCCAAGGCACTACTCAGCGCCATGGGCGTCCGGAAGGGGGGGCAAGGGGGGGCGGTTGCCCCCCCCTTGGAATTACGGATATTATTTATGCACTAGTAGAAAACAACTACATAGGTGCCGCCTCCCCCATAACCGGCCATCGGGTGCACCTCCCTGGAAAAAGTTCTGCGGACGAGCGCTACTGTGCGCAGTTTCAATGCACTGCAGGTAAACACATCGACAGGCCATTATCGATTTCAACTCTTAGAAGCGATGTTCGACAGAACATGAGAGCTTATAGTCGACGTTTTCGAGGCGCAATCCGCACGGCTTTCAATCTGTTCCGACATGCTTAGGAGCTGGGGCTGTGGTGCTCGGTCGGCTACACACCTTCCTACCACTCGTCTAGATGGATAATCGACAAGGCCCCAGGACAGTGTGCGAAGAACGTACGAAACGCTCGCAGCTAAATCCGACCGACGATGACAAACCGCGCCGTTCCGCTACGCGCAATGTCGATTTGATTCACGCAGGATGAGGCGCATTTCTGTGCTCGTCGAGAGGCGAGCTGACGAGGAAAAAAAAAAAGCGAATATGATCGATCGAACGCTTCAAACTACATTTTTGAAACCTGCCTTCACCACTTCTCGCGGAATAGATAAGACGGAAACTAGAGGAAAGTTTACTAAAACAAAAATCAATACAAGAAAGAAGCTAAGAATGCGTAAGCGGCTTCCGTTTCTCTGCATCCAGCCATCACCGGGTAGGCAATCTTCACAAGCAAAGAGAAGCAAAAAAGAAATTGTTAAAGACGACGGCAGCGGAGCAGACTACAAGAGAAAAGAAAAAGACAGCACAACGAGCGGTGCTGAAGGATGCTCCCGCAATATGCGCTCGAACAAAGATAAAGCTCGCAAGGAGCTAGGTTTTCGCTGGAAAGAGAGCTATAGCTATAGCCGGGCCGCGGACGAAACTTTTCTGGCGTTCTACTCGGGTCGTTTAGGCGCGCACGCACAGCACAGCAGCGGCAAAAGCAACAGCCCTGAAAAGTCGTAAAGCGATAAAAGCGTGCCCACAAGACTCCTCTCTACCGCCCATCCAAGACACGCCGTTGCCTCTTCATATCTGCACGCGACGCGAGATGAGCTTCGCGGGGCCCTACGCTACGGGGACGGAGCGAACGAACGAAGAAAAAAAAAAAAAACTAAACCGCGAAGACAGAACGACACCGCATAAAACGCCGCGTCGCCGAATTCTATACGGAACGGGTACGAATTTCGAGATATACCGCAACCACGCAACCCGCGCATGTCGAGAGTTCTTTTTCCCTTCGCATATACATACGCGACTGCATAGTGTCGACACGGCGTTTCAGATAATGAAGAACACAAACCGCCTCCGTTGGCTTCAAGCAACACCGGAAGAAACAAACAGCCGCCTCGATTTCTACGGGCTGAACGAATTGGTCAGTATTTGCAGTCTTCACTACGATGGAACTTGGGGCGTGCTCACTGTTTCGTTAGGTTGGGTGACAATCGGAGCACAATTTCGGCCCAGTTTGCCGCCAACTGTAGGGGGTATAGAGTAGATGCAAAGAGTCGCCTCCTCAGAATAGAAGCCCTCCTGGGCTCCGCACAGTTTTTCTTAGTGTTGCGAATATATTTTGAGAGCGATATTTGAAGAAAAGTGACGACGGTAACAAGATACACGATTGGAGCAACGTAGTTTAGAGGCCAAGCGCAAGTTGATATCCCAAACCAAACCAAGAGGAGGAAATTGGCATAAAAGGGACATGTTACATGGATGGCAGACGACCTCTGGTCTGCTAAGGGGACAGTCTATTCAAGTGCAAGGACTAAAGCAGCCGCGAGAGGCTGAGAGTCGGGTAAAGTCAGACAAGACTGTACTACGACCTTAACAGGATCAATGGGGAATGGGGAAGGGACTTCCTAGAACCCCGTCGTCGTTCTAAGCGTCTCGGAGCACCAGTATCACCCCCACGACCCCCGGAGCTGTCGCACCGTAAACGCCGAGACGAGACACAGGGGGGGGGGGGGGGGGGGGGGGGGGCGACCGTAAAGAGGGCTGCGCCACTAAGCTCCGGGCGGCTACTGTGATTCGCGGCGTAGACAGAGGGTGATGAGAACGAGACGGAGTGGCTGCCAGACACGAGGTCCAAGTGCGGACGAACGCTGTGGGAGCCTGCAGAGGCGTCGGCGCATCACGGGTTTCCCCCTCCCAACAGCAGAGTTTCGGGTTGCGGCTGAGCCTCTGCCGAGTAAGGACCGCCGATGAGCCCAGTCCGCCAGGGCTGGCGGGTCCTCACGCAGAACAAAAAAAGAAAACAAAACAAAAACAAGATGCGATGAACAAAAAATGTGCCATAGAAAAGCTGCAACCTGACGCTCGTGCCTTTGCAGGTTTCTTTTTTTTTCTTGACAAGGCCGTCGGTGACGTATTCACGCGTCTGTACGGCTAGAAACCAAACAAGAAATACGACGCGCCTGGCATGACGCTGATGACGACATTGGCTGCGTACACATTGAAAGCATTAGACGGGACACGCAAGAGGTTTATAAAAAGAATCATTCGCGCGCTTACTTTCCGATTCCTTTTTACGCGGTTGCTCGTAATATCGATTAATAGCTCTTTGGCGCGCTGTTTATAGGGCGAACTTAAACTTCCGGAGAACCTTTCACCGCGGCCTATTGAAAGCGCTTCGTCCTTTTAGTCACCACCAGTTTTTGCGCTCCCGCGCCCCACGGCTTTGTTTGGATCCCTTTCATTAGAAAGGGTCTAAAGTTAGGCACACTATGCTAAAGGATCGGCGATGTCTCAATATCCGCGCAGCAACCTTATCGCACGATAAGAGTGTTTATTTGAGCAGGCCGCGCGCGTTATCGTGTTTGGTGTCACATTGACGGAAATGACGAAGTAGCGACTGAATTCCGAGCTACCGACAGTGCCTATTCTTCCTGTAGCGCAAGCCAAGAAGACTCGCAGCCCGGAATTTCCATAGCTGCATCCAGTAAGACCACCCATAAAGCTACGCGCACACTCAAGGGCTATCAGGAGAGGAAGGAGTGGGGTAGGGGGGGGGGGGGGGGGGGGGGTAAGGGACTTTAAACCGTACATTTCTTTCCCTTGGTACATGGCCAAGGTTGACGGCACGAGCTCTTTATCGCCTGTGTACACGCCTCATTGAAACCTCGTCCGATGCCAGAATACGACGGTTGCGTGGAGTAGCGAGCATAACAGAAAAAGCCTCAGTCTAGACTCGCGAGCAACTTCAGAGCACTCGCAGAGAAAGTGCCAGCGCGACATCCAATCCAGCAGTGCGGGCGGTGCTGGTAGTGAAAATGGAGGAATGATGATCTTCCCGCTCGCGACAATCTGCCGCATGTAGCTCAACTTCTCTCTAGACCGAGCTCGTTGGGCTACTCTACAGGGGCTGCTCGTGTTAACGAGATGCGCCGCGAGCTGATCCGCTCGAAAGCTTCTCAGAATAAACCAGCCAGCCGCATCACAGTTCTCGCGGGCGTACGCATTCCTGGAAGATCGCTCGAAGCTGACGCGTACACAAGGCGAGCTCCTGTCGGCGTGACGCAAGGATACCTTCTTTCCGCGCTGCTCTCTACCTACAAGTTTGATTCTTTCAAGGTCCGCGACTTGTTCGGATGTTCAGTATTCTCGCAAGATATTAAATCACCGACTTCTAAAGCTACAGATCACAGTCACGGGGAGCTCTGACATGTCTTCGTTGTTTTTCTCTGTGCAGGTCTCATTCCTGGACGAGGACCGGCGCCTCCGCTTAGGACGCTGAGACAGCCGTTGTTAGGTTCTGGGATGTCATTTTGCTTCACAAGCATAGCCTTGCCTTCTGGTATGAACACGAACCTTCTAAACTCGCGGCTGAAATGGAATTTCTACGCCTGAGAACTGTAATGGACGATCTCGCGGCCTTGACAGCCGCATACGCAGCCCTTCGGAATAATACTGCAGCGCCGAGGGACTCAAAATGGATTCAGCTTCGCCCTAGACGTCGAAGACGAAACTGGAAGCGCCTTAAGGTCGGCCACGCTCGAAACACCACAACGCTGAGCCTCGTGCATCGCGCCGAGATGCCGGGCGCGTACGGGGCTGCCGACATGCCCCGGGGGCACAGCCACAGAACGGGGCAAGTGCGGCAGCGGCGCAGGTCTTCAGTATGCGAGGAAGCACCCGACTCCACCGGGTAAGCGGGCCCCCCTGTGGGAAACGCTCAAGGACTCCGGGGACCCAACGCAGCCCGAGCAGCAGCGCGAGAGCTGCCCTGCTCGCTTCTGGTTCTCCGGGACTGCCACGTGGTGCGCCGTTATCGCCACGGGAGCAGCGTGGCTGTCTCGCTCGCTCCAGGACTGGGCGGTGGCGGCTGTGCACTCTGTGTGCCACGTGGTCGTCGCGCACCTTGCACCGGTTCGCGGCCGGTGGTGTGTCGCAACTCCTGCGCTGCCGGATCCTACAAGACGTGGGCGTGCTTTCCAAGAACCCCCCCCACCCCCCAACGTTGTTTGTGGAGCTAGCTACACTGCAGTACCTACGCGATAACCTAATACTTTATATCGGTGAATAGCCCTAGCAGCACAGTTAATCGGCCCAGTATCTCAATTGGATGTTTTCACTCCGGTCCTTTAACGGACCGGCCTTCAGCAATACGTTTCCAATATTGGCCCAAAGGCCAGTGTTGCTTGGGAACCGCACCCTTGGAGGAAAGAAACGGTTTAATTTTGCACAACTGTCGCGAGTTTGTAACCGCGAGCCAGCAGTTGGGTGTGAACCGAAACGAACTGACGCCACCGGCTCCGCAAATTATAAAGACTTTCGACCGAAACTATATAAAAAAAAATCTGCACCAGACTTCTCACACTACGTACGCGCGGCTGAAACAACGCGACAGTTATGTGCCCAGCTTGTTCGACACGTACAGACACAGTGCCTTCTTGAAACAGAAAGATGATGAGCCTGCCTATCGCTCATTGGACAGGTTGGTTGCTCCACCGGTTCTCTCCAGTTCTCTTCTGTTTCTACCACTGCTCGTTCAACGCGTATTCACTGCGGAGCCGGAAGAAGAATGAACGAATGCCTAGTGGTAGACTCGCGAATGGCCAAAAAGGTTCCTCCCACCACATTGGAATCTTTCTTTTCCACTTTGAACGACGCTCCTCGGTTCTGGCAGGAGTTCGGCGTGCACGGATTCTTTTTTGCTTTTCCCACTCCCGCCACAGCCATTGTCTGCGCGATGACAAAAGCGAGCTGGCCGGGCGTCAGGTGCGCCGCTTCCAAACGCAAGCCAGGCGACAGGAAGGCGTGCAGTGAGCTGACTTCCGGCCTCTTCTTTCTCGGCTCGCATTTCCCCACCTCTCTTTCCACTCATTTATTTGCGCAAGCGCGCCGCTAACGAGCTCCTTGGCGCGCTACATCAGACGCCGTCGGGTATCACAATGTAGTAAACTGTAACGCCACCTAACGTTGTTCTCCCAAGCTTCACAACCTGCAGCAGTAATGCCGTCTTCGAAATCGCCTCCCGATGGGGCTAGCTGACATGTGCCCCGGGCTCGGCACTCGATAGGAAGAAAGGTCAATCTTGAATAAGACTACCACATACACTACCGACTATTACGTTCCAAGTGCAAAACACAATGTTTATAGTATTTGGTATCACCCATCTAGACGGACGCCATGGACCCAGCACCTTTTAGAGTAAAGAATGCCATTTCGGCGGGGAGAAAGAGGACATATATATGACATGGCGCGGGCCCGCCAAGAGAATCCGAAAACCGAGCTAATATCTCAGCCAACGACTCACGGGTGGGAGGCCCTCTATTCAGCTCATTCCTGAGGGACCAGGAGCAACTCTCCGAAAGAGCACTGCCAGCAGCGACAGTCAACAGAGTTCCTCACTAGGGACTCCAACCACAGCAATCCGTAAACTGTCAGTTAAACATTCTCACCACCACGCGGTTCAAGCGAGGGCGATTACGGTACTTGTTAAAGATTGGCAGAAAAGAACAATAAACTCCGCTTCCCGCTTGCCAAGTATTCCCCATAATAATGAATTCGTCTGTATGCAACGACTTTAAAAACGCCTTTCAGTCTATTCAGCCGAAAGGAGCTGAAAGCACGTTGAATGTTAAGCACGCGAACTCCCTCGGCACGAGGTGCGATCGAACACGAGCATTAATATCCTCATGCGAGATTAGTTAAAGCCTAGCAGAACCCGTTGATAAGCGGACACTTCAGTACGAGATAAAATTCGCCTAGGAAACGCGCCACAGGCGGCTAACCCAAAGCAGAGCGTAATACAGGTTTCTTTATAATGTGGGATTGAGTATTCTGTAAAAGGACAAGCGTGAAAAACGTACAAGCTAGGTGCTAAATGATTTTACAGTCGTGTTACTTAGAAAGATGACGGATGTCAGATGACAGGACACACAACACGGGGATCGAACTCACGACCTCCAACCACTAAGAGAAAACATTGGCCGCTGCAGCCCTCGAAGCGTAACTCACGCTAAACATAAGCGCAGATAAAAACGATTTAAACAAGAAACGAAACAAAACGTACACACGTCATGAGAAAAGGTCACGTGACGCACGGCCCCTCCTGCTTTCGCGTCAGCGGCTTCGATTTGCTGCCGTCTGCTTTCTCTGTCATGTGTCATTTAGTTTGTTTTCGCCCACACGGGGTCGTGGGCTCCCGATTTAGGTGGCGGGGGTCCTATCTAAGCGATGCCGCACGTGTGCTGTGTTTTGAGATCGAAAGCTGGCCACCGCGCTCGTCTAAACAGGCCAGCTGTTGCTACTCAGGCCACGAGTTTTATACATCTTCCAAAAACTTTCCTTCGGCTCTGAAGGGCAAGGACCATAGAGTCCAACTTTTCGCCGTAAACCAATCAAGAATGAGGAACACTCATTGCACGTGAAGGGAGGCGTGGCTTCGTGCAGGCTGCGAAGCTTAACACTACTACACATGTTTACCTTGGCAGCGGGATGCTACCTGACTTTCCTGGCTACCTGATTTTCCTGCATTCAACACGGTCGGCACACGTGACCACTTTCGGGTAGCCCGAACAAGCCCGCGGCCCAATCGATCGAGCGAAGCTGCACTCGCAGGCAGGCGGCTCTAAGATGACAGTTAAAATGGCACCGCACAGTTTAAGAACGAATGATAACTGATATCCGTGGATCACGCTGGGCACGTCACGAGTCGGGGCGATAACTGGGCATCTTGAGCAACGAATAAAAAAGCCACCAATCCCGAAGGATGCCTCGACGAATGCGCACAGTGACCATCGGCTAAGTTGTCAGAACCGCGAAGTGTAATCCGTGCCACTTCGTCGGAGTAAGCGATAAGCCATCGAGACGCGCAATCTTGGATGAATGGGGGCAAATGGTAGCACGAGCAGGCGACGGTATCCTTCGGTCGATGATTGATGATGAAGGCGTAATCCGTAGAAGTACCGACGACTGACTGCAAGGCAATAACCTCCGCCAGCATGTCAAACAGTCGCGCATCTTTTGACACAGGCCGTTGCAACCACGTGTCTGAATTAGTCTATCTCTAAGCAAGCAAAGAAAAAAAAAACTGAAAGTGCAATTTCGTGTTTCATTACAAGGTGAAGCTGTCTAGATAACGCAGTGGGTAACACGGCAAAGCAGTAAAAATCTAGTCGTCACATGGGCCACAGCAGCAGATAAGTCCGACGGGCCAGATACAAACGAGGCGCGAAACAGGGGTACCGACTACTTCTGAAACCGCTCGGTTCTGGAAGGAAACCACAGACGAGACCGGCATAGCCGTTTCTGGGCTACCACCAGCAGGGGTAGCCTTGGGGGGCACAGGGAACACAAACTGACCAAAAAAAGTGGGGTTCCAATCAAGGAAAAGAAGCTAAGAGTCACGATCTGGACCGCGGCCAAAAATCGATGAACTGATTTCGAAACAGACGCCGCGCCGCTGCCGGCGCCCTGGGCTCAGAGCCGGCTCTCGGGGATCGCCGATGCAGCAGTACCGTTCGCTTCCTTCGCGGCTGCGCACGTTTTAATCGCCCACCTGAGAAGAAACGCGCCGCTACGGGCGACGGAAAAATCTCGCAAGGACGTCTCCGGAGGATGCGACGAAGGGTCCACTTCGCGACGCCGCTAGCTCCCATCGCTACTGCAGGTAGCGCGGGCGGACATTTTTAAATGGCGGACTCCGGTCATAACGGTCGCCTTTCGCGTTTGCGGCCCTCGAGCCACTCTCGTTTGGCGCATAAGTCGGCGGGGATCTTTCGGAGCGAATAAATTTCGGATGCCGCAAGCCGGGGGCTGTGGTCGCCGTCGACCACCCTTTCCGCACCACGCGCTGAAGCGGTACGCCGAGGACGCCGCTGCCGCATGGGTTGTGCGGAGCCAGGGTCATACATCTACAGTGTTGCCGGCATTAGGCCGCAAACTGGGCCACGGGTCCGGCGCCCGCACCGTAGGCGCAACGACCTTGTTCGATGGCTGGCGTCGCGTTTAGCGGCTCGCTGTAACCACACGGGTCGGCGGGACGAGCGCAGCCACCGACAGTACGGACGGTGGCAGAAGCAGCGGCCTGCGCCGGCTTCCGCGGGGCCAGAAGCGCCGCAAGGTGCGAGCCGGCGGGGGTAACCTCAGCGACCGGTTCGCGTGACCTTACCAGCGCTTTCCCTGCGCCAGGCGTCGCGCTGCCCCACCCCATCTAGTCGGGTGCCGGCCCGGCAGAGAAAATAGAAATATCTGGCGATTGCCTTCTCTGTGCCACGGTCAAGGCTGATGCGGACACCGCGGCCCGACACTGCAGCGCTCGCGCGGGTGGGCAGGGCAGGTCCGCGCGCGGTGTTCGAAAGTGTCCGCAAGGACTCGGGGGCCCCTCCCCGGGCACGGTCGTCCCCAACCGGGGCCCGCCGCAGCACTCCCACGACCAGGGGCCCGGCAAAATCAATACGGAGCGAAGGCACCGATCGCCATTTGCGCCGGCGAAGAGCGGCGCCGCAGTGCTTCGCCCAGCGGGGCGCGAGCGAGCTCGCAGGCGCCAACAACAACACAAGCAGCAAAGACCCGGGGCACCCGCCATGTTGTGCGGGGGGCCGGCCGCCGTGCAGGGCCGAGCGCGTGAGCGCGACGTTCGTGAGCCTTACCTGATCGTCCTTTCCTCTGTCCGCCATGATGACTCCCTCAGGAAGAGATCACTCTGCGCGGAAAGGCTGTATAAGTACGATGCGCACCAACTACTGACGTAACAGCGTCGCCCTACCGCTACGGACAGCCACGCAGCTCTGGCTCTGCGCCGGCCCTTGCTGAGAGCAGCGCTGGCGACGGCGGCGGTGGCTGCCTGCTGCTGCTGCTGCGGCTGCCCGTGCGCCGGTCGTGGCCGCCGATCGCTCGCGCTGCGCGCCGCGCCGCCTCCGCTGGCGCCATCTCGTGCGCCGGCGCCGAAGCGCGCGCGTGCCGCCGCCAGCCACGTGAACGCTGCGTTCGCCGGGCGCTGGCGGCTGCCCCTTTCCCCTCACTGTTTTGCTGTGTGTGTGTATGTATACTTGCTGCACGAACGGTCCCGTTACTTTCCACCGGGGACATAGGGAGCGTTTTTCCTTCGCTTTTGTGAGCCACTCTTTTTTTTCCCCTCACTCTCCCCCGCCTCACTTCCCTGCTGTCCAGTCAGTGCCCCAGTTCGCCGCCAGATCCTCCTTGGACTGTCACCCGCTGAGTACCGTTACGAATAGCCGCCGCGCCTAACTCCGAGAGCCGCCGCAAAACGGTGATGTCCCCCCGCAGTGACCTACCACTACCTCTGCACAAGCGACCTGCCCCGCCTTACCTCTAAGAGGGCATCTTTTCATTTTTTCCTCCGTATCTTTCCACTTCAGAACCTTAAGCCATACCTCCCTTTTCACTCGAAAATGAAGGCAAAGTGAGAAAGGTCGTTCGAAGTGCAGCTGAAGAGTTTGCGTCACCAGTCAGAAAAGAGAATGAATGGTGCAAAATATAATCTTTCGCTAAAAATAAAAGTAAAGATCGCTGTACAGCGCATATGTTTGCAGAGGCACGTCCTCTTTCCCTTGGAGGTTTATTTCAGGCCTTGGTTTCATGCTTATATCGCGGGGTGTCCGGGCAGCGGAGAGGGTGCCGGGAGGGGGTAGAGGAGGAAGCTCTCCCGGGGCTGCAAGGCAGAGAGGTGACCCCGAGTCCCTCCTCTCCACCCGGCCTGGGCCCCAGCCGCCGCGCCGGGCGAGGAGATAATGTCAAGGTTCAGAGCGGCGTCCTCATGCTCGGAAGGCGTGCGCCGGGACGCATGCTTTCCAACAGTACTTCCGGATTTGCTGCAGCTGCTGCTGCTCCTGCTGCTCCTGCTGCCACTCCCGACTTTTGGGCCCTCCCTGCTTTCTAAATACGCCAGGGAGATTCTTTCACTGCCGTTAAATGTAAATTTGAGCTCAATACAACGTGCACCGTACCTGCGACGGCCGTAGTGCGATTTGCGCTTTGACACTTACTATAGAAAACATCGCTCTTTCGATGGACAGCTAGATGCATAGCATTTCGCCACCAGCGAGCTCCCTTCGCTCCTTGAAAAAAGCTCTGATTACATCTAGCATGTTGCAAGTCACGACGAGCGTGATTGTACTTACATTAGCAAGGGGTTGCTCGGGCTTTTTCACAGGCGCACACCGAGCCTTCGAGGCAAAGTGCACCTAAAGGTGCTGCTCCAACCCACTAGACCGGCTGTGTTGAAGAAAGTAACGTCGACTTTACCACGATTGAAATAGTTTAGCCTAGAGCCGCATATATAATCTCTACAGAGGTGTCAAATAGTAGCAGCGTAAACTGAGGACTGCTGGAGTTCCCAAGCTCCTTAGCAGCATGAGAGTGCAGCTACACACTATATTTCCTGCATCTTGCCTCTTCCACTGTATGTTCTGCGAAGAGAACCTAGTATCTGCTCTAGGTTACTAACACCGACGCCGGATTTTCAGTGACCCCAAGCCCTTAACGCTGTCGAGCTAAAATCCGTAGATTAGGTGGGTCAATGGGTTAACGAAAGACGACACACAGGGACAAGAGAAAACCTCCCCACAAAAAGTGCAAAGCGGAAGCAGTCTGAAGACCCGTTTGCATGCAGCTGTTCTTTGCGGGTTGTTCCACATGTCTTGGTAAGTATACATATCGGGACGTGAAGACAATAAATAAAACAATTCATAACCATGACGTTTGCACCAGCTGTTTTTAATCATCATCATCATCGACCTTACTTCTCCCACTGCAGGACAAAGGCCCCTCCCACTTCCCTCCAATCAACCCTACCCTTTGCCAGCTGCGGGCATTTTACCAACGCACATTTCCTAATCTCCTCCACCTATCTGACTTTCTGCCGACCCCTGCTGCGCTTGCCTTCTCTTGGAATCCACTCTGTTACCCTTTACGACCATTGTCTGTCTTTTCTTCACATTATGTTCCCTGCCCACACTCATTTCTTCTTGCTTTCGACTAGAATGTCATTAATTCGCGTTTGTTCCGTCACCTACTCTACTCCCTTCCAGCCTCTTAACGTTACGCCCATCATTTTCATTTCCACAGCTCGCTGCGTTGCCCTCAATTTCATTTCAGCCCTCTTCGTTAGCCTCCACGTTTCTTTCCTATAGGTGAGTACCGGTAAGATACAGTGCTATATACCTTCCTCTTCAGGTACATTGGTGAACTGATCTTCATCACCTGAGAGTGTCTTCCAAATGCGCTCCTGCTGCATTCCTTTCTCCAAAGGGAACCACGGCTCCGGCTAGTCTCTTCGTCGTATACACTGTTCTTCCCAGATATGAAAACAAAACAAAAAATAAAAGAAATGCAAGGAATCCACCTCCAACGTGCGCGGAGAAAGTCAAGCTCATTGTTAGAAAACGCGATCGAAGTCTTGCTTCATCATAATGGAGTGCATATTGCAACCGCACAAAAAGACGAGGTACGAAGGGAGGAAAGCACAGGACGAAACGCGGAACTTCCGGAAGTTCCGCGTTTTGTCCTGTGCTTTCCTCTCTTCGTCCCTCGTCGTTTTGCGCGCTTGCAATATACACTCCATTGTCAACCGCCAATTAGCCGGCCTTCACTTGTTACATTTGCTTCATGATGCATTTTTTTCTTTTAGCGCCGCTACATGAGCTCAGCTTCGATGACAACTGCTGTAATATGCAACGATTATTTATTTTAGAGGTGTCATCCAAAAATTGAACACGAAAAACGAACAAGCCGGCACCAACATTTCCATACTAAGGAATCCAGCTAGATTTCTTTGTTTACCGTTATCTACTTCGTGATAACAAAGAATCGCTCAGGACGTATTGAAGCCGTTGGTACCCCAGCCGCAGCTTCTTAAAGGGTTGTACTATACTGTTCATGTATATATCTACAGAACTCGTGTATACACTGGTCCAACACCTGCCAGATATATATGCGGAATCCTCGACAACTTGGGTTACCTGGCGTATATCACGCAGCTACTGCAAGTCATTTACTTTTTTTTTTTACTTTCAAAGCGTGTCATCATCAGTGCAGCTAAAGAAACGATTCGTCCGCAGTTCATCAAAGCGTATCACAAAGAAGAGTAAGTTACCAACGAGGTCAACGTTTGTCAGCGCTCAGGTAAGTGGTACCAAGCTAGCTCACCGGTATTTAAATGTAGGTAAATTTGTCAAGCCGTACCTGATGGAACAAAGTACATAATTTCTTTAAAATCTTCGTAGTTCATTTTTTTGCATCTAAAAGAAAAGAGCAAGATACGGAACAGGTTCGGTACACGTTGTAGTTTTGTGTCAATGTCCATATTGCCCGGTATTGAAATAATTAACTCAGCAATGATAAAAGTATCGATTTTCGGTGGTTCCTTAGAGCGCAATGACACTTTTTGGGACATGCCTTTGTCACTTTGTCACGTGCCTTTGCCAGTCTATCAAGCGCCAATTTTTCTTCCTTCAGCTGATTTTACACTTGTCTATGTGCGGTCGCTGTTATCTAATGGATGACCTCCACCTCGTGTACAATACGTGAAGGAAAAACCTTCCTGACTTTCGGTCGCAATTCACGCTGGAAAAGGGAGACGTTGAACTTCTGCGCATGAGCTCAGAAGAACTTTTTTTTTTCTTCGAGGCTAAACGGCACGCCGCGAAGCAGCATTTTCTACCGAAGGCTTAAATATGATGAAGCTTCAGTCGCCAGTAGATAAAGCCCTGGAAGAGCATTAAATGAATAACATCGGGGTCGTTCAAGCGGCTGTAATAAAAGAGCTCAAAAACGTTACAAAGCAGGCATTCACCGGGTGCTTTGAAGGGAAACTCAACAGGGCACATAATACTCGCGCCAAACGGGCAAATTTAATGCCAGTAAGCGCTTTCTGCTTTATGGCATTCGCATAGTGGTGCACGCGCAAGTTTAATGGTATTAGCCTTAATGTCATTCGCAACTTACTGAGTTCGCCACAACTCACTCGCCCGAGAATTTGTACCCTCGTTTCCAATGCAACACGCAGAAAAGCATACAGCTTTGTTAGTAACAGCTTCCTGTCAAGTAGCACATGGTATAATCATTACTTTCAGCCAAGTGAGGCAGCTCCACTGTATTTTCGATGCAAAAGACGCCATCTTTAGCAGGACTACGTAAACACAAACTCTCTGTTTGTGCGCTTACACGCCAGTTTACGGCTGTTTTTCAACTTTTCAATTAACAACAGTGGCATATTCTGCAAAATAATTTTTGTATTATATTTGAACAGCATTACATAAAATCGCGCTCATCAGCACTGTTCATAATCAGGGGAAACTTCTGACTGGCTTGCAGGCATTATTGGCATCGTTACGTGCGTATAATGACATTAAACGTGGGCGTGTAGCAACAACTCCGAAAATAATGAAATTAACAAACTTAAGGCATGAAGCATTTATTGTCATTTCGTGTACACGTGTGCCACAGGTATAATTCGAAGAGATTTAAGAGGTCGAACATAATACCGAGAAATTCTGGGCAAGTGAATTTATTCAATGAAATTGTTTATGAACGCAATTTTTCGCGCTTCGTAAGATTGCCAAATAGCAATTAATTGCAGGGGGTACTTAAGTCTGCTTAGCTGCAGTAATGCGAAAGCGCTTCTCTTACTGCGCGCCCTTCCTCCTCATGAGCCACCTGCTGGATCAGCGCCGTACATTACGAGGAGGGGGAGGGGGTGGGGGTTCAGTGGGTGCCTCACCTTCACAACTTTGCAGACAAGGGATATTGTTGAAGGCAATGCCTAAACAGAACTCATCGAATCAACTACATGGCACAGCCTCCTTATGGCTGCTGTAAATCATTTCAAAAAATGAATTACGCCGTTTCAACTGCCCTGACTTCGGAGTATGCTGCATCGTTTTACTACAGGCCGAGAGAACCGAAATAGGCTAGAGCATTAATCATACAGCACAAGGTCTGCCATTCAATGCACGGAAATAGGTCTGATTTCCTCGAGCCATCGACATCGTGCCCTCAACGTGCGAACCGCTGCAACGTCAGAAGAACGTGCCCGCATTCCGTGTGCGAATGAAGGACGCTTCAAAGCCCTTGTCTTATGCGTCGAAGGAACGCATGGTACACTGCAATTAGGTCTTAATGGTACAGTTGACCATGTATAATTAAATTAGATAAATATATGTCTCATCTTTGGCCTGTAGGCTGAACAAACTTTTATTGCCCTTTCTTTTCTGTTAGCTCTTTTTTTTTTGCCAGGCCCCAGCTAGTACATGCCGTCTTCGTAGTCGAGAACTCGAGCCGTCTGAACATAATCGCGTTACCTCCAGTAACACGCGTGAAGGAGTGCGAGAGGTGGCAAAGAAAAAGGTAGAGCAGCTCCGAAAGTATGTGAATGGCGCGGTGGCACTGAAGCAGCTCAGAGTAGTGTGACGAAGGGAAAAGACGAAATAACGGAGCTGCATGAGTCAATTACGCGATTGTCAGCAACAGGATACCTATACCGATGTCTGAGTGGCCTGAAAAGGCCTATGCTGATTAGTAAAACATACAGAGTGAGTAAAGCCTATACAAATGCTTGGCAAGCCGAAGAGATTCAGGCTGTACAAGGATAAATAGTTTGAGTTTAACAACTTGTTAAATAATTCAGCTCGGATCAGTGTGATTGAAGTCAGCCTATAAATGTTTAATCGGCAGACGCATTAATTTTTACAGCTAATCATTTCTTCACGAGTTCAACATGACGGTACAGGATAATCCTCTCTTGGGGTGGACACGCGAGTGAGTGGCCGCGCTTTTCGGAGCGCTAGTGCGTCCGTCCCGGCCTCATACCAAAGCGAAGCGGCAGACACACTCACATTCTCCTGCGCGTACGCCTCTTTGATTAGATTTTCGGCCATGTCGAATGCACAGTACGCAGAGCGCGCCCACTGACTTGCGAGTTCACGGTAAGAGTGGAACACCCTGTGCATTCGCTTTTTGTCCCCTCTGCATTCTTGTCTTTGTTCAAATGATTGTACGTGTTTCGTTGTTAGTATGGCAGTGGCCTCATGCAGTGCGCTCATTTATACTTGACATACACATCGATTAAAGGATTAAAGTGCAAATGTTATGCTCCTCTTTCTTTCTTTCTTTCTTTCTTTCTTTCTTTCTTTCTTTCTTTCTTTCTTTCTTTCTTTCTTTCTTTCTTTCTTTCTTTCTTTCTTTCTTTCTTTCTTTCTTTCTTTCTTTCTTTCTTTCTTTCTTTCTTTCTTTCTTTCTTTCCTTTCTTCCTTTCTTTCTTTCTTTCTTTCTTTCTTTCTTTCTTTCCTTCTTTCTTTCTTTCTTTCTTTCTTTCCTTCCTTCTTCCTTTCTTTATTTCTTTCTTCCTTTCTTTCTTTCTTTATTTCTTTCTCTCCTTCTTTGTGTCTTTCTTTGTGTCTCTGCTTCACTATTCCTTTCGTTCGTTCGTTGTTTCATTTCTAGCCCCTTCTTTTATTCTTTCTTTCTCTATCTCCCTTTTTCCTCTATTTTCCTTTCCTCGTTTCTTGCTATGCTTTTCCTTCCTTCTTTTTTTTTTCTTTCTTGGCTTCCTGCTAGTTTCTGAGTTCCCAGCTTTGTGACCTTAGCGAGGGGCAGCGCTGATCATTATTTTCTCAAGACTGTTTGGGCATCAGTTCCTTCCCTTCGTCTTGCTGAACGTTTCTGTCGATTACGCCCACCCAAAGCCATTTAATCGGGATTAGAGTAATAAAAGTAAGTAAAATAAATTAAATAATTAATTTCAGATACAAGGGCATTACGCAACCAAATCAGAATTCACAAACAGATGAGCTTGTTTACAAAAGCAACTAAACATATTCAGAGGTAGTTGAACAAAAATGAAGTACAAATGTTTTTAAGCCGTTGCGAGTATGGTTTCATGTTGCCAAGATGTTCTATGAAACTTACATACTTAACAACCGTTATTAAGCAAACAAGGGAAGGGGATTGAGGGGCTCGTTGGCTTCTCTCATAACAACCGTTATGTTAACCATGCATGGACGTAATCACCGCCAAGTAATTTCTATACTCGAAATGTGAAAATTATGCTAGCCGAACTTACACATAACAAAAAACTGGGTCCAGAAAGTGACCTCTGAAAAAAATGCAGATCAACAGAGGTACGGGCCGTGTTTCAGAGCGATGACTGCATTCCGACAGGAGGACTATTTATTCGTCGGCGCCAGAGGGAAACGATTTGAGTTATGCGGGTTCAGGTCTTACTTTTTGCTTGCGTGAAAAGGACATTCATCGAAGTCGAGCCCGATTTTCGATGAGGGCGTAATTCAAAAACGCTCGGGCGCCGATGTTTTAGAATGCGTCAGAAAAAAAGAAGAATGGTTTACGGTGGAGCATGTAAGGCGTTCGTTGGTTATATCACAGGTTCAGGAAAATTTTGTATGCATATGCATTCAAGTCACATAAAGGGCATTTTTTAATTCATTTTTAGTGCCACAGTGTTGCATAACGATGAGAAAACCTCCGTCTGAAAGAACAGTGCTGCCTTTGTAGCCAATGTGACGCGAAAAAAATTCGCACAAATACTCCCGTGACAATAAGCGCATATTCTCGCCAACAAGCCCTAGGCTGAAAGCGTTGCTTCCTATGCCTCGTTTAAAAAGAAAAGAAACATCAGAAATATAGCTTCTAGTTGTGGCGGTGTTTTTGTGCAGCGCTCTAAGCTTTATGGCGCATTCTAATCGGCGTTCCAGAGCCAGTTTCCTTGCTCCGCAAAACCGAAGAAAGAGTTTGAATGGGCGATTTGGATTCAGATGAGTTCTGATTGGACCGCGACGCTATGGCTCCTAGACTCCCTAAACACCTTAGTCCTTCACGATTAGGAGAGTTGCTTTAGGTCGCCGAACGGAATACGCTATTACAGTGGCCTGTCGACAATTTCTTTGCTTATTTCACTTAATAGAACGAAAAGTTTGTCTGCCAGTGCCCAACAAAGCCGGTGTCTTCTAAAAACTTTTAAAATAGCGCTCTAAATCTCCTCCTTGCTGAATGACTGACTGCTCCTCAATGTTTAGGAGCACGTGGTCTAGAGCCAGCTGCCTGTACTTAGCGCGTGTGAACAAAGTATGGCTTTCGTCAAAACAAAGAGCTTTCATAAGTGTGGCTGTACGCGTGCGTGTAGAGGCTTCTTGACCAAGAATGGTCTGTAGCAAATAGCAGCGCCACTCAGTGCAACCGATTAGCACGTGACTCCATAAAACAATTCTTTTCTCTTCACATTACCCTTAGTTATTATGGGCAGGGCAGGGAATGATCGTTTTATCCCTTCCTGATGCATGCTGAGGTATTCAAGTTAAGGCTCCACCATCAGCATCATCATCACCCTCTTCGTCGTCAGCCGGATTACGTCATCTGCTGGTCATTGACCTCTCCGTTTGACCTCCTCCAACCCTTTCCTGCTCCAGCGGTGCCCACCTTATCCCAGCAAAATTTTTTAATCTTACCTCTGCCGATGATTTTTTTTTTCAAAGTGCTGAACATTCAAAATGGAATACCCAACATTTTTTCAATATGTTGACCATTGCTTAAGGCTACGGTTGAGCTTTGTTTGTTTACTTCATCAAGCATGCTACGAAATTCATCGCCCAGACCTTTCTCCCTTAATTCTTTTTCCCAATTCCTCCCAATCCAACGATCTGAATGCCTCTCGTAAACACGTAGTGAATTACAACGCAGATGTTGTATACCGTTGCTTGATATCTTTTCTGATCCGTATTGTTTTTGCTGAGCCGCCGCGGTGGCTCAGTGACTATGGTGCTCGGCTGCTGGCCCGAAAGACGTGGGTTCGATCCCGGCCGCGGCGGCTGAATTTCTTTGGAGGAGAAATTCGAGGCCCGTGTACTGTGCGATGTCAGTGCACGTTAAAGAACCCCAGGTGGTCGAAATTTCCGGAGCCCTCCACTACGGCGTCTCTCATAGCCTTAGTCGCTTTGGGACGTTAAACTCCATAAACCATTGTTTTGCTCTTTTCGGAGGTCTATCGTCGTTGTAAAGACCCTGTAAATATCTTCAAGCATACACACATAGGCTGCCGCCACTCCCTCGTTGCGCAAAGCCTGCATGACTGCTGAAATAATGCGACAAGTTTAGATACCCCAAAGGCCGCATTTTGACAAGACTACGTAACGTGTGTGTAATATTCCCTCAGCCCTATTCATTTCCGTCACCCGGCACCAAGCGAGATACCGTGCTTAACGTCGTACGCGACGACTCAAGTTACCGGCCTCTGCTACGGGGAAGAATGAGTAACAGGAGACCGGAAATCCTGTCGTCACACAGCTACGCATTCTCAGCACCCTCAGCGACACTTGCGTGCATGCGTAAAGGGGCCACCACAAGGCACCGTCCTGTCACCTGAGTCTAGCTTCCGCCCTGGGTGACGCTGCGCTCACGTTGACGCAGCAAGGTGACGCCAAAGGCAGTCTGCATCTCGTTCAGTCATTGCCGGTGGGATCTTGTAGTCAAGTGCAATAGGACTGATTTCTCTTTTGACGCAGGATAAAGGGCAGCTGGCCGACGAAAATTCCCAGCACCTGTAGCTTGAGCGTGTCTGAGTCCCATAAACTTGACACGCCACCTCATGATCCGGCGTAAGACCACAAGTTGGGATACGCGGGAGCTCAGAGCAGCGGCACACAGTATCACCGCCGTGTGGAAGTTGCTACGAAAGTTCCGTGAAACACCTCGTGCTTGCTGTCCTGGAAAGCTCTAGTGCTTACAGCACAGCTCTTAACCAGAAAGCTATTGGAACCGTGACGGTAAGCGTCATACATTAACTATACGTATAGTACGTTTCGAAGCGGGCTAGCGGCGAGGCTCCTCTTACCAAATCTCGCATTGGGGTCATGTCGCCAGTAATGCCTGCACGCGCCGATGACAAAATAAAAAGCAAAAGAAACCAACAGGAGAGAAACAGTTTGTTCAGCAGAACAATGCTCTAAAGTTGGGACGAGTTGTTCATAATTCGGCGTTCCCGAGTTAATGGCTTCGAATTTCGGTATTCCGTCTTTCCGCATCCGCTATGGACGGCTATGACTAACTGTATTTCCCTGTTAGGAGGTGGTCGTTGCTACAGCGCCGTCTGCTTCCTTAGCGCGCAACGGATCGATACGTTCTCAGCTTAACGTGCTTGTCGATTTCTCCTGCTACGTGAGTCAGCGTCAGCTCTCGAACTTCTAGATGCCTGCCTTGCCTGTTCCTGTAAATCAGCAATTCATTTGCAGTTATTGTAGTCGTTGTCCTTGCTGTGCGCGCACCTTGCTGTCGCATTTAAGCTTAATATCTGTGCGATAGACGCCCAAAACAATGCTCCCACTAGGTTCTCCCAAAGTAGCTGTCGCAGGACATCAGCCGCTTCACCGTTGCTAAGGCGAAAGCCTTTAATGCCTCATACTGTCGTTAGCAGACGCGTCGACAGCCGTGTCGACAGACGCGTCGGCAGATTCGTCCGCCTTTCGGCGTCACTGCTTAAAAGGCTCAAAGTTCCAGCATGAATAAAGGCGCATCTAGTGAATGCATGTGCTTCATAAATAAAAGGAGTAAAGTCAAGAAAAGGAAAATAAAAAATAAAAATAAGAAAATAAACAAAAATAAAACAAAATAAAAATAAGATGTGAAAATAAAAATAAAAACAATAAAAATAAGAAAAGGAGCAAAAATAAATAAAAAAAACAATATGAAAAATAAAAAGTAAATAAAAACAAACAGTGGCCAGAAAACGCTTTCGCCTTGCAGCACTTTAGAGAGCCAAAGTGCCCCCTGAATTTTTTTTTAAGTTTGGTGGTATCCTTTTGGAGCAGGTTGGCTGGTTACGTCCAGTGCATATCACCTGATACGACGAGGCCGGAGTCTTATTATCTACCATTCATTTTAATGCTGAAACATTATATGGCACATCGGCAACTAAATCCGGCGACGTTTGCCAGCAGCAGTTGTCCGAACATCCCTTAGGGACGCCACCATGGTCTCGCCTGACGTCAGCAATAGACCATAAGATAGTGACGTCTACAGCAAAGAAAAATAACTTTTCTTTCGAAGATGCATGGAATTGAAGAAGGGCCCTTCAGACTGCGAGGCGAGCACACAACTTGTAGGCCACAAAACAGCGTTGATTTCTGGTGAATAATGGTGAACCTATAGTGTATGCGTTTCCTTAAGACTATGCTAATGTGTAGGTGTGTAATTAGAAAGAAAGGAATCGTTAATGAACCTCGCAACAGAGCTCATGATGAGACAATGTTTTCGCATTCAAAGTCCGTTAGTAGTCCTAAGTGCCCTCCGTACTTCTTTATTACGGGGTTGAAGAGCAGCGTAATTTGTTTTTTACTGCAATAGTCACTCGAGCAAAATGCTGTGACCGTAACTGGGCTTTTGGTTCACTCCAGCCAGCTGTAGTTTCCATTTCAATGCAAAAAATGTACGAGAAAGGGTATAGGTACCACGGTGCTAGATGTATGATAGGTACCGTCTTTGTCAAAAGTAACCAGGCTGCATGGTTTGCTTCTAGCTTGTATAGTGAAGCCCTGGTGACTTTCCTAAAAGCCAAAAGTTGTTGGAAGGTAAGAAGGCCCCTAGTCCTTACCTTTAACGACCATTTCAGCTTCAGGGAAGCTGTAAGGGCTCCACTGTACGAGCTAGAAGCAAACCATGCAGCCTGGTTACTTTTGACAAAGACTGTATGTATGCTGGCAACTTCGCCTTGCTCCGTGCTATGCTGATATGACAACTGAAAAAAAATTCAACTCAAAGTGAACAAAGGTGGGTTAACTTCAAGGTGCTTAGAAGACGTTTCGACAAAAGGACCTGTCTTCTTCTGGGCAAGTCCTCTCGTTGAAACATTGGCTAAGCGCCCTGAGGCTCCTCCTCCTTGCATTGTTCACTTTGTTTGTGTTGTAAGGAAACGCATCACTCTGCCCTCTCTTTGCCATGAAAAAAACAAACAAACATAGCGGAAGGCCGCTAGTCTATTATACATTTCACCAGTCTTGGAACGAATGTAATAACAGCTTAAAGTGAGCAAACCATGCAGCCTGGTTACTTTTGACAAAGACTGTACGTGTGTTAGCAACTTCGCCTTGCTCAGTGCTAGCCCGTCGCATGGCAGAAATATATTGCATTGTAATATACATGGGAAAGAAAAGTTTTAAAACAGCATACCCAGGGGAGCACACAACGAAGAAGACCAACGATCGTTCGGTTCTTGCTTTTTTTTTTTCTTTTTTGACTCCATCTTTAGATGATCGAAGGCCCGTTGAAACACAGTTGGATAAAATCAGTCGCCGCCTGCTGTGGGAAGGAATTTCTCGATCGTGTTCCTACGGACGCTGAGCTAAACCAGCGGTAACCAGTGTTTGAGTACTGCGAAAACCACAGCCTTACCGCATGCCGAGCCCCCAGGTCTCCCATGGACTCGTTCTCGGGCAGAGTAAGCAAAGCGCTTGTGATGAAAGGCTTTTGAGCGCACCCTTTTCCCCTTACCCTTTCCAGTGTGCAGGCCAACAGAGTGCTTCGGGGGATCTTTGTCAGTGCTCGCTAAAGATCCCCAGGTGGTCAAAATTATTCCAGAGTCCCTCCACTCCATCTCTCGTTCTTCTTTCACCCCCTCTTTCCTCCCTTCCCTCAGGACGCGGTTGAGGTGTCCACCGAGAAGTGAGGCAGTTTCTGCGCCTCACATTTCCTTAAAACCATCTTTTTTTTTTTCTGGTTAGCTTCGCTGCCTTACACTTCCTCCTTCTGCCTTTCGATGTAAGTTTGAAGAGAGCTGCCTCCACCTCCCACTAGCTGCGTGACAGTGGAATAGAAGCGCTTCTGTGAGCAAGCAACTGTAGAAGCAACCGAGCTCTTCTTCATCATGCACCAAGCGAGCGTATCCTTTGTGGACGACTACCGCCCTTCTTGGAGGGCTTTCAAACATGTGCGTCTCATTTGACTCATTGATGCGCCGTCTGCGGTGCATCTGAGAGGTTTGAAAACGCCCCCAACCTCCTCCTCCTCACTCGTTGCACCGGATTCAAGATGTCGGCAATGCAAAGTATTCTCAATGAATGTGCGCGCTATAGAGACCAAGTCAATCGACGTGTATACTCGATCGACGCTTCTTTTGACAGTATAGTATAGTATAGTATAGTATAGTATAGTATAGTATAGTATAGTATAGTATAGTATAGTATAGTATAGTATAGTATAGTATAGTATAGTATAGTATAGTATAGCACGTTTCTTATACGTTTTATGAGAAACGTGCTATACTATACTATACTATACTATACTATACTATACTATACTATACTATACTATACTATACTATACTATAGTATAGTATAGTATAGCTGTAGTATACTATACTACAGCTTAGTCCTGAACGGATGATGCAAACATGACGTCACGTGCAGCACGTCGCCGTTGGAAGTAGTACCTTTGCTCAGTCCGTACTTTGCTACCGCTCGTGTCCAGGAGGCGGGTTGGGGGTAGGAATCAAGTAATTGAGAATTGTGATCCCCAGGTGGTCGAAATTATTCCGGAGACTTCCACTACGGCACCTCTTTCGCTCTTTCTTCTTTCACTCCTCCCTTCCCTTACGGCGCGGTTCAGGTGTCCGCCGAGATATGTGAGACAGATACTGCGCCATTTCCTTTCCTCAAAAATCTTTTTTTTTTAAATTGCAATCGATACAGAGACCATGTATCATACAAAGCGCGAGAGTAACATGGAAGCATGCTAAAGGACTCTTTGTCCCTTGGTCAACAGATTGCTTTCTATGTAAAAACCTGAAACAATAGATCACGTTTTTTTAGATTGATGGGATGCGGTTTTTTTCTGGGATGTGCTTCAAAGAACATTTAAGAAAGATTTACCGCTACACCCGCATGGCATCAGGTTCTTACCGATGGGAAAACAGGATATCCCTTATGACACTATTATGCTCCTTGGCCTCCATAGTTTATGGAAAACAAGGACACAATTCAACAATGCAGAAGTAGTTGTGAGATCTCCACGCGAGCATTTCACTGAAGGTGTCATACGTCTGAGGGAAGTGTATCAGCCACTGCCTGATCAGCCAACTTGGTTAAATGTGTTGGATGACTTGGTTGAACTGAAAAAATTTTAACCTGCTGTGTCAGTGCAAGTGTT
This sequence comes from Amblyomma mixtum, assembly GCF_055824585.1. NCBI lineage: Eukaryota > Metazoa > Arthropoda > Arachnida > Ixodida > Ixodidae > Amblyomma > Amblyomma mixtum. The sequence continues at coordinate 156,605,823 of NC_143017.1, read as the reverse complement.
GCTGGCAAGTTTTACTTCTTTGTACCCGTTGTGAAAATGCAATAAAGAAAAAAAAATATATTGGATGGTTCGCTGAGAAGGTGCAGCCGCTTTGAGCCAATGCACAGTCGTGAGAAAAACGGCAAGGAAACAAGGCATGTACATTCATTTGCTTATTACTCCGTAGTAATGAGTGACAAGCGCAGTTATTTATGTTTTCTAAACAGTTTTCCTCTTGGCGTATATTACCCAAAAGTTATTCTCAAATTAGTGTGGAAATAACAAGAATATTAAGAAGATTCACAATCTTGTGCGAAAAGTGTGCCCATTCTCAAACTGCTGACAACTGCACAGCATGGCTGACCAAGCATCACGTGGCAAACTTTCAGTAAAGAGTTGTAGTTATGCAGGAACTCTCGATAATGCTCATCCGCTGAGTTTTTTGAAGAGTAACAGCCTGTAGGGCGAGTTGGTGCATGATGAAATGAACGGATGCGCATGTGTTGTTCTTTTCTTGTGCCGTTGTCGTTTCGCCGGCGTTCATTTCACCTTTAAAGAACCTCGGCCCATATATTATATGCAGTGATCATGACCCCATACCTGTCGCCACAAAGTGGTATTGGGCACTTGATTTGCCAAAGCGTATATTTTGACAAAGGTAACTCGTGCACACTGCTATGAATTTATATTCGCGAGTTTTAGCAACCTTCGAATGCGGTTGCAGAATGGTATACCTCTATACGGACCCGCAACCACTGCGTGAGCACGTTTTCTTCCACCAAGACTCCCACTAAAACCAAATGGCACCGAACGTGTACCCCACGCGGATACCGGAACACAATTTCAGGTCCGCTAAAGCTCCCTAATCACGTATAACAGACGGCTCTGCCGAGCCGCGATCGAAGCCAGCCAAAAGTGTTAGCGACCGGAGAATCTTTGTTGAGTACGTGCTCCTTTCTGCCTCTTCGCCGACTGTGTGCGCGGCTTCTGGCAGTGAACTAATAAAAGTCGGAGCATTAATGCCTCGTTTATCGAGCGCACCCTCTCCGACGCGACGTTCTAATTTGCGCTTCGAATTCGAGATTGATTTGCTTCCAGGTGCTCGCTCGTACGAGCATGCTTGAACAACTCCTTCTCTTTCCTACTCTCTCTCTTTCTCCTTCCTTCGCCTTCTTTCCCCCATCCACGCACGCGCGTTTACTCGCCCTAGTTGCAGCTGCACCGCGATCGGCGGATGATTTTTGAAAAACGGGAGCCACTCCTCGGACGGGTTGACCGATACACGCAGGCTGCATTATGGATGACTTCGTCCGGAGAATGGAACGATATCTATACACCGAAGAAGCCGGCGGCGGGCCTGCCTGCGTCACTGAAGAGTTGCGACATTTATTATCCTGTTATGTCCACTCTCTTTCCGACTTTCTTGAACGTCGTTTTTGTTACTCTCCACTTCGAGACTGACCGCGCAGCGCAAAAGAAGGAAGAGGGCCCGAAGAGGGGGGCTTTGAAAAAGAAGGAGAAAAAGAGATAAAAACTGCATAGATACGAGGTATCAACTTTTTAATCCGCTTGCGAGAGCGGGCGCGCTTCCTTCTATACGCCCGGGACGTTTTACGTGTGCTGTGAGCGCAGGGCATCCGCAGCACGAATGAAAAATCGACGCGCGCCGTTTTTCACGATCCTTTCGTTTTGCTGTTTGTTTACTGAACGGTCGACGCATAGCAAGGTCGCCTCCTCCAAGCGCAGTGGCGCCCGATACCAGGCGCACCTGTCTTTGAGTCATGGCTTCTCGGAAAATATCTCGAGAGTGAAGGTTCGCCTTGCGGCCCACGAAGCTGCAGCGAAAACGAATGCGTGCTGACGGTAAAGACATTTTTTGCGATCCTAGACGCGCGAGCAAGGCTGGCACTGCTTAGAAAGAGAAGCGTAATTACCGAGCCCCAAAAGCGCGAAGAGTGCCTACCCGCATAGCTCTAGCGGCTACGGAAAATTAGCTTAAAGAATTTTGAAAAGCGCTGCACCCGTCCGACCAAAGCGCTGCAGCTAATACTCGAGTATTATTTCCATTAAACCACAGTGAAGATTAGAGACGCGGTGTCAGAGTGAACTGTCCCGTTCAGGGATGTGGTAGTGACAGCCGGACCCGCAAAGTGTGTTTTAATTTCTCTAGCTACGATGGGGATCTTTCGTACGGCTTCTGCGCAGCAGCGAATTATGCAACACCGCAGCTCCCCAAAAACTGCAAACCCGTAGGAATCTTGGGCGCATCTCCTTACAACCACCGCCGTGTACCTCTTAGTGCTAATCATAATCATTAGTCCGCCTTCCTGGCCTAATCCAACCACCCGTCTCCCTACTGCCCCCGGTACGTTTACCTTTACTTGCAATCCACTCTGTTACCCTTAACCAGCATTGTCTATCTTGCCTTCGCATTACATGCCCTGCCTATGTCCATTTCTTCCTCTTGATTTCAGCTAGGATATCATTAACTAGCGTTTGTTCAAACTGATATTGAAATTAAAATTTTATTCCGCAACAACGAAAGAATGTTACGAGGTGGTGAAAGCTGTAAGGACAGCTTGAGGAGCTCTCACCCCTCAGCACACAGGGAAATGCAGTTTCTTATGGCGAAAGGAGCATGGACATAATTCAAAAACATGTATGAATGTTACTGCATCGCGCGAAAAGCTACGAAATACAAAAGCAAGTGTAGAAGAGGGAAAAAGAAAGCATAGCACAAAGTGATACTGAAAAATGGACGTCATAGCACATCATTATATAAACATAACACGCAATTCTTTTGATGATACTGTAGATATGCCAGAGTTCGTTTCTTTGAATATCTTGTTCAGGAGTGTAAGCAGTAGAAATGTTAACCCTGACCTGTTCTGCCCTTTTCTTGTGTATTAACGTTCAACCTATCATTTTCCTGTCCACGGCTCACTGGGCCACCCTCAATTTAATTTCACGCCACTTTGTTATCGCCCAAGTTTCTGCCCTCATGTGAAGGGACTCTTAGTGGTGCCCCCTGCGAAACTAAATAGCACCCTATCTGTGGTGATTAATTGAAGAAAATTTATTCGGTTTTGGGCAGTTCAGCTATTTTTTTTTAATTTTTCAGAGGCGGTTCTTGAATGCGCTGCGCAGTGCATGGACAACCTTCAGTATTCTTGCCCCGTTTATTTCTCGCCTGTCTTTGTTTTTGGTCGCGGGATAGTACGGGTGCCCGCCGCTAGTCGTCCTCCTTCAGCAAACTGCCGTTACCATGTTTTTTAAGTGCAACAACTATCATTACTGATACTACTAGTACCACCATCAACAGTACTACCACTGCAACAGCCGTTACCACTGCCACTACCAAAACCACTGCCGCTAATGCTACTGCTATCACCATCATCACTAATCCTACACCATAACTACCAATTTTCCTCCGACGCCAACATCCCTACTACTACTACTACTACTACTACTACTACTACTACTACTACTACTACTACTACTACTGCTACTACTACTACTACTACTACTACTACTACTACTACTACTACTACTACTACTACTACTACTACTACTGCTACAGCTGCTACAAATAATACTTTTAACGTGTTCTTTAAGTTGTTTTACAGTTATATTGCGCTGAAGCACATTAAAGTTGTCTTTCAGTTTTAGGCTGAAGCCGTACGCTTCGTTTGAAGGAAAGAAAATTCCTTCAGAGGCATCCGTTTTAGGGTAACTTATTACTAAACAATTGGGCATGCGCAGAAAGAAACACGAAGAATATACGAAGACATGAAAGTTCAGACGAAAGTGCTGAATCTCGTGAGAAAGAGAAATCTTTAATGTGTGGAAGACGGAAGTGCTTGTTCCCACGAGAACAGAGGGGAAAAGGATAATCGTAATAATATTTTTATTTGTTACATAAGCGTAAAGCATTTTACCGGCCTGCTAAAGCCATAAGAGGCTTGGTGGCAGTGTCTGTCAGATGAGAGCATCTAGATTTAACAGAACCATACAACTTCATAACTACACTAAAATGCAAAAAACAACAGAACACAGAGTTGAACAAGTAGCAGGCATGAAGTTTTGCAATGTAGTGCGTAATTCCAACATCGTTTCTTTGTTTTTTTCCTCGAGAACTGAGTCACAACATCCTTTACAGGAAGTTTATTTAGGTGTAAGTGGTACATAGATCGATCGCGCGTCCACCATATTTGGTGCGCACCCCAGGCGCAGCACACCCCTCGCGTAGATGTAGAGCTCGGCCAGTGTCATAGGAAACACAAAATCTTTGGACCATACATATTTGAGTACAACCGTTTCAATAAATAAAAAAGAAAATTATAGCAGTTTCACATTTGAAAACACGTCAACATTACCCATACCGTACATGGAAGGAGCTAAAAAAGATTTTAGAATGCTATTAACTTTGCTGCGCTAAAATGAAACCATAACGTTAAAGGCTGTTGGAAAATGCATACACGATCTGTTTAAGTATATTTAACTGACTCCGTACTTTGAACGAATGCCGTAAAGATGCAATTTTACGCAGCTTTTCGTAAACAAAAAGAAGATGAGTGTTTCCAGGCACGTCCTAATAAAAGTAAATATCTAGACTTCTCACTGCCAAAACAAACTCAGCAGGCATACAGCTGCAGTTATTATAAGTTGGTGACTTTGGGAGAGAGAGAGAGATACAAGACTAGGGTGAGAGAGTGAATATGGGTTTTTTTGTAGTTTTTTTTTTTAAATATGAGAGTGGATGATAGTAGAATACAGCGAGCTGTACTCGTGGTGTCGACCTCCTGCAGTGACAGTGGCATGGCGTCAAAACGATGATCATGTCCAACATGCTTGGTCAAAAATTTTGAATATTGGAACACTAAGAATCTGTCATGAAAATATTGAATGTAATGGTCCCTTCTTCTGATGTGTAGCAAAATCTTTTTTAACATTTTTCCATCGTTCGCATCGAGCAGCTAAGACTGCGTGTCCCGAATTGCTGGGTATGCACACTGCAGCGTCCAGATTGGTGCGCTCGCGTTCCTTGCCCATATGCGACCGCGCTGCACCGGTCGGAGCGTGCTAGAGAGGGTATCAACTTCGCTTGAGAAAGCGCTCTTTATTAATTTCTTTTTCAAACTAACTCGATCGGTAGAATGCGCATCGCTGAAACGAGACGCACGGGAAACGCGTCCGCTAGCTCGGCTCATCTTGCAGGCCGTTTCAAAGTTTCTGGATCCATCGCGTACCCATCGTTCAACTACCTCTACCAGCATACTTCACTCAAGCGTTGCCATTCCAACACAAAGGAAACGCTAGACTTCTCGGGTACAAAAGGCTGTCTGATGCTCGAGGCTACGAGGTGTGATACTCCGGGTGTAAAGAAAGAATAAAGAATCGCTCGTTCTCGGCTTCCCTAGCCGAAGAGTCATCTTGCCTCAGAATAGCACTGCTCACGAGTCATCGACGCTGGACAGCTGACTCCTGTTTCGAGCCTGTTGAATGTGTTAAATAGCGTCGAAGGTTTCACTCAAAAACCGTGCGAGCTGCATAATGTCGCCAAGGCCAAAGAGCGCGCAGCAGTGCTCCCGTCTCCGAGAGGTGCGCGGTTTGATTCCCCAGCGCGAAAACTGGGCCTTTGACACCACCCTGAGCATACCAAAAACGCGTTAGCGTGCAAGGCGCTCTTTGTGCAAGCTTCGCACTCGCCATCAAAATCAGATTATCAGAGTGCTAGCGTTGCGACGTACTATATCTTTCGCTTTATAACTCGCGACCTTGCAACGTTCTTAACCCCGTATCTTATCCCGGAAAGTATCCCCGCTCCTCCCGTACACACAACTGCATTTTTTTTTAATCATGCAGATAAGTCGCCCTCTTTAAATACGCTCGATCGGTGCGATTGCACACTCCAGACTAATCCGTATCATACCAACAATTCTGGACAAAAGCATTCCCCCGCCGCGGTAGCTCAGTAGTTACGGCGCTCGGCTGCTGACCCGAAAGACGCGGGTTTGATACCGGCCGCGGCGGCCGAATTTCGATGAAGGCGAAATTCTAAAGGCCCATGTACTGTGCGATGACAGTGCACGTTAAAGAACCCCAGGTGGTCGAAATTTCCGGAGCCCTTCACTACGGTGTCCCTCTTAGCCTGAGTTGCTTTGGGACGTTAAACCTCAATGAAACCTAAAAAAAAACAAAAGCACGGGAAAGAGTTTACGGACGCAATTTCTCCATATACTGTAATAATTCACTATAACAATCACTATATCCGCAGATCTTTCCTCGGCAGGTCCCCATTTCCTTGCTATTAAAGTTTTTGCTGACGTCAATAACATTCCCCATTGGTTTTTTATGAAAAACTTAAACAGCTCGATGCGAGCGAAGGAAGAATTTAAAAAGAAAGATATTGCTACTCATAGGAAAAATAGACCGTTACGTTCAATATTTCCCGAACAGTACCTTGCAATATTCCAATATTCGATTTTTTTTATTTTTTTTTGTCCTAAAGAGCTGGTCATGTCCGTTGCCAACGCAAGATTAAGAAGTGTGCGTCTCTTTTTTTTATTTGTTCAAATGAAACATTTGGCGCTGCCATAATGCCTTTTTCAGCGAAAAGCTCTCGACACCTGAAAAAAAAAAATCGTCACGGGTAAATCAGTTTCGCATATAAAAACGGTTTGTTTCAAGCAACTCGTTCTGTACAGTTGTGGGCACAGTTCAGTGACTGAGCTGCGTGATGACATTGTGCTGTCACGTATTACCCACAAAGGCAGCACCCTGCAAGTTTCAGCGAGCAGTGAGACCAAAGTTTCTTCAGAGTCGCAGCATCGCCCTCTGTGCATTACAACGAGAGGGGGAAAAGGTAAGGTTTAACGTAGTTAAGCCGAGTAGGACATGCGACAGCACTTGAGTCGACAACGCGTCATAGGCAACCGCATGCAAGATATAAGGTCAAATGTCAAGGTCAAAGGTTGAGGCTTTACCGCTTCACACACACCCCGGGTTTTCAGCTTTGTTAGTGAAGTAATGTTTTCGCACTAAAAAGGCATCTCCTGCCTATTCGGCATGGCCCAAGGTGTTCCAGGCTCGAAACGAACTTCTACACCGACTCCCACGCCCAGTGCGAGGCGTTCTTGGGTGGAGCTCTCGAGAGATGCACTGTGCATGTGAAATAGTGATACCCGACCACAGCTGGTCGGCTCTATAAACTGGAAATTTGCTAGGACGTGAATGAACCTGGACCTAGAAGCGACATGGGCTTAAGTCCCTTACTTCGAACACAGAAGTTGCGATCTTATTTAGTTTTTTTTTTTTACTACTGCGGCACAGCGCTCGAGCGCTTTACGCGATTGACGCGCATTGTGCCTGTCCCACGCTATCCCACTGCTCTCTCTCTCTCTCTCTCGCCTCTTGCGGAGGTTAACCTCTTGCCATTCCTCCCCAAGCTGCGTCCGAAGACAACGCGAAAGTCCTATGGATGGCCCCCAAAATACACTAAACATGAAAAAAAGAAATTACGTGCGAGTAATGCGACAGCATTGCAAATTTAGTCCGATTCTATTTCAATTTCATTTTAGTTATTTTACATTTGTGTTTTAATTCTATTCTATTCATTTGAAGCTGATGCAGTTGCAAGTGCTGACTGCTGCTGATTAACATTTCGAATCCCCCCCCCCTTTTTTTGATGACGTCACACCGTTTCGACCAATCGCGAGTTTTACAACTCTGACACTTTTCGGGTGACGTTGGGTTTTCGTGTGGATGAGACATCTAATGACCAATAAAAATTTCGACGATGCTGTACTACGCCGCAATAACCTGCGCATAGTCGTGGGAGCCACATGCGCTAATGACATGCACAATTTTATGAGAACAAATAAAACTGCGCAAAAAGGACGGGACAAGAGAAAGAGAACCACACGGGACAAACGCAGACTAACAACTGACTTATTCCACCAACTCCTCCTTCCTTCAACAGCAAAGCGCATGCGCACCAACCACAAAAACAAAACCCACACTCATCTCGTGAAATAAAGGAACTCGAACTCCTTGCGGTACAGGTGTACTGAAGCATCGCTAACACATTTGTCAGGCCCTAATCTCGCGATTTCCAAGCCTTCGATAATTTCCCCTTCTTTCTTATCCCTCGAGCGTCCGATTACATTAGTCCTGTCGAAAAGCGGATTACAATCTTTGTCGTCATGCTTGCAAGCGTTACAATGCAGATGATGCCCCCTTGAATCATCTAAGGAAATGGGATGCTCTAACAATCTAATGTTGACGCAGCGGCCAGTTTGCCCAATGTACACCCTACCACAACTCAGGGGAATCTCATAAATTACATTGCATGTACACTGTACGAACTTATTGCTGTGGTTAATGCCATACACAACCTTCTTTTGCTTATCTTTTCTAGCCAAATTGCACAAGCGCAACAACTTGCGAGGTCCGTCCTTTTTGCGCAGTTTTATTTCTTCTCATAATGTCGTACCAACTCGCCCCTCACCATACTCTTCTAGACATGCACAATGACGAATGGGCGGCACCATGTTACGGTAACCATGTAAGCTGACGCCAATTCATCATTGTCCAGTGCAGTTATCACCATTACCCCTTCGCCGCGACTGAGGGATAAAGCTGCGAACGCATTGTGGGATAGCTGGTGGAATTCTCTTCGTACACCTTTGCGCTGTGTTTGGACCGCGCATGGAGTGCATATGGCAGCGCCCACTTCTTCGCTTTCATGACTCGAATGGTGGCGCCACCTCTCGGAGCAAGAAGTTAACACTCATCACAAAATGGGTGCATAGGTCTCAAAGCCAACAGCGGCGGCTTCTTTTTATGGCTTTATTTTAATTCAGCGGTCACCTGATTGCGCGCCCAGGCGACGCTAGGTGCGTGTCTACACAGTAATGATGTGAAGAGGCAAGCGCGTTTTTCGCTGAACGAAGCAGCGCTGCCCTGATGCGAACGTTGACACCGATTAAGCTTCCGTCTTCAAGACATCAATCACCTATCTAATGAAAGCATCCGGCTTTCCCAACGAGCTGACGTCCGTCGAAGACATTCAAAGTTTACGTGCACACACTGAACAACTAATACCAGGAATACTCGCAACCATGCATTTGTTTAGCAGCGTTGATTTTTTTTCGTAACCTTCACACCTTCTTCCTAAAGTGAACGAACAGTAATTGAAGAGCCGAGTGGAAGGTTGTGAGCTTAGGAGCTACAATTTATCTTTATTCCCTTTTTAGAGCACAAGCTGTGCTTCTTGACCAAAGCTGCAAAATCCGCTTCACCGCTGAAGCCTGAACTTGAATTGACCTTGTGAGCCTAAATAAAGTAAATAAATAAATATTGCCACCACTGGGTTTCTAACCCGCGGCGGCGCGAACAGAATGAGCTTCGCTGACCTGTGCACGAGAGTACTATGCTGTAGGCGCAGTCGGTCATGCCTCGCGTTAAACTGCAACACACTTTCGCGCTGTGCAGTGCACGTCGTCGCCTTCATTAACTAATACTACTATCGAAATAATATCGTCGCCAGACGTGCCGACGACCCAGCGAAGCAAAACCATTAGCCAAACAGACTAAATACACGTCCGCGGCGGTTGAATTTCTTTGGAGGAGAAATTAGAGGCCCGTGTACTGTGCGATGTCAGTGCACGTTAAAGAACCCCAGGTGGTCGAAATAATCCGGAGCCCTCCACTACGGCGTCTCTCATAGCCTCAGTCGCTTTGGGACATTAAACCCCATAAACCAAACCAGACTAAATACATACATTCACACGTCTACTCGTTTTAACGACATTAAAACCTTCCCACTTTTTTTTCTACACTGAATATCAGCTGAAGGCTGTTGGTGATATTGCGCTGCAAGTATAAGCTTGCAGTCCTGCGCGCAGTATGCGTCATACTTATAGGAAACACGGCAACGCGTGGCCGCCGCGCTTCGCGAAGCGCTGCCGCCGAGATCCCGCGAGATCGCAGGCGTACGCACGAAAAGAGAAGGCGGTCGTGCTTTCTGTGCATGCGCCTTTGCCGCCCACTCTGGCTGGGTGTCAGCGGAAGTGCTTCGCGGTGCGCGGCGGCCACGCGCTGCCGTGTTCCCTCTAAGTATGACGCATACTGCACTGTCGGGGACAAAAGTGTCAGCATTCACATTTCTTACGAGCCATGCGGTCCCAACACGCCAGCACACGACATTTAACGCTCCTGCTCAGCGACCACGAGGCGCCCCGCATCCTAACTTTCTCCTACGAGCGTCCCCCTTTACAAGCCACGATGCTACGCCTTACGGCAGCGAAGTGCTAAGGAGAAGTATCTTCAACCAACACGTCTGGACTTGTCACAAGAGGCCAGACAGCGAGGCGCCGTTTCCTCCTCCCCCGGACGCCAGCGCGCGCGGCAAGATTTGAAGCGGTTGGCCGCGCGGTCGCTGGTTGGTCCTTTCGGAGTGCCGCCTTTGGATTGGCCAGTTCGGAGGGGCCACCGTTCCTCAGGCTATAAAAGCCCCACCGCTGCAGCTTGAAGAGAGACGACCGAGAGGCGCCGACGATACGAGACGCGTCGGCGAGGCCCTCCCAACTCTGCAGATCCGCCGAACCTCCTACGTATCAATAATCCAGTTATTTCATTCTTGTATCCTTAAATCTTAAAATAAACCTGTTTCCTTATTCGAAAGAATCCGGCCACTTCTTGCTAACAAAAGTATTCAGGACGTGTGATCGCGAACTAAAGCTGATAGCTCCACTATTAGGCGGTTGACCACAGTTAAGCTTGTGCAATGGTAGAAATTCGGGCAGGTTGGTTGTTCATGATAAGGGTGGCCTTTAAAACACAATAAAGTATCGATACAGTCCAACATAAATTTGCCCTTAGCTTCCCTTTATAAAGAGCATGGAGGAAGCTCATACACTGAAGAGTATATAGGGACTAGTTGTATAGTATATATGATGACTACTGTGCAGAAAAAGAAGGGGGTCAACAAAAACCACATAGGACCACCGCGGTTTTATCTCAACTAAAATTTTATAAGAACACACAGAAATACATTGACGCTTTCAAATTGACCCTTCTGAGCGCCGCCATATTTGCCGTTGGGGCTGTGGCATCGGCGTTCCGATTGGCCGGTTGCTGAGCATGCATGGCACAGTCCAAATGCACACGAACTCACTCGCATTGTACACAGTAAAAAGGCCATTTAGCAAGAGTTTAAAGGAGCACACATGCACGAAGAGGCCGAAAGGTCGCAGCAAGCCGAAATACACCTGTTACATGGCATACGGAAATCGCCGCTGTTTATCAGTGCGCGATAAGGATGGGACATTCACACAGAGGTTTCCATTCTGTGCAGTACAAGGTGTGCTTATCTCAGTGACAAAAGGGGATAATAGCCGCGCTAAAAACAGGCTAGCACCAGCCCCAACTGCAGTGGCCTGACACGTGTGAATAGCCGGACGACGTCAAAGCTGTTTCGGTGCTGCTTCAGTGGACTATGAACACATTAGCCCGTTTGTAAGATGTGTACGCGCTGCGTATGCCAAATGTCGTCTTTGTTGACTGCGTGTTTTGAGCAGATTTGGTATCGTGTATCATGTAGATATAGCAGACAATATAGCCTTTGGCCCTTCATGACAGGAGATTAAGAAAAAACTGAGTGTTGTTGTTCACTACATGTCCAGAAAAGGTACTCAGAAGGTTGGAGTGGCAGGAGCTTGACAAAAAAACAACGGATGACACTTTAGTGATTAACTCCTTTACTTATGACACTAACTGACCCAGGGAATCAATTTCAGCGCTTGGCTAGGAATCCAGAAAGAGCACAATAGTAGTCTAAAAAGGTAGTATGAAGGAAACTATAAGTAACACCCAACAGTCTGGGCAGAGAACAACCGGTCACTGTACAGTCAGGCCGGAATGAAACGCGAACAGAGCATGTCAAGAAAACAGAATATTTTACCTGCCTACTTTCAGCTGAAGTGTACAACTAGCCTGATTCATGTGTCTGGGCAAAGGGCCTACTGAAGCGCAAAATCGAAAATAGGTTGTAAAGGAATATCTCTCTGCAAAGCAGAAATGTATGACATATGCGTGTTCGCGTTTCATTCCGGCCTGACTGTACGTAGTGATACAATGGAAGGCAGGGATAAGTGGAGGTCACCGAGAAGGGTCTTTTCACGGGAGTACAAATAACCTGTCTTACAGTGATGGCGGTGATAATACTACATGCAGGAAGCACTAAGATTTTGAACTAATTAACTTCACTCAGCGTACTTATCCTTAAAATTACCTTCAATCGGCGTAATAATCGCCCTCGTAACAATAGCGCGCCAAAGACAGCTAGTTGTTGTTGGGCCCCAGCGCTAAGGGTAACCGCGTTTATCGAATTTCTAAAATCTGATATGAATATTGATTACGGCGGGCTACAAGCTTCTCAGAATTTAAAGTCTAGCTGTAATGTTAAAAAGTTGACTATCCAATATTAGTTAACCAGCCTGCTAGTTAGCACGTCTTACCTATATTCTGACTTAATTCACCGCTGAGAATCCTATGCCGACAAAAGCGCTGTTCTAACACAAAAAGCCTATTTTTAAAAACTGTGCAAAGACTTAGGTGAAACACCCTGCATATAAACGCACAGAGAACAGGACCTCCGCTTTTCGGGAACGGGGCACATGCGCGACCATCTCTGGTCGCTCGGCTCTCGAAATTCCTACGGCGCCGTCTTTCTCTGTGGGCGGAGCAGCGGGAGAAGCCATAGCCGCGCCAGCTAAGGGGACAACGCGCGGTCCTCGGTGAAGCTCGCTTTCTAATCTCGCCTTTCTCGTGTACCGCTTTCTTTCTTTTTTCCATCTCTCTCTCTCTCTCGTTTATTTTGTTGTCAGCGAACCCCGCAGCGAAACCTCCTTCTCTTGTTCATCCCTCCTCGCGGGGTCTCGATGTCGTCCGGATTCTGCAGATTTAATGAGGGAATTCCTCGGGAACACCGGCATTTGAACCGCGCAGTCCCGCAGACGGGTCCACCACAGAGAAGACGACGACGCTGCCTGGAGGACGAGAAACTGCTCGGGAGAGGCAGAAAAGAAGACAAAAGAAACAGGAATCGATGACAGAGAGAAAAAAACAAGGGGATTTGGGAAAAGGAAGTAGAAGTAAAGGAAAAGGCAAGTAAGCCGGGAAAAGGATCGGCACGCTTAAGGAAAAGGTCGCTCGACTGACCCTTTGGCGGCTGCTGGCGTTTTCGTTGCGCCTGGACCCTCTTCGGAAGCTGCAGCTGAAGGAATGGGGGAAGAAAATGCGTCTTCGGCCCTTCGTTTGCTCGAGCTGTGTTGGATTTTGAGAGGAAATCTCTCGCCTTCCTTTTCCCGCTTTTCTTCCTTCGGTATGCGTCCGGATGCGACGAATAATTGAAAGCGGCTCAGGCAAGGGGCGAGAAATGTTGAGCCGATGTTGAGCCTGTCGATGTTGAGCCAACCGATGTTGAGCCTGTCGGCAACAGTGTAAACATATGAGGACTTATGAACGACTGAAATAAAGCCGCGCTCGCCTGTTGGCTCTATAAAAATATGAACGGTAGTTTATATATATACACACAAACACCACGTGTCCGAGCTAAATGTAACAAAGCTTTAAAAAAGACGAAGTGCCCTAGCCCCGTGAAACCAACTGAGGGTTGTTCAGGGCCGCGTGGCCTAGTCTGCAGTATATTTCCGTTCTTCAAAGTTCATTAAGTACCTAAGCCTAATTAGCTAACGTTTTATTTATTTACTTGGGGAAGAAAATGCCAATGGAAAAGTTGCAGATCGTCTTGAAAAACCGCTAGCAGCGCTGTTTTCATCAAAGAACGATTTGCGTAGCTTTATTTATTGGCCTTAAAAGAAAGCTATCACGCGACCAGCAGCGCTGTTTTCATCAAATAACGATTTGCATAGCTTTATTTATTGGCCTTAAAAGAAAGCTATCACGCGACCAGCTGCTGGCTCCCATCTGTACCCTAAGGCTCATCGGGCAGTGGGGTCGTTGTCATTTGGAAGTTTTTTTTTATTATTATTGTGCGAGTTGTTGTTTAAGGCCGGTAAAAAAAACTACTTCATGTAAACGGTACCTTGGTGAAAAAGTTTCAGTCAGCTGTTTTTCAAGGCGATCTACAACTTTTCCATTGATACTTTGTTTCTCAAGAAAAATAATTAGAAAGGTAGCTAATTGGGCTTATTAATTAGTTAACATTGAAGAGCTAAAAATACTACATACCGTGTCACGAGACTCTAAACAACCCTCAGTTGGTTTCATGCGGCCAAGACATTCCGTCTTTTTTGAAAGCTTGGGTACATTTAGCTGGCACACCTGTTATACATTTACACACGTGAGTGTTTATTTATTTACAATATTATCAGTCAATCTGATACAATGAGAAAAAAAGCCCCTCACGGATTGTATGTCAAAAAAATTCAAACAAAAAAATCCCAAAAGAACAACAGAAAGTGAGCAACAGTTGAGGAGGGGGGGAGGGGGGGGGAGGCTCAGTAAGCCGGCGTTTCGACACGAGTACAAATCTCCTAGATGGTGACAAGTTCTCCTGTTGAAAAGTTAGCTAGCAGACTGAGGCTCCCTTTGAGCTTTTACTCATTTGCTTTGCATTCTCAAGAATCCCATTTTCCAGCCATCTTTCTACCGTGCCTGAGTGATATATATCCGTACTTTGTGAAGTATGTACATGTAGTTTCAGCGGAAAAGTCGGTCACCTTCCGAAGCTCCGGAACGGCATGGAATTCGGTGAGCGGCGAGTAAAAACGTGCTAAATGCTCAAAGGCGTAGTACTCGGGCGCTCGAGCTCGGTCGCGCATAGCGTTGCGAGTTGGGTGAAGGTGACGAGCAGCGGTAATGTGCACTACCTCCCCTCACTTGGTCGCGCCCGCTGTTGCGTTGAGGAGGATGCCGAGAGGAGAGAAAAGGCGCATACACGGATGCGGTAGTGTCGCCTAAGGAGCGCAACACATGTTCGCTCACCAAGTTTCATATCCTACGCATGCACGCGCACTAAACATACCTCAACAGACACGATGCCAAACACGTCAGCTCGGCTGTCGCCAGTGCATTCACCCGTAAGCATGGCCCGGAATCCTCGGATTTTCCCCGTAGAAATGCTGTGCATGTCAACGTTCATGACTCAGCCATGCACTGAATGTATTGAGGTGACGGCTGCAAAACGACCCCATTTCTTTATTTATCACGGATCCCGAATGCGTAGTCACCTGCAGCTAAAAAAAATTATGGCACGAGTGAGTCATGCACTTATTGCCCGTCACCAAACGCGGATGTATCGATACTATCCGAATGGATAGGCCGGGATCTAATCTTTAACGGTATCTTGTACAGCATATACTGTGATCCCGCGCACAACCACAATTAATATGGAACATAATGAGCTCACTGCTCCGCTTAAAAACAAGATGAGGCATGAGCAAGGTGTGGAAATGGACTTTATTTGACAGGACTGGTAGAGAAGTTCCTGGTTTTCACTTGGGGTAAGCCTTGCAGTGTGCGCTGGGATCTCGTACACTGGGCTCGCGACATTTGAGTTCCAAAGCGAACATGAAGCAGGATTATATACGCAAATCCCATATCTGTACGCTGGAGTGCATGATTAATCGCTTATAGGTTTCTCACCTCCGACAGTGCATATATAGCGGCGTTCAATAAATATTTCCCCTGACCCACTTCCTGTGGACGGAGAGCAACGAAACTTTGCAGATTTATTCGCCCTTCTCTACATAGGTGCCACCCAGGGACACACACTTCTCCCGTCTTTTTATGCAACTGTAAACACCTCGCTTGTAGAAGTGAACAGGTTGCTCCAAAAGCTATGATGGGACTTCAGATATCAGAGTCTCATCATCTGGAATATGCTTGCCCTTCAAATATGGCTACATTGTTGGAAAGAGGTGGAAGTCCGATGGTGTGAGGTCGGGTGAATAAGGGGGATGCGGTAGAATTTCAAAGCCCCAGCAGCGTGCTTCCATCTGGGCAACATGTGAGTTGTGAACTGTGGCATTGTCTTGCAGAAAACAGACGGACACCTTTGGTGGTGGTGGTGGTGGTGGTGAAAACTTTTATTTAGTGAAAAAGAGTTTGGGAGCCACAGAGTGGCCCCGCTACATGGTCGGCGTCCCTAGTCCGGGACACCGCATGACGAGGCCCCGTCTCTCGCCCGTTTCACCAGAGCCCTTTGGGACTCAAGCGAGGAGCAGTTGAGGAGGGCAGTCTCCCATGCCTCTCTGGAAGGGCTAGGGGAAGGGGGGAGGTGGGGATTTTGAGTACATGCCCACACCATGTGGAGAATATCACAGGTCTCCCCACAGTGTGGGCATTGCCCATCCGTGTTAGGATCGTAATGTTTTATTATTGCAGGACAGAGTAGAGTACCTGTCTGCAGGCGCCTTAAAGTTCGCTCCTCCGTCTTACTCAGCCCTTTTGCAGGGGCCGGGAAAAGGCGGTGGTTGTCGCTATAATGTGTTAATATTTCCCTGAATCGCAGCAGCGGCTGGTTAGTCTCCGAGCCAAAAGAGCTTACACATCCAACACGACTGCACTCCAGAGGAGGCGGAGCGTATCCCAGTACTATGGCGCCATATGCTCTGGGTCTCCCCGCTCCCCCGTAACATGGACACCGACATGCATGAAAACAGACGACAAGCGCGGGCTCGGGCTCTTGAGAGACAACACGGCTCCCGACCCGGTGTATATTATGTTGACGTAGCAGGGCCATCGCCCACGGGATTTTACTCGGCCGCTGTCGTTCACCAGGAAATACACGTTGATGGACTCTCCTTTCGAGCCCCGAATTCAATGCGGGCCGAGGAAGTAGCGATAGCGCTTGCTGCCGCCCACGCCAATTCGAGCATAATCATCACGGACTCCCGAAAAGCATGTGAACATTACTTGGCAGGGGAGATCTCCCCCTTAGCTGCTTGTATTCTACGACGGACTGCCACTGATCCAACACCCAAACGAATCATTTGGGCTCCTGGCCACCAGGGCTTACGAGGTAATGAGGCCGCTGACGCGGCTGCCCGAGCGCTTACTCACCGGGCTCCTCACCTTTGGTGAGCATGCCATGTCTCTTGCTTTTGAAGGCCTCCCGCATTTTCCGCAGCAATGAAGCATAGTATGCCCCAGTAATCATGGCACCTTTGGCTAGGAAATCCATCACGACTACTCCGTGCTGGTCCCAAAAGACTGTGAGCATGACCTTGCCCACCGAGGGCTGGGCGCGTGCCTACTTTGGAGGTGGTGAGTCCAGATGCTTCCATTGCATCGACTGTACTTTAGTCTCCGGATCATAGTGATGGACCACGCTTTCATACTGTGCAATCAGTCTGTTGAAAAAGTCCTCCTAGTTTCCATGGTACATGGTCAAAAGAGCCTGGGAGTATTCGACTCGTTCCTGCTTTTGGAAAGGCGTGAGCAGCCGGGGAACCCAGCGAGCGGATACCTTACGCATATGAAGATGGTCCTGAATGATTTTTTCCACAGACCCCACACTAATCTTGACATTTTGGGCTAAGTCTCGAACGGTTACGCGGCGGTGTTTTAAAATGGCGCCCTTCACTTGATGGATGGTGTGTTCATCGATAGCGGAGCGGGGTCGCCCCGCAATCGGAGCCGTTTCCACCGAAGTCCGAACACATTTGAATTGAGGATGCCAGATATTCACTACATCATATGATGGGGAATCCTCACTATAAACCTCTTTTATCTCATCGAACGTCTTCCTTGAAGTGCGGCCTTTCAATAAAGGAACTTGATGACTGCTATGTATGCCACTGCATCCATTATCACACCTTACACCACTTCAGCACTTGTAAAAGAAAGACCGTTATTACTTCAGAGTTGCACATCGGCACGTGACCTATAGTGACTTAAATCATTACACATGCGCAGTTTCAGCATCCTACAATAAATAGAAGTGAGTCAGGGGAAATCTTTATTGAACGCCCCTCGTAAATACATCAAAATCGGGTTTTGGAAGAAATTTTAATGCGAGAGCATTAGACGGCTATGTCGCGTCGTCAAAACCTGTCCGCACGGTTGTGTCGTCCAATATAGATAAATGTGCAAAAGTTTGGCTGTGATGATGAGATCTTTCTGTGGGAAATATTTGGTTCATGAGTTCCAATTAGGTCATTAATTACACGCGACAAATACACTTGCGCGTCAAAATAGCCACGAACGTCGATATAGTACATGGACGTCAGAATAGCCACGGACGTCGATATAGTACGTGGAAGTTTTGCTTTCGCATTGCTCCAATGTGGGTCGGCGCAGTGACCTCAAAGTTTTCGCTCAATTTGTTCCTGCGCCTGTCGTTTATGTGCGTGTGGCCCACCTGTAGAAAAAGCACGTGGAGCATGTTTCTCGGAGTTCGTAAGACGTCGCTATCTAATATCGCATCCGACATGAGCGTCAGTTTCGTTGCAAACTACACTTACCCTGTAGCACAGCACACCATGCGATATGCCATATAGATACACCGAAGCATATATCGCTTGTACCTGTCGCATCGAGATGCGTGCAGACCAGTTTATTATTTATGTATTTCCTTGATAACGCTCTTCTATGTTTCATAAAATATTTTGTCACGTATACATATGACTAAAAAATTTAACACCCTAATAGGTACTAAAAAGGGTGTTCGCTTGTCGCAGGGCTATCAACCTTTGAGAAAGAGAGAGAGGAAGAACACGCTGAAAGTCTTCAAAATTGTTTGCGTCCACGTTCATGAGAACATCCAGATTTGAGAAATATATTTTATTGACGTTGACGGACTGAAATTTTGCTCGTATATGACTCGAGAGTCAGGAGACGGTGCGCCGGTAATAAGTTTTGTACTTTTACGCCTAGCCTTTGCTATAGGACTGTTAAAGCTCTTTCTCACTTTTTCTTTCTTGTATAGCTCCAAACAGCGCTCCTAATCGGTCTATGACGATCTCTCTAAGTTGAACCCTAATAGACCTCCATTTCTGAGCGCAACACTTGGCTTTTCTCAGGTAACGAAGGTCGCTGGCACTCCCTGCCAAGTTGCACATCGGCGTCCTCTTCGCTTATCGGGAGCGCCCGGACGGCAGCGTCAATATATCGACGTATCGATGTCTTTGTGCGGGATACCGACTCCTATATAAGCGAATAAACAGAGGTGAGTCGCCTTGGAACGTCGAGATGACCTCGCTACTGCGCGGCCACCCGTAAGAATGGGTCGTCTCTTTCTTCTCTGCCGGCTGGCTGAGATGGCGTACACGAACCAAGCGAGATCAACCCAGACCAGTTCTCAAACGCAATGGGGCTGAATCGTCGTTTTCAAAAGTTGCGCAAGGCAAGTATGTATGAGAAGCGAACGTGAAAAAGTCGGGCCCGCCATAAGCATAAATAATGCTTTTGATGCCTCAACTTTAATATCGCATGCGACGCACGGTTTCAAGACAAACTTGGTATAAAGAAGTGAGCGCGCCGAGTCGTGACACTAACGCAATTTCGCTGTCAAAACGGCGTCCACGGTAGCTGTACTACTGTTCAGGGCGTGAACACAAGCCTGGAGATCTGCGCAACTTTGGGAGCATTCATTCTGTCAAAACAATGCTACAGAAGCACGACGCTAGCAGAACACGACACGCGCTGTTTATTCGTTTCATTTACAGCGCTGGTTAAAAAGGGGAATGGCTAACTTGCGCAGATTTCTAGGTGATACGTTGTGTTTCTTTGTGCTTGCCTTTGTAGTGCTGTTCAGGCGGCATGTTAATATTGTGGATTCATTAAAGAGTCTTAGCGAGGTGTTACTGGACGCCGTTATCTTGACGTTCATCATCATCAGGTACTATAGCTACACATGGGTACTGCGCGTATGTACAGAGAGGGGAGCTGCTGCTGTTACCGAGCTTTGCAAGGAAGTGTGCTTGTGCGTGGTGCTCGTGCGTATAGTAACGCTGCGCTAATGCCCGCCAAGCTCCGCCAGTGGCTTCCAGAGCCGTTCCAGCGCTCCCGAAACTCGTTATCATCTGACTTTGAAGCGCTAGCAAACAAAGTTGACCAAACAAGGCGCTTCCTTTAAAGAAGCAGGCATGCAGATTGCAAAATTGTTGTGTACGATGATCCGATGGAGATTAGAGGAGATCATGTGAGTCGATTTTAAGAAAATCACAGGGACATCTAATTACCTCATGCGTTGGCAATTCGATAGCATTAGAAGCTGTCGACGCATTCAGCGGAAGTGACGCCACTACCGATCTGGTGACGCCACTTCTTTTCAGCCAATGGGAATTATCCGGCCTGGTGACGTCACTTTCCTCCAACCAATGGGCGAATGTTATGACCGACGACACTTTTTTTTTCCGACGAGGCTTTTAATGCTATTGCATTAATATATAGTAAATTACCAAAACACTACCCGTCAGCTTGAAAGTACGACACTAATCATGAAATGACTGGGTCTACGTGTGAGAAGGATATTAGACGCTGCTCTCACATTCAGTGATAGCAAAATGGCTGCAATTAACTTCCTGTGTTATTCCGAGTGATGTCCTAAGGCATATGAGTTACTATCAGGCTGCTATACAACGTGATGTGATTGCGTAAGAGGACCGCCCCCGAGAGTACATTCCTGGGATGTATGCAAAACAGATCACAGAAGGCCATAGAAACAAAGTGAGATGCAAATAAGCGTAAAATTGACACTTGGTCTGTCTATACATGACTAATAGCTATTAAAAAGAGGCTGAGTGCATGCTGTTTCTGCCAAAAAGTGATTGTGTGCTTTGTCTATAACATAAAATGTTTCAAAATGTATTTTTTGTTCCATTTGACTCTTTTATTAAAAAAAAAACGAAATTACAGAAGGCAGATTATATTTCAGTCTTGACGGACTCACAAGGGCAAAGCTACTGAATTAGAATAGTGCACATCTAAGAGGTGGGGTTTCTTCTGAGGCAGTTTTAAGCTAAAAAAAAAAAAAGCGATTTTGATAAAGCAAATGATGACTGCAAATACTCTGTACAAAACAGCAGTTCTAGTTCAGTTAAAGGAAGATTAAATCATGATTAACATTAGAAAAACCCAACGTGCTCCGTGCAGTGGTTGCTCAGAAAACGGGTCTTCAATATATGCCTCAAAATACAATGGGCAGTATGGAACCTACCAGCAGCTGAATTAACCAGCAAGTTGGTCTAGTTGGCACAGATCATTAGAGAACCAAAGATCAAAGTACTTTGGCTTTACATTTTGTCTAATTTCAGTGCCAACTGCACAGCCCGTGTGCGTGCATGCGGAAACTCCAGTACAACGAACGTAGTTCTAGCGTTCGCATACAATGAATGATAAGCGCTTCCCATGCTTCTGTACACACGCACGAATGGCAAATTGCGAACTGACAACACAGAGAGAGAGGGTGAGGGGGCGTGCGGACTCTCGAGTGTGTTTTCCTAGAACGAGACCGAATGTTTGCTCGCCAAAGGGCAAGGTCGCCAGGAGCGCGCGCGCTCACGGTCGCTTTATCGCGATTCAGCAGCGACAGCTTGCGTAGCGTGCGTATGCCCACTGCGCGACGACGACGTGTAAGCTGTCGTTTGTGGGTCTAACCACCTCAGTGTGTACGGAAAACCGCGTGCGATATTTTTGCGCCACATATGAACGTTGTCGTCGTTGTCACTATCTCCTGCAGCACGAGTGTCTCATCATCATCATCATCAGCCTGACAACGCCCACTGCAAGGCAAAGGCCCCTCATGTCTCTGCAATTAACCCTGTCCTTTGCCAGATGCGGCCACCGTATCCCCGCACAGTTCTTGATCTCAATTAATCCGCGTTTGTTCCCTCACCCACTCTGCCTGCATGCGATCTCTTAACGTTACACCTATCAATTTCCTTTCCATGCTTCGCTACGTTCTAGTTAACTTAAGCTGAACCCTTTTCGTTAGCCTCCACGTTTCTGCCCCATAGGTGAGCACCGGTAAGATAAAAGTACTGTATACTTTTCTCTTGAGGGATACTGGTAAACTGCCACTCATGATCTGAAAGATCCTGCCATATGCGCTCCGCCCCATTCTTATTCTTCTAGTTATTTTCCTCTCACGATCCGGATCAGTGGTCACTACGTGCCCTAAGTAGACGTATTCCCTTACCACTACCAGTACCTCGCTACCAACCGTGAACTGCTGTCCCCTTACTAGATTGCTGAACTTTAGTTTGATTTTCTGCATCTTAATTTTTAGAACCACCGTTCCGCTCTGCCTGTCTAACTCATTGCTCATGCTTTGAAGTTCATCTCCCGAGTGACTCAGCAAGACAATGCCATCAGCAAATCACAGATTATTTTGGTTTTCTCCATTAACTCTTATCCCAAACAGTTGCCAATTCAGGCCTCGGAATACCTCCTGTAATCAAGCGGTGAATAGCACTGGCGAGATCGTGTCACCCTGCCTAACGCCCTTCCTTATTGGAATTTTATCGCTCAATCTATGGAGGACTATGATAGCTGTGCAGTTGCCGTAGATAACTTCCAGTATTTTCTCATAAGACTCTTCTACACCCTTATTCCGCAAAGCCTGTATGATTGCTGAGGTTTCCACTCAGACAAATGCTTTCTCGTAGCCAATGAAGACTACAGATAAGAGTTGTTCATATTCTGCGCATTTCTCTATGACCTGATCGATAGTGTGAATATGGTCTAGTGTCCAGTATCCTTTACCAAAGCATGCCTGGTCATTTTGTTGATTGAATGCAAAGGATGCCGTGACTCTAATAGCGATTACCTTAGTAAATACCATGTAGGCAACGTACAGTAAGCTGATAGGTCAAATGTTTAGGGGAATCCCCCAAGGTGGAGTAGATTTGTAATAAGAGAGTAATTACTCATTGGCATCCACCCGAGCGCAGCCATACGGCTACAAAGGAAAGCTGTACAGCTTTCTCAGAAACTTCGTAGTTAAAGAAAAATTCGTCCTGGTCCGGGGTTCGAACCCAGGACCACCGCTACACCGGAGCAGTCGCTCTACCAATTGAGCTAACCAGGACGGCAAGCTTATGGTAGGACGAGAGCGAATTGATCAATAACTCGAAGTGGGAACTGTGTTGGTCAAATGTTTAGGGAAATCCCCCAAGGTGGAGTATATTT